>NC_134690.1:231896275-232207942 GCF_050947455.1 Rhinoderma darwinii | reverse complement strand
CTAATGCTTACCTCCCGATCAGCCTGTAACGGAATCCTCCTATGCCCCGTCGTCGGCGGGGCCCAGGAGGCTTCCGGTAACATCGGCAAGATGGCGCCGGCTCAGCTTCCGGCTCAGAAGCTGAGCCGGCGTCATCAGCAGTGGGTGTCCGCTGTATGTTACAGCGGACACCCCGATCTATCGCCAGGAACCGGAGCTAGCTCCGATTCCTGGCATTAACCCCTTCGATGCAGCGATCCATTGTGATCGCTGCATCCTAGAGGTTTGTAGAAAATCGGCAGCCTTGCCATGCGATGGCAAGGCTGGCGACTGCTACCATGGCAACAGGAGCCCTAACAATGGACTCCTGTCTGCCATTACGTAAGCTGATTAGGCCCCGCCCAGAGGCGGAGCCTAATCGGCTTGCTGTCAGTGAACAACTGACAGTTCCAATACATTGCACTACATAGGTAGTGCAATGTATTAGAACATCAAACAAATAGTTGGACATTCAAGTCCCCTAGTGGGACTAAAGAAAAGTGTAAAAAAAAGTGTAAAAAAAGTAAAAATAAAAGTTGTAAAACATACAATAAAAGTTTCAAATAATAACACAAAACACAATCGCCCTTTTTCCCTTATAAGTCATTTATTATTGAAAAAAATAATAAAGCCATACATATTTGGTATCGCAGCGATCGTAACGACCTGAACTATAAAAATATTATGTTATTTATTCCGCACAGTGAACGCCGTAAAAAAAAAACTCAAAAACACTGCCATAATTACTGTTTTTTTGGTCACTGTCTTCCAAAAATTGAAATAAAAAGTGATCAAAAAGTCGCATGTATCCAAAAATGGTACCGATAAAATCTATACCTTGTCTCGCAAAAAAAACAAACCCTCATACAGCTCCATCGACGAAAAAATGTAAAAGTTATGGCTCTCACAACTTGGCGACAGAAAAAATACATTCTCTTTCCAAAAGTAATTTTATTGTGCAAAAAGTTATAAAAAAGTTCTATAAATTTGGTATCGCCGGAATCGTACTGACCCGCAGAATAAAGGTAACATGTAGTTTATAACGTACGGTGAACGGTGTATATAAAAAAAAAAGTGGCACAAGCTGGGCATGACATTTGACACTGAATTGGCATATCTAGGGAAACTATTTAATTTGTACCTTCTGCAGCGCAATCATTTATGGAAAAGACACGTGGGGTGAAAATGCTCACTACACCTCTTAATAAATGCCTTGAGGGGTGCAGTTTCCAAAATGGGGTCACTTCTCAGGGGTTTCTTTTATTATTTCACATCAAAGCCTCTGCAATTGTGAACCAATACTTTATAAGTCGCCAAATTAGGCCTCAATTTTACATGGTACTCTTTCACTCCTGAGCCCTGTCGAATGTCCAGGCAAAAGATTAGGGCCACATGTAGGGTGATTCTAAAACAGGGAAACACCGCATAATAATTGAGAGCTGTCTTGTTATGGTGGCACAAGCCGGGCACCACATATTGGCGTATCTAAGGAAAAATTCCCATTTTCATTCTCCCACATCGTGTGCACACGAATTTCTGCAAAACACCTGTGGGGTTAACATGCTCACTACACCCCTAGGTGAATACCTTGAGGGTGTTGTTTCCAAAATGGCGTCACTTCTGGGGGGGATCCACTGTTTTGGTCCCACATGGACTTTGCAAATGCAACATAGCGACCAGAAACCAAATGCAGCAAAATCTGTACACCAAAAGCAAATGGCGCTCCTTCCCTTCTGAGCCCTGCCGTGTGCCCAAACAGCATTTTACGACCACGTGTGGGGTATTGCCGTACTCCAGAGAAGTTGCTTTACAAGCGTTGGGGTTCTTTTTTTCCTTTATTTGTTGAGAAAATTAAAAATTTGGAGCTAAAGCTACGTCTTATTGAAGAAAAAGGATTTTTTTTATTTTCACTGCCCAATTCTAATAAAATCTATGAAACACCTGTGGGGGCAAAATGCTCACTACACCCCTAGATGGATTCCTCAAGGGGTGTAGTTTTCTCAATGGAGTCACTTTTTTGGCGTTTTCACTGTTTTGGTACCTCAGGGGCTTTGCAAATGCGACATGGCCTCCGCAAACCATTCCTGCTAAATTTGAGCTCCAAAAGCCAAATGGCGCTCTTTCCCTTCTAAGCTCCGCCGTGTGTCCAAACATCCGTTTATAACCACATGTGGGGTATTGTTTTACTCGGGAGAAATTGCTTTACAAATGTTGTGGTGCTTTTTCTCCTTTAGTCCTCGTGGAAATTAGAAAAAATTAGCTAAACCTACATAATCTTTGAAAGAATGACGATTTTTATTTTCACGGCCTACTTCCAATAATTTCTGCAAAAAACCTGCGGGGTCAAAATGCTCACTATACCCCTAGATAATTTCCTCAAGGGGTGTAGTTTCCAAAATGGGGTCACTTTTGGTGGATTTCCACTGTTTTGGCACCGAAAGAGCCCTTGAAACCTGACATGGAGCCTAAAATATTTTCTAATAAAAAGGAGGCCCAAAATCCACAAGGTGCTCCTTTGCTTCGGAGGCCGGTGCTTCAGTCCATTACCACACTAGGGCCACATGTGGGATATTTCTAAAAACTGCAGAATCTGGGCAATAAATATTGAGTTGCATTTCTCTGGTAAAAACTTCTGTGTTACAAAAAAAATAGAATAAAAATGAATTTCTGCAAAAAAAAAATGAAATTTGAAAATTTCACCTCTACGTTGCTTTAATTCCTGTGAAACGTTTAAAGGGTTAAGAAACTTTCTAAATGCTGTTTTGAATACTTTGAGGGGTGAAGATTTTAAAATGGGGTGACTTTTTGGCGGTTTCTAATATATAAGGCCCTAAAAGCCGCTTCACAACTGAACTGGCCCCTGTAAAAATAGCCTTTTGAAATTTTCTTGAAAATGTGAGAAATTGCTGCTAAAGTTCTAAGCCTTGTGACGTCATAGAAAAATAAAAGGATGTTCAAAAAACGATGCCAATCTAAAGTAGACATATGGGGGATGTTAATTAGCAACAATTTTGTGTGGTATAACTGCCTGTCTTACAAGCAGATACATTTACATTTAGAAAAATGCACATTTTTGCAATTTTTCACCAAATTTTGGTGTTTTTCACTGGTAAATATTGAATTTATCGACCACATTTTTCCACTATCATAAAGTCCAATGTGTCACGAGAAAACAATCTCAGAATCACTTTGATAGGTAAAAGCGTTCCGGAGTTATTACCACATAAAGTGAAATATGTCAGATTTGAAAAAATGGGTCTGGTCCTGAAGGCCAAAATGAGCTTGGTCCTGAAGGGGTTAATTAACTCTGCAGGGCCGTTCCAGAATGTCCTGCAGAGATCGCCTGTTTGATACAGCCCTCTAGACAGCCGAGATCACGGAGCTCTGGGGCATGTGATCATTGTGACAACTGTCACAATGATCACTATACTTTCCCCCATCGACGCAGCACCCCCCCCCCCCCCATGGTGTTTCCCCGTCCACCCCTCTAACTTCTTCCTCTCCTGGCAGGCTGTCATGAGAGGGAGAACAGTGTATAATAAAAAAATAAATATATTTCTTTCTAACTATCTAGGTCATATCCATCGCTCTCATATCCATCGGGCAGAGATAGAGGGATGACAGATACACAAACACACTAATATCTATCAGATACATACACACAGATCGAGAGATATGTCAGATAGATATGACATTGATACACAGCCAGATAGATGAGAGAGAGATCTAAATTGTGATTTATTTTTTGTGTTATACGAATAAAGATTACTATTATTTCTATCTACCCATCTCTTTATCTTTCATATCATATGTATAGATGTATTGTACATCTTTAGGCTGGGGCTACACGGTGACTTTGGCTGCAATACTGGTCGCATACGCAAAGATCGCTATGGAACCAGCTTTGGAAAATTTGCACTCCAAAAGCCAGTTTGCGCACCATTCATTGTAAGCTCCGCCTTGCGTCCAGCGTGTAAGACACACATTTGGTATCATTAAAGAGAAGGTGTCATGAATTATTTTTTATCATATTGCTTTTTTTTTTTTAAATATGATATTAACATACATTTTATTTGTGTTCTCGTGTTCTACTTTTTACTTTGTACTTACTTTTACTTCTCTATGGGGGCTGCCATTTTTTTTCATCTCTATGTGTCTATTAACAACACATACAGAGATGGAATACGGCACATACATCCCCATAGAGAATGCGAACGGGAGCCGTTCCATTCTCTGCAGCGTACGCCGTCTGTGTGGGAACGACGCACGCGCCGCTCCCACACAGACCAAAACGAAACTCATTTGCACTGCGAAATCAGACGCCATTTTCTTGTGGACCGGAAGCCGCTGCCGGACAGTAAGATGACGACTTCCGGCCATATGTTCAAGGAAGCGAAGGCGCAAGGCATAGGTGCGGTGGCAGCAGGAGCAGGTAATTTGTTAGTGTATGATGTGTGTATTATGTTCGTGTTATACTGTCTGCTGAGCACTGTATCTAATCCTCCTACACTGTGCAGTCGCTCAGAGAAAAGCAGCACATAGTGTAGGAGGTTTGAAGATTCAACCCCCTCCTCCTGGCACTAGCCAGAATAAGGGAGGGTGGATTGTATGAGAACACGAGTGTGTCTACCCCAAATTTGCAGCATAAAGCAATGAGGTTGCTTTACCACATTGACCATGCTGCAATTTTGGGAACTGCTCCCTCTAGTGGCCAGCACATGGAAATGTTATAAATTAGAATCTAATTTATATTTCCTGACTTGTGAAAAAATTCAAAAAATTAAAACAATGTGTAAACACTTAAATATTAATGGTTTAACGTCTTAACGCCGAAGGACGGATATATCCGTCCTCAGCAGCTGCTAGTTCGCGCAGGACGGATATATCCGTCCTGTGATGGCGCGGGTACTGCCATTGTACCCATGCGATCAGCGGCAGGAGCACGGCTGTTATACACAGCCTGGCTCCTGCTGCAACTGCCGGAATCGAAGCGCGCTCCGATTCCGGCAGTTTAACCCATTAAATGCCGATGTCAATAGCGACAGCGGCATCTAATGTGTTTGACAGAGGGAGGGAGCTCCCTCTGTCACCCCATCGGCACCCCCGCAAACAAATCGCAGGTCGCCGTCGGGTTTCCATGACAGCCGGGGGTCTAACAAAAAACCCCAGGTCTGCCTTCAGCATCTGCCTGTTAGGCGATGTCGGAGGCATGACCTAACCGGTTGCCTGTCAGTTTTACACTGACAGTATACCAAAGCATTATTGCCTAAGTATACCGAAGCATTATATATGCGATCTGCAGATCGCATAGTGAAGTCCCCTGGTGGGAATGTCAATCAGTTAAATAAAGATGGTGAAAAAAAAATTATTATTACAGTGAAAATCAAATAAAACTACTTTTTTTGCCCAAAAAGTGGATTTAGTAAAAGTGTCAAAACAAATCACACATACACATATATGGTATCCCCGCGATCGTAACAACTTGAACAATAAAATGAACACATTAATTAAACTGCCGGATGAACGGCGTCCAAAAAAAAACGCAAAAAATGGCAAAATTCGCTCTTTTCTCCCATTCCCCCCATAAAAAATTAATCTATAAGTCCTATGTACCCCAAAATAGTACTAATGAAAACTACACATTGTCCCGCAAAAATCAAGCCCACGTACGGCCACATTGACGGAAAAATAAAAACGTTACGGCTCTTGGAATGCGGCAATGCAAAAACAAGTAATTTTTTTCTAAAAGGCTTTTTATTGTGCAAACGTAGGAAATCATATAAAACCCTTACATATTTGGTATCCCCGTAATTGTGCTGACCCATAGAATAAAGGTAACCAGTTATTTACGCTGCATAGTAAACGGCGTAAATTTATAACGTGAAAATCAATGCTGGAATAGCTGCTTATTTTCAATACTCTCCTAAAATAAAGTTAATAAAAGTTAATCAATATATTATAAGCATCTAAAAATGGTACAATTACAAAATACAACTCGTCCCGCAAAAAACAAGCCCTTATACGGCTAGGTCGACTGAATAAAAAAAAAAGTTACGACACTTGGAATGCAACCATGAAAAACCAAAAAATAATCCTTGGTCATTAACGTGCCAAATGGCCCGGTCATTAAGGGGTTAACTAAAAAAATTAAATAAAAAATTCTAGCGACACATTCCCTTTAAAGACGGCAGAAGATGCCAAATATGTATTTAGGTGTGTTTACCCAGTGGCATGCACCAGATGTAAAAACACATCACCTAATAATACATATACAATTTTTTTTTATTTAAATTTGCTTTTAAATTGCTTTTAAATTGGCACATGGCTAAAACGTGAAAAGGGGCCTGGTCAGGAAAGGGGGGGGGGGGTAGAGCCTCTGCTCAGGAAGTGGTTAAGATGATTGAAGGATTATTTAGGTCACTCCCCTTTTTATATACTACTCGCCCTATTTGAATGCTACGCCATTGAATTAATATGTATCCTCTGAGCCTGCTGTATACTACTGTAAATACACCCAACACTTTCCCTATACTGTATAATTCCCCATAGTGCTCCCCACACAGTATAATGCCCCATAGCCGCCCCCACACAGTATAATGCCCCTATAGCTCCCCTCACACAGTATAATGCCCCCATAGCTGCACCCCACAGTATAAATACCCACATAGCTGCTCCCATGCTGTACAATGCCCCCATGCTGTACAATGCCCCCACAGCTGCCTGATAAAAATATGCATACTCCCCTAACCCTCTGGTCTGAGCGGCTCGGCACAGACGCAATGACGTCATTGCCTCGCATCCGGCGATACATAGTGAATGGACCGTATGGTCCCTGCTCTACCATTGTATTCAATAGTATCTTCGTCCTAAAGATGCATATCGTTTTTAAAGAGGCTGTCACCAGATTTTGCAACCCCTATCTGCCTATGCAGCAGATCGGCGCTGCAATGTAGATTACAGTAACGTTTTTATTTTTTAAAAACGAGCATTTTTGGCCAAGTTATGGCCATTTTTGTATTTATGCAAATGAGGCTTGCAAAAGTACAACTGGCGTGTTGAAAAGTAAAAGTCCAAGTGGGCGTGTATTATGTGCGTACATCGGGGCGTGTTTACTACTTTTACTAGCTGGGCGTTCTGACGAGAAGTATCATCCACTTCTCTACACAACGCCCAGCTTCTGGCAGTGCAGATCTGTGACGTCACTCACAGGTCCTGCATCGTGTCGGCCACATCGGCACCAGAGGCTACAGTTGATTCTGCAGCAGCATCAGCGTTTGCAGGTAAGTAGCTACATCGATTTACCTGCAAACGCCGATGCTGCTGCAGAATCATCTGTAGCCTCTGGTGCCGATGTGTCCTCGCTCGTCCGACACGATGCAGGACCTGGGGAAGTGACGTCACAGCGTGATATCTCGAACACGGCTGTGTCTACACTGCCAGAAGCTGGGCGTTCTGAAGAGAAGTGGATGATACTTCTATACACAACGCCCAGCTAGTAAAAGTAGTAAACACGCCCCGATGTACGCACATAATACACGCCCACTTGGACTTTTACTTTTAAACACGCCCAGTTGTACTTTTGCAAGCCTCATTTGCATAAATACAAAAATGGTCATAACTTGGCCAAAAATGCTCGTTTTTTAAAAATAAAAACGTTACTGTAATCTACATTGCAGCGCCTATCTGCTGCAATAGGAGATAGGGGTTGCAAAATCTGGTGACAGAGCCTCTTTAAAACCAAAATTCTCAAGATGACTGATTAAATGCGCTGAATTTCAATTAATTGCCCAGCCCTACCCCAGCAGATTGTTTAAATGGAAGTGCAAAATATCTCACCTTTGGGCCAAGTCCCTTCAGCTCTAGAGGACCACACTTCACACATCAATGGGAAAACGCATTGCAGCGCTTTTAAAAACGCATTGCGTAAAAAACACTGTGTCAGGTCAATTTTTGGTGCGTAAAACACGCCTAATTCCCATAGTCAATGGGAATCCCAATTACCTGCCCAAAAAATGCGCTAACAACGCCTGTACTTTAAAAAGAGATTTGCAAAAACGCTAGTTTTTTTTTTTTTTTTTACACGTCAGGTTTTTTTTTAAACTTTATGTGAACAAGGCCTAAGGGTATATTCTCAATGTGCAGTCACTGCGATTTATTGCTGCAAAATGCAGCGGCTTTGAAAAAAAGGCAGTGTTTTGCAGTAGTCCGCAACGGGTGAATATACCCTAAATCTAGCCCTGTTGCCCTCAGCAACCAATCACAATGCAGCTTTTTATTGTCACAGCAGATTAAGAAATTGACCAATCAGCGTCATACACTTCTTTCCATTCATTTACACTGCAGATAGCGATATAGCTATATCGCTATGTGCAACCACATAAACACACTAACGTTACTGAAGTGTCCCGCCAATGAATATACATTACCTCCAGCCAGGACGTGATGTCTATTCAGAACCCTGACACTTCGCTAATGTTTGTGAGAGATTTACAGCAAGGCAAGCGTAATCCTGCGAGATTACACTGTAAACCCATCTTTAAAGAGATTACACTTGCCTTGCTGTAAATCTCACAAACGTTACAGAGGTGCCAGGATTCTGAATAGACATCACGTCCTGGCTGGAAGTGATGTCTATTCACTGTCAGGACACTTCAGTAACGTTAGTGTGTGTATGTGGCTGCACATAGCGATCTAATAAGAACACTATGTGCTGTGTAAATAAATGGGGAGAAGTGTATGACGCTGATTGGTCAGCGTCATACACTTCTCTCCAACGCCCACCTGGTCAAAAAGTAAAACACGCCCAGTTGTCCATTAAGAAACTCATTAGCATAAAGCTAATATAGATCATAACTCAGTCAAAAATTATAGTTTTTCTAAATAAAAAACACTGCTGTAATCTACATTACAGCGCTGATCACATTGTGTACAAGATAGGCCACTAATAATGTGGTGACAGAGCCTCTAACAGAAAGTTTCTACAGGTCACAAATGTAGGCTTCTTATCTGTTCATAAGTATGCTTATGGGAACGATTTGATCAACAAAGATAGGGCTACCTCGGTTTTATACAAATGAATATGTTATGACCTGGCTAATATGTGAATGACACAGGCAAAGACAATAGAGGATTGGCCGGAAAACAAAATACTATAGCTGATCAACAATATCCCACTGAATCTCCAACTCTATGTGCCTTGGTATAGTGACCTATTTTCAGCATGATTCTATATGAAAACCAGTTTCTCAACCACAGAAAGAATGTGGGGACTTTATGAACCGCTTTATGCCAGTTATGCAGCGTTAAAAATAAAATCTCACGTTACAGAGTGACATTTGGAACTTTACCATTTTACGCTGCTCTCTTCTTGTTAAGTAGTGGGTGTGGCTTATTTGTAGGGGCAGGGTCAGCAGCCCAACAAATTACCATAATTGGCACCAGAAAATGGCATGAATTATAGCAGAAATTGGTGGTACAGAGCAAAAGATGCAAATTTATTCAATAAATTGATTTCATCCTATTTCTGCAGGTTTAAGACTAAGGAGCCTCACACACGAGCATGTTTTTTCCGTGAAATACAGTCCGTACGTCTGCCGCATTTCCCGGACCGAACACACTGCAGGGTGCTGGTCTCCTAGCTTCATAGTTATGTATGATGCTATATGTCACTGCCTCACTACTGTCCCGTACTGAAAACATTACAGTACGAGGCAGTTGTCCCGCAGCGAGGCAGTGACACCTAGCATCAGATAACTATGATGCTCGGAGCCTGGCTCTCTGCAGTGTGTTCGGTCTGGGAAATGCAGCCGGTGTACGGACCGTATATCACGGACCAAAGACGCTCGTGTCTGGGAGGCCTAAGACTGGCGTACGAAGACCCAATCTTGGTAAATCATATACTTACCCTAAAAAAATTTTACATGGTCATAAGCCACTAATACACAACCATTGTAAAATAAAGGGTTAGAGACTAATGCACATTGGACAGCTGCAACAGTGTAAACAGTCATTCCAAAAAAGCTAACTCGGGGAGGGCTCACATCCGTGTCGGGCTTTCGTTCATCTGCTCCGTTTGACCTATCCGTCAGAGGTACCGATGAACGAATAGCCAAACTGAAACCATAGCTTCCGTTTGCATCACCATTGATTTTAACTACGCTATTGTTTCCGGAAAAACAAAAAAACACATTATGGAACAGAAACCAACTGAAACGGAAGTTATGGTTTCCGTACATTGGTTCCTCCGACGGAAAGGTCAAACAGAACTGATGAACGGAAGCCTGACACTGATGTTAACAGGCTTAGGCTGGGTTCACACCGGTGTTTAGTTTTTCATTTCTGCTGTCAGAAGAGAAGTGAAAAACTGGAAGATACTGTTCCGTTGCACCACGGACACCACCAGTGTTCGATGGAACCCATTGACTTTAATAAGTTCTGTCGGGGTGCTTGGTTTTACTGGAAATAGCGGAAGCATGTTGCACTATTGATTCCGGTATTCAGCCAGATTTGCGACGGAGGCCCCTAACCAAACCGCCAACGAAGATGTGAATGAGGCCTTAAAGTTAAGTGACAATGTGGGGCATATACATTAAT
The DNA here is from genome assembly GCF_050947455.1 of Rhinoderma darwinii. Lineage (NCBI taxonomy): Eukaryota > Metazoa > Chordata > Amphibia > Anura > Rhinodermatidae > Rhinoderma > Rhinoderma darwinii. Next base: position 232,197,331 of record NC_134690.1, on the reverse strand, counting down.
TATGTGCATGCCTGAGATTATGTTCTCAGTGCGGTTTCTCAGGCAACATCTCTTCTACTTCCTGTATTAACTGTCAAATTTATAGTGACTGCTAAGGTTAGCGTGACAATGTAAAATCTCAAGATAAGCGTAACAGGATCTTAATGATTTTCTACGGAAAAAAAAAGAAGATGCATGCAAGTGAGCTTGCAAGCATTGTGGAAAACCCAACAGTCGGATTATTTGCTATAAATCACATGTTCGCCTCTGAATGTCGTCCCCCCCCCCCACCACAGAGATACATTGTGGTTGAATCACAATTACGAGATTTAACCTCAACTCATGTGCCACCCCCGTGTAGCCATGGCATAAATCTCCTGCCGTCATGTGTACTAGTCACTACCCAGAATGTATTCTCTCCCGTGTGGTCTCATGACATCAGAGGCCAGATACCAGCAGCAGTCCAGACTAAAGGAAGGAGGTACCATCTCTGCAGCTTGTCTTCAGTGCCCGATCATGTGTCACCACTCTAATCACTGGTACAGGGGGCATAGCTGCAAACAAAAACATTTTGTTTTTGTTTAAATAAAATTTCTCAGGGTCACCGACTAGTGCGTCTGTGTGGTTGCCGGAGGTTAGCTTTAACCATTTAATTCATGGTATGGGTTGATGTTTAATAAAAGGTGGGGGGGGGGGGCTGGAGGGTGTTAGCTTGTGGTAAGAGCAACAGTATCTGCTACAGCACATTCCATAGCTTATCAAGCCACCCACCTCATTGGCTGCAAGTGGCTTTACCATGGTAAAGGGGTGGGCTAGCCCATAGTAACTCACGTGTAGCCGCAGCAGACTTGCCGTTGCAGTGAGTCATGCTAAACAGGCTTCATCACATGCAGCAATGAGCTTTTCTTCCCAATAAATCCAAATATTGATCTATTACTAAAACAGTATTTACAATTCTTAGCAATATTTAGTATTCTAAATCACCTAGTCGCTACAGAAAAGCTCTTGTGAAAACAGCCATGGCATTTTCCCAAAGCTAACAATCTCATACTTCTCTTATCAAACACTACATTATTTTTACAGCAAGACACTAAACTGCGACCAGCTTTTGGGCATGTCAAGCGGCACTTAAAGCCAATGCGCAGTCAGCGCAGGAGTCTATGGCGACTAAAGGATAGGCTTTGAATAGAAGTCGGTTTCATTAATGTTCCTCCATCACAATTACTCCTCCTAAAAGGACAAGGCTTAGCAACTGGCTGATTCTGGGAAACTAATTTTTTGGGGTTTTTTTTGTTTTGTTTTTACACACAAGTGGACACCGCCCATTTGAGCGTAAGCCAAAACCTGTAAGGCCACCTGAAGTAGTAGATTTCTATATCCCAATACAATTAGTGGAGGTGAACACAGACAGTTTAGTCAAACACATAGAAATGTCCTGTCCTTCTCAAAAGAGGAATCACCAGTAATGGTGCACGGAAAATCAATTGAAGCGTGTTCCAGGGACTGCAGAGGTAATATATCTCTCCATGCCTACCGCCAGGAGCACTGCGACACAAGCCACACGTCCATTCCACGCAGTCCATGAACATGAAGAATGACTTCATTACGCAGGTGTCAGATCTATAGGCACATCCATAGGACCTAGTCCTGCTGATTGTAAAGGGATTAGACATGTCAGTAATACTGTATCATTTCCTGGGACACAAGGCATCACCTTTTTATATGGCCTCCCCTTATAAGGGCAATGTGAGGGAAGCCATTTGGCAACGTGTGCAAATTATGCACATGCTCGGAGCCCCACCCTCCTCAGACACCGAGGGGCGACCTCCATACACTCCTATCGCAGACAATTTACCTCAGACCGTAGTATTATACCCCCCCCCCCCCAATATGATATTCATGAGGGCCATGAGCATGCGTGATGCCAATATTAACCATGTAGTAACAGACAGACTGGTCACAAGAAGAAACAGGTGCCCGGAGAGAGCCATTCCATATGTTACCAGCATTCTATATAAAACACAAGCGGAGCAATAACTGCGCCACAAATGAATGAATGTACGGCAGCCGCCCACTAGAAGTCCTAATGGCCTCCTCTGACAGAGAAACGCTGCGTTTGACGACATGGCTTATACTAGCGTTATACATAACGGCTGCCTTGAAGGCGACGGTCACTCTATACGCAGCTCCGGACCCTGAGATAAGGGCAAGCCAGAAACAAAATGGCAGGTCGTTTTGCTTCCCTCATACTCCCCGCCAGGAGGCATGTCAGCATCCCCTCCCCCATAACGCAGGCGACATAGCACATGGGTAGCCCGTCTCCTGCAGCCTTCCACCCGACTCACGGCGGGAAGGGCGAGTATAATCGTAAAGAGATCACAGCATACACGTTTAAGCCATGCCAGTGTCACCTCCACCACGTAGAAATAATCAATGGGCCTGAGCGGTGACAGCCAGACTATGAAATCGCCCACATATAACCGGCGGTATGCTCACCTTGGGATGTCCCGAAGGTCTCCGGATCCTTTGCTCTCATCCTGCTGGCTAAACCAGACCTCCAGCAGCTTCTCCGTACCCTCAAAGAAGTGCGCGCCGCTTTCCTCCATCTCGCCCCGGCAGCCGGAGACCCCACTAACAACGCAGAAAATAACGAGAAACGGAAAATAGATATCTGCTTATTTAACTTTCCTCCCACGTCCGACTAGGTTTTCTTCGATTTAGAATTAAATTATTCTAGAATATTCTTTACTTAAGTGTTTAGATTATTCCTTGGCGTTCGGAAGGTTCTAAAAGGTGTTAAGCTTTTTATAGTAGATGTTGGGTATTTCTGTACGTGATGGAAATAGTAAGTTTCTCCGGTACAGTCTCTTATTTCCCGTTATAGCGATTCCCCTGTTACAGAGAACACGGTTGAGCGAGCGCTAGCTAATATCGCCGGCCATACTGTGTAAAGCGACGAGAAGAGCGCAAGCGACGGTTTTTATACCTGGGGCGGAAACGAGGATGATGTATCCGGCTCGGGCGACTGATTAGCCAGTCATCTGCAAAACGACTGGTCGCTGAGAACGTCAGTCGTGTAAGCCCCGCCCAGGATCTCCCTCGCCTTCGTTGGTATCCAGTTACTCATTCTGGGCAGATCGGATTTACGCCTGTAAGGGGTGGGCGGAGCGTAGTCATGCTGGTAGCCGTCACTGCAGATATAGTGTCAGAGGTCTGCGGTGAGGACGTGATAGAACGTTCTGTGTATACATAACTAGGAAGACTTACTGGCCATTCTAAATTGCGTGAGGGAATGTCCAAATTTGCCACTATAAGCTTTTACTGAAAAGCTGACTGTTGAAGATATGTTATGTTCTGCTACCAATGGCGGTAGCTCGCAGTAAGATCCTATACACGCTATCGTAATATGACACCTATGGGCGACTATGCGGCTATAGTGTACCTATAAAAAAACGTGGCATGCACCATCGAATGCCGTTTTATGGAGGTATTCTCTAGAAGCATTGCTATTATCCGTAATACAGCGCAGTATGGAAGAACCATGTAGCAGAACACTGAGTGCATAGGACAGAACCGCAGGGAGTCCATGTGCCGCCTCGTAGACTGTACACATGGGTCTGCCATGCATATAGATGAATGAAACTATATATGAAAGACACTAGACTAGCAGCTAGGATTGAAGTTTAGGTTCTCTATGTGTAAACCTGCACAGAGAATTTCTTAAAGTGGAAACACCATAAGGGTATGTTCACACGGCCTATTTTCAGACGTAATTAGGGGGTTTTACGCCTCGATTAAGCCTGAAAAAACTCCCCTAATACGCCTACAAACATCTGCCCATTACTTTCAATGGCAATTACGATGTTCTGTTCCCACGAGCCTTTATTTTACGCGTCGCTGTCAAAATATGTCATGTAAAATGACGGCTTGTCAAAATAAGTGCAGGACACTTCTAGAAACGTTTTTGGAGGCGTTTTTCATTGACTCCATTGAAAAACAGCTTAAAAAACACTGCGAAAAACACGAGTTGCTAAAAAAACATCTGAAAATCGGGAGCTGTTTTCGCCTGATAACAGCTCCAGACGTTTTTACTCACTGCGTGTGAACATACCCTAAGCCCTCTTTCACACGGCAATATTTTGGTCAGTATCCAGTATTTGGAAGCCAAAACCAGTAGTAAGTGAACTGAAGTGGTCCACATCTTTCATGGAAAGAGACCTTACTGTCATAACTTCATAGGTCTAAAAAGTGCTATATCAATGAATATTGCAGTTTAGGCTTCGTTCCCATCTGCATCATGAATAGCGTAGTCGACTACGGTATTGCTTCCGTCAAAACAATGGAACCCTTGCACAACGGAGACAAACGGAAACCATTTGCACCGGATCCGTCACCATTGAAATCAATGGTGAGGCAAACGGAAACCTATGACGGAAAGCTCAGACAGAACGCCAGAACAGAGCCCTGATGCAGATGGGAACGAAGCCTTATAGGACATGGTGTTATTTATTTTACAACTTCAGCTTGCACTGTTTGTGGGGTTTTTGGAAACACATGTAACAAAATACACACGTCACAATATTCCATAAAATTAGATTAACTACAACTTTTTTATGAAGAAAAAAAAGTATATTTAAAGAGAATAGAAATGACAGATCCAGCTTACCTATGGTTTTGTAGTTCCACAGAGACACAGAGGAACTGTATAGTCCTGAATAGTAAAAAAGGAACAAAATATCTCCAGCTTCCAAACAGGAAAATAAAATATCTAGGCTTTTAGTTTTCCATAAAATTCAATACAGACATTCCAACTTTCACTGCTTATGCGTTTCAGGCCTGTACAGCCCTTAATCATAGAACAATGCTATGACTAATGGCTGTACATGCCTGAAAAGCGTAAGCAGTGATTGTCCTATAAAAATATGATCTATTCAGCTCATGGTTAGGGCAACGGAATTACCCAAAGAAGCTCAGCAGTTTAGAAGACTCGCTCTTTCTTTAGGTCCAAAATCAGGACATGTTGCATAGAAGATTTCCGTTATCGATCAAAATGGCATATGATCCAAACACTGTATCCAGGGGTGGGATCCGGCCGGTTCGCCCCGGTTCTCTTGAAACAGTTGCTAAAGTTACAACCAGTTTGGAGAATAAGGGAGGAGTGGGAACCCGGAACCGGTCCCCTGTACTCAATTGTATCCAAGGGACGTGGGTACAATTGATTTGTCTAGTGCTGCCTGGCGAGGCAAAGGATGTCTCGCCATTCAGCGGTTTCACAATGATGCAGGCGGCGCAATGACGTCATCGAGCCACTGCATCGTTCTGCTAGATGAGACCTGGCGTCGCTGGAGGACGGCACGGGACCTGGGACCGGTGACCATGTACTGTTTTTTTTTTTCTTTTACAGTGGGCAGTGTTGGGGTCCCTATCTACAGGGGGCACTATACAAGGGACTCTATGGGGGGCACTATAGGGGACTACAGGTGACTCTATGGGGGGGCCTTATCTACAGGGAGCCCTAGCTACAGGACACTACAAGGGGCACTATCTACAGTGGGCACTATTTGCAGGGGACTCTATAGGGGTCCCTATCTACAGGGGGCACTATATACAGCCTGTAGACTACAGGAGGCACTATCTACATGGTAGTCTATGGGGGCATTATCTACAGGGGGCCCTATCTACAGAAGGCTCTATGGGGTGCACTATCTACAAGAGACGCTATGGGGAGTACTATCTACAGAGGGCTCTATGAGGGGCACTATCTACAGAAGGCTCTATAGGGGGCATTGTGAGTGGCACCAGCTACAGGGGGCTCTGTGTGTATGGTGCTTTACGTTACAGTGTTTGACACAATTTTATTCATGGGCACAGTGTATGGTACTATTATATTCAGGGGCACACTGTGTTGTACTATTATATTCAGGAGCACAGTGTGTAGCACTATTATATTCAGGGTCACAGTGTATGATACTAGTATATTCAGGGGCATAGTGTGTGGCACCATGGGAATTTTATCTTTGTTTATAGGTGCGGAAATGTTGGAAAAGTGAGCAGTTGAAAGACATCTGAGTGGCAAACTCTGCAGAAATGAGTCGTGGCCAGGAGGCGTCATCGTAGAGGTCTGGACCACATGGAAAAGAAAAGAGAAATACAACTTCTCCAATCTGAGAAGACGTCACCTATGAGTCAATAAATGTTTATTCTCCCTGTGACTGTTTAGTACCATAATCACTGTATGATCCACAGTGAGATGATGAGTGTATCGGTGAAACAGCAACTCCCAGCATATACTTACCATTATTTAGGCCATACTGGGAGCTGTCGTTTTATGTCCTACAAACTTGGCAGGGGTTCGACTTAATTTGCAAATGATCTCTGTACTGTGCTGTGTTGGTGCTTGTGCTGTCTACATCTACTGAGCTTGGTTCTGGTTCTGTATTTATGTACTGAGCTTGGTTCTGGTGCTGTATTTATGTACTGAGCTTGTTTCTGGTGCTGTATATATGTACTGAGCTTGGTACTGGTGCTATATTTATGTACTGAGCCTGGTTCTGTTGCTGTATTTGCTTACTGAGCTTGGTTCTAGTTCTGTATATATGTACTGAGTTTTTTTCTGGCAGTGTATATATATATACTGGGCTTGGTTCTGGCACCGTATCTGTGCATTAGTCAGGAGATATGTTGCGGCTTACTGTGCACACTGCACTGTTCTCCACTCTTCTCACTGTGCACAGCCTAACTAAATGGGCTGTGCACACTGAGGATATTGAATGCGCGCATATAGTTCTATACGTAATGGGTGAGTTTCAAATAATGTGTGGGTAGGTAGGTATGTACGATTATATATATATAGTGTGGCAATCCAGTTAAACACTGGACAGGGAATTTCTTTATTTAGAGTCCACTTTAATATGGGGTGTATCTGGAATATTGCAATTGTTTTATTTGATTATTAGAATCATTTTCCATGGCGCGATACATCGCAAAACAGAACGCCTCCAAACATCTGCCCATTTATTTAAATGGAAAATACTATTATGCCAAAAATGAAGAAATTTGTCAATCCCCTTGATGGGAAGTCTTATGAGATTAGACAGTTCATTAATTGCCAGAGTATGGGAGTTGTATGTATTGCACAATGCCCATGTCTTAAAATTTATGTAGGCAAAACCACCCAACAGTTTAGAAGAAGAAATTCTAAATATTTAAGTTCTATGAAGCGACAGGAGGATATCCTATTATCTAGGCACATGAGATGTGTGCATGAGAATGATACTAGATCGAACCAATTTTGGGGTGTCATCCTGTTTAAACCTGGTCCCAGAGGAGGTAATTTAGACCGTAGGTTGTTACAGGAAGAAGCACGGTGGATTTACCGCCTAAACAGCCTTAGTCCTGGTGGACTTAATGAGGGTTTTACTTTTGTGGCCTTCCTGAGAAAAATAATGTAAATATAACCATGGATCTTGAATTTCCTATGAGCCCTGCAGACAACTTTTGTATTTTCAAATAATTCTTGTCTTTCTAAATATTGTTAACACTGATTAACCTTATAAACACTTTTCATTTTGTCGCTTTCGCATATGAAAACTCTACTGATATCTTGTCGTGAAATATATATATACATCGCTGGTGTTTTAATTCTCTTGAGATTATTCCCAGATACTCAAAAAAAAATTATACATATACCTTTATATGAAGTTCCCCTCTTTTCATCTACATATCTTAATCTATTGTGGATGATGTTATTATTATTGTGCAAAATTTTGGGCAATTGATATATATAATGGTCTCTTCTTTTACTCTTCACAGTCTTTCCATCAAGTTGAGTTCTACTTGTACATTGACTTATATTTTTTATATCTCCTTACTAAGGATTGTTAGATATTCTACCATTGATATGGATATTGATATGAATTTATTGACAGTGGATTATTGTTATCTCTTATTACAATCTATTTTCCTAATAAACTTAAATCTGTATTCTCCATTGTCTTTTGTCATTCAAGTCCACCGATACTTACAGTGACTTTCTTTCTCTCTCTCTCTACTTGGTGTTCCTGTGAGAGATATCTTTGCTACATTCATAAGGCTTCATGCCCACTTCAGTCTTTTCCTTCAGGGTGCTAGCCGTTTTTCTGACGGCTAGCACCCTGACCCATTCATTTCAATGGGGCCATGCATACTTCAGTTTTTTTGACGGTCCAGTTGCTCCGTTCCGACAAAAGTAGAGCATGTCTTACTTTGGTCCGAGATTCCGTGACCATGAGGCCCATGCAAGTCAATGGGGCCGTCAAAAAACTGTAGGCACATGGAAGGCATCCGTGTGTGACGGAGCCATTGCCTAACAACGGCTGGGCGGGCAGAAGTACATTAAAGATATTACACTAATCGGCAGCCACTTCTCTCTATCCAGGCACTGATAGAGAGAAGAGGCTGCTCATAAAAATAAAATAAAAAGCAGTTCATATGTACCCCGGTCGTTGTCTTGGTGACGAGTCCCTCTTCTTCCTCCAGTCCGACCTTCCTGTATGACGCAGCAGTCCATGTGGCCTCTGTAGCCTGTGATTGGCTGCAGAGGCGGTCACATGGGATGAAGCGTCATCCCAGGAGGGCGGCCTTCTGACGCCATCCAGTCCGGCCTTCTGTTATGACTTTTATCCCATGTGACCGCCACTACAGCCTGTGATTGGCTGCAGCGGTGACATGGGATGAAGCGTCATCCCAGGAGGCCGGACAGGAGGAAAAAACAGGAAGTTCTGGGTAAGTATGAACTTATTTTTTTATTTCATTAGAATTGTTATTTTGCGAGCGCCGAGCATGGTCATTCTTCAGCGCTAGTCACTGTCCAGGGTGCTGAAAGAGTTACCGCCGATCAGTGTAGCCCATTAACTCTTTCTGCACCCTGTACAGTGACTAGCGCTGAACAACCCTGCTCTTTTAGCAACCTGGACAGTACCATGCTTGGCGCTCGGAAACACGGAGTGCACACGGGAGGGTACGCGGAAACCACACGGATAACAAAACGGCACACGGATCCGTCAAAAACGGCCGATGAAAAGGTGAAGGAAGTGTGCATGAGGCCCAATACGATCGTGCCTCAAGTTTTAAGTTCACTGACATGTGCAGTGAACTGTCTTTCATATTTATCTATCTGGCGTAATCTCTTTCCATTGTGCAGGCGCAAAAGCGTGTTCCTAATTGGCCGGGCAGTAGCACTGCGGGATTGGAGCATTTTGCTGTCAATCATTTTCACCACAGTGAGTCCCCCATTGGATGGGTGTTAGCTGTATTTGATTGGAGCATATTTTTCCGTTAAGGGGCCGTTCTTCTGAGGATCATCGTGATTGGTAGCATCAGTTTAGATGACGTCGGAAGTGAGGTCATAAATAGGAGACTTAGCCGCGTTCGCCGCCATTAGCCCCATTTTCCCCTGAGGACGCCACTTCGGTGGTGAAACATGTCAGGGGGGCTTTTTACATTTTAAAATCAATGTGTTCTTACAATTCTAAGTCCCTTCTCAAGCTGACTGCAGCCGTGAATCTTAGTTGCTTTGTATAGGTAGTGCGGCCATCATAGATGGTGGTTTGACTCTGCACTAAGACGGTACTGACTACAGAATATCATTAGTATCATTGTATGGAGACATTTCAGTTCACATTGCGTTTTTAATCTTCATTTGTATGCTTATAGTTATCCATAATAAAGCTATACGTAACAATACTAGTAAGCATTCAATAGGTGTCTGGGAAACAAGGGCTAATCTTTTTGCCTTTGGCGATATTGATGTGTTTTTGTGTGTACCTCAGCCAACCAGATACCTTGGTCTTCTCTTTGTTTTTTTGTCCCCCTTCTTTGTAGACTCTCTCTCACACTGTGTGAAGCAGCATCATGCTGATAGGACAGGTCAGAGGCTGTGAGGTAGCTCCAGCTCAGGAGAATCGCTGCTGTTACTTCCCACTTGTCTAATGAAGTTGTTAGTTACATATTTAGAAAAAAGCTCAAAGCTTTTAATATAATAAACGTTTTGGTAGACAATTTTACCCAACAATATCGGTGTGACAGCGCCTATCAGATTAGCTAGGAGATAGGGCCTTACTAAACTAGTGAAAGAGGTTCTGTCACCAGATTATAATTTCCTATCTCCTACATAATGTGATCGGCGCTGTAATGTAGATAACAGCAGTGTTTTTTTATTTCGAAAAACAATCAATTTTGACCAAGTTATGACCTATTTTAGATTTATGCTAATGAGTTTCTTAATAGACAACTGGGCGTGTTTTTACCTTTTGACCAAGTGGTCGTTGTAAAGAGAAGTGTATGACGCTGACCAATCAGCTGAAAAAAAGGAGATGATCACAGCACCGGAGGAAAGTTTGATATAGTATAATGGGTGCAAGCCTTACAGGAACCTGATCCAAGGTTCCACGAATGGAGACAGCAAAATTCAAGAGACAAGGCAGCACATCCAAAAATAACAGGAATTTATTTACCCACAAATGTAACGTTTCAGTCCAGCAGGACCTGTCTCAAGCATGAGAAGCTTGCTTGAGACAGATCCTGCTGGACTGAAACATTGCATTTGTGGGTACATAAATTCCTGTTATTTTTGGATGTGCTGCCTTGTTTCTTGAATTTTGCTGATCAATCAGTGTCATACACTTCTCTGCATTTATGTACTCAGCACATCGTGATCTTGCGAGATCACGATGTGTTGTCACTTACTCACACATTAACTTTACTGAAGTGTCTTGAGAGTGAATAGACATCGCTTACAGCCAGGACTCGATGTCTTTTCACAATCCCGACACTTCGGTAACGTTTGTGTGGGACTTAAAGTGGCTCTGTCACCAGCTTATAAGTGCCCTATGTCCTACATAATCTGATCGGCGCTCTAATGTAGATAACAGCAGTGGTTGTTATTTTGAAAAACAATCATTTTTGAGCAAGTTATGAGCAATTTTAGATTTATGCTAATTAGCTTCTTAATGCCCAACTGGGCGTGTTTTTACTTTTGAGCAAGTGGGCGTTGTACGGTGTTATTGTGGGGTGAAAGAAGCTGGGCTGCAACAATGGGAAGTGTATGACGCTGATTGGTCCCTGATTGGTCAGCGTCATACACTCCTCTGTACAACGCCCACTTGGTCAAAAGTAAAAACACGCCCAGTTGGTCATTAAGAAACAAATTAGCATAAATCTAAAATTGCTCATAACTTGCTAAAAAATGATCGTTTTTCAAAATTAAAACCTCTGTTGTTATCTAAATTACAGCACCAATCACATTATATAGGAGATAGGGCACTTATAATGTGGTGACAGAGCCTCTTTAATGACAGAATGCGTTATCTCGCGAGATCACGCTGTGAATGACAGCACAGTGTGATCTCGATGTGCTGTGTGAGTAAGTCCCACACAAACGTTACCGAAGTAAAAACATGCCCAGTTGTCTAACTTTGTCAAAATTGATCGTTTTTCTAAATAAAAACCACTGCTGTTATCTACATCACAGCGCTGATCACATTATGTAGGAGATAGGGCACTTATAATCTGGTGACAGAGCCTCTTTAAAGAGGCTCTGTCACCAGATTTTGCAACCCCTATCTCCTATTGCAGCAGATCGGCGCTGCAATGTAGATAAGAGTAACGTTTTGTTTTTTAAAAAAACGAGCATTTTTGGCCAAGTTATGACCATTTTTACATTTATGCAAATGAGGCTTTCTAAAGTACAACTGGGCGTGTTTAAAGTTATGTACAAGTGGGCGTGTATTGTGTATGTACATCTGGGCGTTTTTACTTGTTTTACTAGCTGGGCGTTGTGAATAGAAGTGTAAGATGCTGATGAATCAGCATCATCCAGTTCTCTTCGTTAACACCCAGCTTGCTGCTGCAGAATCAAATGTAGCCTCTGGTGCCGATGTGCCCTTGCTCGTCCGACACGATGCAGGACCTGGGGCAGGAAGTGAGTGACGTCACAGCGTGATCTCTCGAGAACACGATGTGTGTCTGTGCACTGCCAGAAGCTGGGTGTTAATGAAGAGAACTGGATGATGCTGATTCGTCAGCATCATACACTTCTATTCACAACACCCAGCTAGTAAAAGAAGTAAAAACGCCCAGATGTACATACACAATACACGCCCACTTGTACATAACTTTAAACACGCCCAGTTGTACTTTAGAAAGCCTCATTTGCATAAATATAAAAATGGTCATAACTTGGCCAAAAATGCTCGTTTTTTAAAAAAAAAAACGTTACTCTTATCTACATTGCAGCGCCGATCTGCTGCAATAGGAGATAGGGGTTGCAAAATCTGGTGACAGAGCCTCTTTAAGTCACGTCGTGCTTCAGTGACCGTCCATGATTCATGTTCTACATGAACAGCTGAAAGTGAGATTATATATAGAAATGGCTACCAGGCATGTCCCAGCTTCAGTTAATTACTCTAGATTTTACCACTGTGCACTGTATCATTATCAGTCCTGGGAAGGGTGTAGACAGAGGATACAAACATATTGTAATTCACAAAGCATGTAAACTAATATGCAGAATAATCACTTTTTTTGTTTTCTCTAGAAAAACATTTCTCTCTCCCATTATGCGTCATCATAAAATATGCTGTATTGTCATGAGTGCCAGTTTACATTTCAAAGTTGATGTTACACTGGCAATTAAGAAAAGTTAGTTTGGTCTCAATATGTACCAAATATGAACCATATTAAAGTGTAACTAAACGTTCAACAAACTTCTGACATGTCATAGCAGTCAGCCGCTTATTTTCCGCTCGGCCTTTTCCGAAAATCGATGTATGGAAGTACGGGCTCAACAGAAAGTCTATGAGCCCGTACACCGCTACATCGGCTTTTCGGAAAAAGCCGAACAGAAACAAATCGGCTGAGCGCTTACACGAGCGCTTCTGCCGATTAATTTTAGCGAACGATGGGGGTCTCTGTGCTCGGAACCCCACCAATCAAAACGTCTGACATATCTGAAGTTTGTCGAACGTTTAGTTGCCTTTTAAGTCAATTCTATTTATCTACCTACAAGCCATTCTTGTAAAAAAATAAATATTTTGAAGAAAGTTTTATTTGATTATCTTCTTGATTGCTAAATTTACATCAGAACAAATAAACTGTTTATTAAGTTATGGCTCATTTCAGAATGTAATAAGGGAATGTGTACTGACATTTCACTAAATGTGTCATTTAGAGCACTAGGGGGCTACAGATGGTCATTGCAACATTTGACAGTTCACCGCTGTCGTTTTCTGATTCCTACTGATATAAGTGTTTAACCAGAGACTCAGACTGTATGTTTGTTTGCTCTTAAACTGGACAGACCGGATGACCAGTTTATGAGCGGTTAGGTTTAGTTTTCTGTAACTGCAAATTAGCATTTTCTAGTAATAGTACACAGAACTATTAACCCACAACAAAATATGCTGGTTCCAGAACTAAATTGACATGTGTATTTTAAAATCAGCAGCATGTAAATTTACCATGTGTTTCTGCCTGCGAATTGTATCTGATAGGTTTGTTTAAAAAAACGTGCCAAAATCCACAGCATAAAACCGCGCCTATTTCCACTCAAATATGTAAAAAAACGCAGCTACAAAAAGCATAAAATAATGAACTCTTAGGGTTTGTCCACACGTAACGGAATTGCTGCAGAAACTAGCAGGATTTCTGCTGCGAAAAAATGCAGAAAATGGTGCGTATTTTGCGGCGTTTCTCTCAATGTTGGGAGATGGTGACATCTCTTTTGAAAAACGCAGCTATTCAGTCCACTATCTGCAGCAGGAATTGACATGCTGAGGTATGAAAAATACGCACCGCAGGTACATTTCTGGTAGGAATTTTTACACAGCGTATGGATGAGATTTGTTAAATCTCACCCACTTTGCAAATACTGTATTCTGCTGCGTATGTTCCGTCCACAATTCCGGATGGAAAATACGCATCAATTCTGCTACGTGTGGACAAGCCCTTAGGTGCGAATTTTACATGCTGAATTACTTGAGGTTTTGAAACACCAAATTACCCAACGTGTGCATGGTACGTTGGAACAGGGTGCCTATGCTGCGTAAAAGTACGCAGTATATCCATCCTGGAACCCGCAGTGAATACCGGACAAATAACTGCAGCAAATTGTGGTCCAGATTTTCGGCCAGAATCTCCACTGCGGAAACAGTGCTGGTGGTACAGTGTTAATATTTACTCCCTGGGCATTGTCATAGCGACCCCGATCTCCGGGGTTGACGCTGCAGTCCATGTGACAGCTGCAGAATGTGATTGGTTGCAGCATTGAAATGGGATGAGATTTCATTCCAGGAGCCCGGCCTGGACGGAGAATAGATTAATGCGTCGCCATTGCAACGCCTGGATGGTAAATATTAATTTTTTTATTAATTTGAAATGAAAAAAAGGGTTTTTGTTTTTCTCTGATTGAACTTAAATACCATTGAATTTAATGGGGAAAACCAGCAACAAGAGAGCAGCGATTCCGCAGCATAAATTGACATGCTGCGGATTAAAAATCAATACCTCAGGTCAATTTATGAACAAGTTCTCGGCAAATTTTTTCGTTTGATTAAGGCTGGGTTCACACGACCTATTTTCAGACGTAAACGAGGCGTATTATGCCTCGTTTTACGTCTGAAAATAAGGCTAAAATACGTCGGCAAACATCTGCCTATTCATTTGAATGGGTTTGCCGACGTACTGTGCAGACAACCTGTCATTTACGCGTCGTCGTTTGACAGCTGTCAAACGACGACGCGTAAAAATACAGCCTCGCCAAAAGAAGTGCAGGACACTTCTTTGGACGTTTTTGGAGCCGTTTTCTCATAGACTCCAATGAAAACAACTCCAAAAACGGCGTGAAAAACGCAGCGAAAAACGCGAGTTGCTCAAAAAACTTCTGAAAATCAGGGGCTGTTTTCCCTTGAAAACAGCTCCGTATTTTCAGACGTTTTTGGTCACTACGTGTGCACATACCCTAAATCTAATCCACTCTGCTGCTACTGTAATACGCTGCAGATTTTCCACAATGAAATCCGTTGTGCAAAATCTGCAGTGTTTACGCTGTGTGTGAACATATCTTAAAGACCGTTTTCAGCGTCATCACAAATGTTACAGAAACTATAATTTGTATATCCCAAATGAAAAAGGCTAAAGGGTCACAGTACATAAGTTTCCCCACCTCTGTGGCTTTCTCTAGAGCAAAATTAGTGCAAAGCAGTGGGGAAGTTGTTGCCCAATGCAACCAATCAGATTCCAATTATTAGGCCCTTTGGGAAATTAAAGCAGTGACCTGATTGGTTGATATGTGCAACGCATTTACTAGGAAAGACTGGGAACCAACCAAACAGTATAATCATTACTTTATTTATCTGAATGCCATTGGCACTCCACTATATGTACCATTTTTTACTTTTAGTCACATGGGCAATGTGAAGAGAATTCCATTATATGTTTAGTGACAACATCTAGTCATAGGAACCTTTGTTGTGTGATTCCAGTTTACACAGATCCAAATTGTGTCACATTCTACCAATTATTAGCAAGCAGCAACAATAGCTGAATTTACAGATACGGGGAATTTAGCAACCTTTCTACAACAGTTTTTTTGTATTGAAATGTCACAATGGTAAAAAAAATTGCTACTTTTATGACGCCCTTGCCAATTTTATGAAAAGGACCCCTGGCTTGTAAAATGGGGCCACAGCAGCCCAACAAATTTATAATGGCGTTAATTATAGCAGAAATCTATATATCAATCAGTGGGGAGTAGCAAGGTACAGGTCCTTGCCAGGCCCCATACATTGCCCCACCTATCTGACGACCCCCCTCTGGACACTTATAAAGAAAAAATATATATATTTACCTCATCTATTCTTTTCTCTTCTCCCCACTGGGTGTAAAGGCGGTGGATTGCTCGGCATGAAGAGGGAGCCGGAGGGGACACTGGTGGGGAAAAGAGGAGGGATGAGGTAATGGGACCCATTTGTGGCACACGACCATCCACAATTGTGGCGCACAACCAGCGGAAAGATGCAAAACGATTATAAATGAGCAACTATAATGGTGATTTCTCTTGGCTCAAATACCCACAATATCTCTCTCAGACAGGAGCAGGCAAAACTAAATTGGGTATGATCCAAGAAATACCCTAAATAACATACACTACCGTTCAAAAGTTTGGGGTCACCCAGACAATTTTGTGTTTTCCATGAAAACTCACACTTATATTTATCAAATGAGTTGCAAAATGACTAGAAAATATAGTCCAGACATTGACAAGGTTAGAAATAATGATTTTTATTTGAAATAATAATTTTCTCCTTCAAACTTTGCTTTTGTCAAAGAATGCTCCATTTGCAGCAATTACAGCATTGCAGAACTTTGGCATTCTAGCTGTTAAGTTGCTGAGGTAATCTGGAGAAATTTCACCCCATGCTTCCAGAAGGCCCTCCCACAAGTTGGATTGGCTTGATGGGCACTTCTTGCGTAGCATACAGTCAAGCTGCTCCCACAACATCTCTATGGGGTTGAGATCTGGTGACTGCGCAGGCCACTCCATTACAGATAGAATACCAGCTGCCTGCTTCTTCCCTAAATAGTTCTTGCATAATTTGGAGATGTGCTTTGGATCATTGCCCTGTTGTAGGATGAAATTGGCTCCAATCAAGCGCTGTCCACAGGGTATGGCATGGCGTTGCAAAATGTAGTGATAGCCTTCCTTATTCAAAATCCCTTTTACCTTGTACAAATCTCCCACTTTACCAGCACCAAAGCAACCCCAGATCATCACATTACCTCCACCATGCTTGACAGATGGCGTCAGGCACTCTTCCAGCATCTTTTCAGTTGTTCTGCGTCTCACAAATGTTCTTCTGTTTGATCCAAACACCTCAAACTTCGATTCGTCTGTCCATAACACTTTTTTCCAATCTTCCTCTGTCCAATGTCTGTGTGCTTATGCCCATATTAATCTTTTCCTTTTATTAGCCAGTCTCAGATATGGCTTTTTCTTTGCCACTCTGCCCTGAAGGCCAGCATCCCGGAGTCGCCTCTTCACTGTAGACGTTGACACTGGCGTTTTGCGGGTACTATTTAATGAAGCTGCCAGTTGAGGACCTGTGAGGCGTCTATTTCTCAAACTAGAGACTCTAATGTACTTGTCTTGTTGCTGAGCACACTGCAGGGAGCTGGGCTCCTAACATGTTAACATGTTTTCAGTACGTGACAGTTTTCCCGCAGCGAGGCAGCGACTTCTAGCGTCATAGATAACTATGATGTTAGGAGCCCAGCTCCCTGCAGTGTGCTGAGTCCGGGAAATGCGGCCGACCTGCAGACTGTATATCACGGATTGAACACGCTCGTGGGAATCCGGCCTATGGCTTTGGAGTTTCTCGTGCGCGCGCTAGACTAGTTATCAGTGTCTCAGTGCACGCCGGAGAATACAAAACGAACAGCATAATATGTGCTCACCGGCAATATTGAATAATCAAATCAATATAAACCCCTGAGGACGCTTATGTATTTAAAGGGGCGCAGAAACGCGTTGGGACGTTTGCTTACCTGTGGTTTAACAGACCATTGTTATAATTGTTAGGGTCCTCCTTGAATGTCTGAAGTTTTGCATGTTTGTTACCAGTGCATATAGGACATTTCAATGAGGCTTGGTGATTTTGTATTGCTAAGGCAAATAGACCAGTAGTGTGATTTACTACACCTGTCTAGTGTCGCGGTGTAGTAAGTGTGCACGAGGCCTAAAAATGAATTTCTGCAAAAAAAATGAAATTTGTAAATGTCATCCCTACTTTGCTGTAAATCTTGTGAAATGCCTAAAGGGTTAATAAACTTTCTAAATGCTGTTTTGAATACTTTGAGGGGTGAAGTTTTAAAAATGGGGTGATTCATGGGGGTTTGCATTGTATGGGCCCCTCAAAACCACTTCACAACTGAACTCGTCCCTGTAAAAATAGCCTTTTCAAATTTTCTTGAAAATGTGAGAAATTTCTGCTAAAGTTCTAAGCATTGTAACATCCTAGAAAAATAAAAGGATGTGCAAAAAACAATGCCAATCTAAAGTAGACATGTGGGAAATGTTAATTAGCATTTATTTTGTGTGGTATTACTATCTGTCTTACAAGCAGATACATTTAAATTTAGAAAAATGCTAATTTTTGCAGTTTTTTGCAAAGTTTTGGGGGTTTTCACAATAAAATACAGAATGTATTAACAAAATTTTACCACTAACTTAAAGTATAATGTGTCACGAGAAAACAATCTCAGAATCACTTGTATAGGTAAAAGCATTCCGAAGTTATTACCACATAAAGTGACACATGTCAGATTTGAAAAAGGGGGCTGCACCCTGAATGTGCCAACTAGTCCATGTCCTTAATGGCTTAATTAGTAATTAGCCCAGAATGCTGCTGGACTATAAAGCGTTGCCTGAGCGTTGTTGTATATGTAATGACCGGGGGGTAGGGAAACGGACAAGTGAGCCCTAATCTACCCGCCACTCTGTCCCTGCCTACTTGCAACGACCCGCCCTAGGCGACGGGGTACAACTGGGCGGCGGTCCCTGCACTCAGTAAGTGCACGACAAACACGACAAACATACAAGGGAATACAAGCAAGGGAAAGGGGCAGTTGCCCACGGCAACACCGTGAGCAACTAGAGTGGTGAACGAGCCGAGTCAAGCCAGGAGTGTGCGAGGTACCAAACGAAGAGCAGAAGAGTAGTCAGTAAGCCAGGGTCTGTATGGAGCAGGAACAAAATAGAAGGAGCTGTAGCTGGGCCAGGAAACCACACGAAAAAGAATAACAAGCAAGGAGGAACAGGAAATGCAGGTATAAATAGACAGAGGGCGGGAGCTAGCTGAGTCTGGCCAGGCTGTGATAGGCTCTCCCACTCCTAAGCCTGCCAGCCTGAGTGGTGGAAGCTGGAGTCAGTCTCAGGGATGTAGATTCAGGTGCTGACTGATTAATTAAGAGAGTTAACCCCTAAGCTGTGCCTGGCAGATCCTTTACAGTATACCTAAAGTTTGTCTTGCAAATCGTCTCCTAGTGTTTTCCAGTTCCCAGTGTTACCCGTTCCTGCTGCCTGTACCCTGTATCCCGTGCTACCGTGCCATCTACAGTGAAAGTCGAGTCGTGTCTTCCGCTGCATCTACTGTGCCATCTACAGGAAAAGTCAAGTTGTGTCACTGCTACTGTCTACATTGCCTCAGGTACCCGTTCTGGACTATAGACATTGTTTTGTACCTAGGTGGCCAGCTGCTATCCCGCTACGCGGTACGGCCCAGTGGGTCCACACCCCACGCCGTGACAAGCTGTCTACGGCACAAATAGAGAGAAGCTTAAGGGTATGTGCACACACACTAATTACGTCCGTAATAGACGGACGTATTTCGGCCGCAAGTAGTGGACCGAACTCAGTGCAGGGAGCCGGGCTCCTAGCATCATAGTTATGTACGATGCTAGGAGTCCCTGCCTCGCTGCAGGACAACTGTCACTTACTGAAAACATGATTACAGTACGGGACAGTTGTCCGGCAGCGAGGCAGGGACTCCTAGCATCGTATATAACTATGATGCTAGGAGCCCGGCTCCCTGCACTGAGTTCGGTCCGGAACTTGCGGCCGAAATACGTCCGTAAATTACGGACGTAATTAGTGTGTGTGCACATACCCTAAATCTCAAGCTCTCATCCAACGTGCGGTCAGTCTCCGCCCTCCAGATAACACTTCTTTTGAGGGATCTCTAGTGGATCCTGAACTTTGAAAAATCAGACTTAATTCCAGCCCACAAAAAGATTTTTCTGGGGTCCTACTCGATTCCAGAAAACAAGCTACATCCCTTCCTTTGGAGAAAATTGTATTATTTAAAGTGAAAATCTCAAGCTTCCAAAGAAGGAAAAGTTGTACAATCAGAGAAGCAATATCTGTTCTAACAAATCTCAACACTCTCTGGGTATAAAGATGATTCTTCCCTCAACACAAAGCAAGTCTCCAAACTAGTAGAAAAACCGGTGGTACCCACACAGAGGTGTGCCATGGCAGCTGGGACTGTTTATCTCTTTCACGACAGACACAAGTACCTGGGGTTGGGGAGCCCAGGTAAAAGAAGATCTCCTGCAGGGTCAATTATCATCCAAAAATAGTACTCGCTCATCAAATTACATGGGAACTTTAAAACAGAATGGGAACTTCACCGACTTCTCTGGAAAAATGACAACTTCACCATGTAGCATTCCCGAAACATTGAAGGGACACGAGACACAGGTTGCTGCAGGACCTGTCACATGAGATCTTTTGCTGAGTGGAAAATAACATCTTCTCCCTCACAGCAATTCATCTCAACAAAGTGATAGCCGACTAAGTTGTTTACCCTTAGATCCAGGGAGAATGGACTTTAAACCAAAAGATATTCTGGTCATTAGTCAACAGTTGGGGCTCACCAGGGATTAAAGGGACTGTTCTAAGATTATATGATATCCCCTAACCACATGATAGGGGATACAATGCTGATCGGTTGGTTGAATGCGCCCTTCTGGTCCATACATTCTCTATGGCACTGCCAGGGATAGTCGAGAGCAGTACTTGGCAGTCCCATAGACTAAGAAGTGAGTGGCAGTGCGCATGGGCGACCTGCTGCTCCATTCATTCAGGGGAACGGGTCCCCCGTTCTCGTGATCGGTGGGGGTCCCAGCTGTTAGACCCCCACCAATCAACATGTTATCACCTATCCTGTGGTTAGGGTATAATATTTAATATTGGGACAACCTCTTTAATCTATTTGCAACAAGAAAAAACTAGAAGAGGACTATTTATTTTCTCTGAACCTGTTATGGCAGGAAGGAGGTGAAGGGAACAAGTGAGCCCTAATCTACCCACCGCCCTGTCCCTGCCTACTTGCAACGACCCGCCCTAGGCGACGGGGTACAACTTGGCGGCGGTCCCTACGCTGACTAAGTGCAAGGGGATACAAACAGGGAACAAGCAAGGGAAGGGGCAGTAGCCCACGGAACACCGTGAGGAAACGGAGTGGTGAACGAGCCAGTCAGGATCAGGATGTAGTGGAGTATACAAACGCAGAGCACGGAGCAGGAAGCAAGCCAGGGGCAGAGCGAAGCAGGATAAGCGGGAACTGAAGCAAGGCAGAAGCACGGCAGAAGCAGGCTGGAGCAAGGCAGGAGTGGGGCCAGGATTCCAAGAAGAATAACAAGCAATGAGGAAGAGAAAACGGCAGGTATAAATGGACAGAGGGCGGAGCTAACTCCGACTGACCAGGCCGCGATAGGCTCTCCCACTCCTGAGCCTGCCACCCTGATTGGTGGGAGCCGGTGTCAGTCTAAGAGGTCTGTCAGGTGTCGACTGATTAACCCTGGGAGTATCCACAGACGTAGTGCCTGGCAGATCCTTTACAGTACTCCCCCTTTTATGAGGGGCCACCGGACCCTTACTAAGAGGACCCAGTTTAGTGGGGAAGAGAAGGTGGAACCTCCTGACCAATACCCCAGCGTGAACATCTCGAGCAGGTACCCAAGTCCTCTCCTCCGGCCCGTATCCTCTCCAATGGACCAGGTACTGGAGGGAGCCCTGGATCATCCTACTGTCCATAATCTTGGCCACCTCGAATTCCACCCCCTCAGGGGTGAGAACGGGAACAGGAGGTTTCCTTGAGGGGAACCAGGACGGGGAGCAGCGTTTAAGGAGGGAGGCATGAAAGACGTCGTGTATGCGGAAGGATGGGGGCAGCTCCAGACGGAAGGATACAGGGTTGAGGACTTCAATGACCTTATAAGGCCCAATAAATCGGGGAGCAAACTTCCTGGACGGGACCTTAAGGCGCAAGTTCCTAGACGACAACCACACCAGATCCCCGACGACAAACCGGGGGTTAGCAGAACGTCTTCTATCCGCCTGAATCTTTTGTACGCTCTGGGACGCCTCTAGGTTCTTCTGAACCTGGGCCCAGACAGTGCACAGTTCCCGATGAACGTCCTCTACCTCGGGATTATTGGAACAACCAGGAGAAACGGAGGAGAACCTTGGACTAAACCCGAAATTACAGAAAAACGGGGAGACCCCTGACGAGTTACTGACCCGGTTATTCAGGGAAAATTCGGCGAGTGGAAGGAATGAGACCCAATCAAATTGACAGTCAGAGATGAAGCACCTTAAATATTGTTCCAGGGATTGATTAGTCCTTTCCGTTTGGCCATTAGTTTCGGGATGGAAGGCGGAGGAGAAGGACAGATCAATCTCCAACTTTTTACAAAAAGCTCTCCAAAATAAGGAAACAAATTGTACCCCTCTGTCAGAAACAATATTGACTGGGGCCCCATGGAGACGCAAAATGTGTTTAACAAACAAAGAAGCTAACGTCTTGGCGTTAGGTAGTTTCTTAAGGGGCACAAAGTGGCACATCTTGCTGAAGCGGTCTACTACCACCCACACCACCGACTTGCCCTGAGATGGAGGCAAATCGGTGATAAAATCCATGGAGATATGGGTCCAAGGTCTCTGGGGAATGGGCAAAGAACGTAGTAAGCCCGCAGGTCGGGACCTAGGGGTCTTGGACCTAGCACAAACCTCACAAGCGGCGACGTAAGCCCTAACGTCTTTAGGCAACCCAGGCCACCAATAGTTTCTGGTAATGAGGTGTTTGGTACCCAAGATGCCAGGATGACCTGATAGTGCGGAGTCATGGTTTTCCCTGAGTACCCTTAGCCGGTATTGCAGGGGGACAAACAGCTTGTCCCCAGGGAGGTTCCCGGGAGCTGAACCTTGATCAGCCGCAATGTCAGAGGCTAAATCAGAATCAGTGGCAGAAACGATTATACCAGGGGGTAAAATACAAGCAGGATCCTCCTCAGAAGGAGGATTGGCCATGAAACTACGTGATAGTGCGTCAGCCTTAATATTTTTGGACCCAGCCCTATAGGTAACCAAGAAGTTAAATCTGGTAAAGAATAGCGCCCATCGAGCTTGTCTAGGATTAAGCCTCCGGGCAGATTCTAGGAAAACCAGATTCTTGTGGTCAGTAAGGACCGTTACCTGGTGTCTGGCCCACTCCAGGAAGTGACGCCACTCTTCAAAAGCCCATTTAATGGCTAAAAGTTCGCGGTTGCCAATATCATAGTTACTCTCCGTGGGCGAAAACTTCCTAGAGAAGTAAGCACAGGGGCGGAGATGGGTGAGGGAGTTGGTACCCTGGGACAAGACGGCCCCCACTCCCACCTCGGACGCGTCAACCTCCACAATAAATGGCTCCCTTTGGTTGGGCTGAACCAGCACGGGGGCCGAGATAAAACACTTCTTGAGGGTCTCAAAAGCCTGGACGGCCTCAGGAGGTCAGTGGAGGACATCCGCACCCTTGCGAGTGAGGTCCGTAAGAGGCTTAGCGACGACCGAGAAGTTGGCAATAAATCTCCTGTAATAGTTAGCGAACCCCAAAAAACACTGTAGCGCCTTCAGGGAGGCAGGTTGGACCCATTCCGCCACAGCCTGAACCTTGGCAGGGTCCATGCGGAATTCATGAGGAGTGAGGATTTGACCCAAAAATGGTATCTCCTGTACCCCAAACACACATTTTTCGGTTTTCGCAAACAGATTATTTTCCCGGAGGACCTGGAGGACCTTCCTGACATGCTCCACGTGGGAGGACCAGTCCTCGGAAAACACCAGTATGTCATCAAGGTACACTACAAGAAAATTTCCCAGGTAATCTCTCAGAATTTCATTAATAAAATTCTGGAAGACGGCAGGGGCATTACACAACCCAAAGGGCATGACCAGGTATTCGAAATGACCTTCGGGCGTGTTGAACGCAGTCTTCCACTCATCCCCCTCTTTGATGCGGATAAGGTTATATGCCCCCCGTAGATCGAACTTAGAGAACCATTGGGCCCCCTGAACCTGATTAAAAAGATCCGGAATCAAAGGAAGGGGATACTGGTTCCTTACTGTGACCTTATTTAAGTTCCGATAGTCAATGCACGGCCTAAGACCACCATCCTTCTTCCCCACGAAGAAGAAGCCAGCACCTACAGGAGAAGTCGAGGGGCGAATGAAACCCTTGGCCAGGCATTCTTGGATATACTCCCTCATAGCTTCACGTTCAGGACATGAAAGATTAAATATCCTACCCTTAGGAAGCTTAGCACCAGGTACCAAATCGATGGCGCAATCGTAATCTCTATGAGGGGGCAACACCTCGGAGGCCTCCTTAGAAAACACATCAGCCAAGTCCTGAACAAACTCAGGTAGCGTGTTTACCTCCTCCCGGGGAGAAATAGAGTTAACCGAAAGACATGACGTCAGGCATTCACTACCCCATTTGGTGAGATCCCCAGTATTCCAATCAAACGTGGGATTATGCAGCTGCAACCAGGGAAGACCTAATACCAGATCGGACGATAATCCCTGCATCACCAGTACAGAGCACTGCTCCAAATGCATGGAGCCTACAAGGAGTTCAAAAACAGGAGTATGCTGAGTAAAATAACCATTAGCAAGAGGAGTGGAGTCAATACCCACTACCGGGACAGGATAAGGCAAATCAATAAAAGGCATTTTTAGAGACATAGCAAATTCCACAGACATGATATTAGCAGATGAGCCAGAATCGATGAAGGCACTGCCAGTGGCAGACCGGCCAGCAAACGAGACCTGAAAGGGAAGCAAAATTTTATTGCGTTTCATATTAACGGGAAATACCTGTGCGCCCAAGTGACCTCCCCGACGATCACTTAGGCGCAGAAGTTTTCCGGCTGCTTATTCTTGCGCCTGGGACAGGAGTTCAGTAGATGCTTGTCACCCCCACAATAGAAGCAGAGACCATTCTTCCTGCGGAACTCTCTACGTTGTTGAGGGGACATGGAGGCCCCGAGTTGCATAGGTACCTCCGAGTCTTCCGTGGAAGAGCGAGGAGACGGGACCTCGGGGGGAATCGCAGGGAAGTTAGAGGGGAAAACATTGAAACGTTCAAGCTGGCGTTCCCTGAGACGTCGGTCAAGTCGTACTGCTAGGGCCATAACCTGGTCTAGGGAGTCAGAAGAGGGGTAGCTAACAAGCAGATCCTTCAGGGCGTCAGATAATCCTAACCTGAACGGCACCTTAGGGCCGGGTCGTTCCACCGAGCAGCTACGCACCACTTTCTAAAATCAGAACAGTATTCCTCAACAGGTCTCCTACCCTGACGTAAGGTCACCAGCTGAGTCTCGGCTAAGGCAGTCCTGTCAGTCTCGTCGTAAATGAGTCAGAGGGCAGCGAAAAAACGATCGACGGAGGAAAGTTCAGGGGCGTCAGGAGCCAAGGAGAAGGCCCACTCTTGGGGCCTTCCTGGAGTCGGGATATAATGATACCCACCCGCTGGTTCTCGGAACCTGAGGAGTGAGGTTTTAGACGGAAGTAAAGTCTGCAACTCTCCCGGAAGGAGAGAAAAGTCTTACGGTCCCCTGAGAACCGGTCAGGTAACTTGAGGTCGGGTTCTAGAGGTGAGGTGAGGGGTACTACTATGGCAGCGTCAGACTGGTTGACCCTCTGAGCCAGGGCCTGGACCTGTAGGGAGAGGCCCTGCATCTGCTGGGTCAGGGTCTCAAGGAGGTCCATGATAGCGTCAGCGTAGGAGAAATGGTAGACTAGGTATGGGCTTTTATTTTTGTTATGACAGGAAGGAGGTGAAGGGAACAAGTGAGCCCTAATCTACCCACCGCCCTGTCCCTGCCTACTTGCAACGACCCGCCCTAAGCGACGGGGTACAACTTGGCGGCGGTCCCTACGCTGACTAAGTGCAAGGGGATACAAACAGGGAACAAGCAAGGGAAGGGGCAGTAGCCCACGGAACACCGTGAGGAAACGGAGTGGTGAACGAGCCAGTCAGGATCAGGATGTAGTGGAGTATACAAACGCAGAGCACGGAGCAGGAAGCAAGCCAGGGGCAGAGCGAAGCAGGATAAGCGGGAACTGAAGCAAGGCAGAAGCACGGCAGAAGCAGGCTGGAGCAAGGCAGCAGTGGGGCCAGGAATCCAAGAAGAATAACAAGCAATGAGGAAGAGAAAACGGCAGGTATAAATGGACAGGGGGCGGAGCTAACTCCGACTGACCAGGCCGCGATAGGCTCTCCCACTCCTGAGCCTGCCACCCTGATTGGTGGGAGCCGGTGTCAGTCTAAGAGGTCTGGCCTCAGGTGTCGACTGATTAACCCTGGGAGTATCCACAGACGTAGTGCCTGGCAGATCCTTTACAGAACCCCTGAGAAAATCCAACAGCAGTGGGTGTCCTAGCTCACACTTGGAACTTTAGCCCTGCTCATGCCATCCTCCTCTTCCTTTAATTCCAAGGGAACTGGAGAAAAGACTCGTTATTGGCCAAAAAGAAGAAGGTTCCGTCTATTTAAAAGACTCTCAATTGAAGATACTATTGTTCCCCTCCAGAGAGAAAATAGTCTTTTTTAAGGCCCAGTGACCTTCCCATATCTGAAAAATACTCTATTTATCACATTAAACAGCTTGGATTCTGAAAGATCAATGTTAAGTAACCAGTCATAAGAAGTTTTATTTATAAGAAAATTTGGAAAAATTCTCGACTTGGTGTGGTCAGTCACAACCAGATCCTTTCCATCCTAATATTCCTCAGGTGTTAGATTTTCTACAATCAGGTTTAGACAAAGGCCTGTCTGCAATACACTAAAACTACACATGGCAGCTTTGGTCAGTGTCTTTGATTTCCAATTGGCAGAGCATTGATGAATCCAGAGGTTTTTAAAGCAGCATCCTGATTAAGACCAATAATTAAGGATTTCTCTCCTTCTAAGGAATTTAAATGGGGTTCTTTCAGGGCAGCCTCTTAAGCTAGTTTTTCTTGCCCCCATTAACTCGACTCATAGAATAGGAGAAATTCAAGCCATATCAATTCAAGAGGCTTACTTTATTGTAAGGAAAGGCAGGTTTACCTTCAAATTTAATCCATCTTTTTTAACGAATGTGATATTAGATTTTCAAAGGTCACAAGATATTATTCTACCAACCTACTGTAACAATCCAAAGCAAAGTCTGGAAAGGCAATTTCATACATTTGGATGAATTCTTGTTCAATATCTTTCTTTCAATACCTTTCACTCGGAAGGCTCTATTGCTAGATGACTGAAGAGTGTGATTTGTGAAGCCTACAATTCGATTGGAAATCATACCCCAGAAATGTTTAAAGCGCACTCAACGAAGGAAGTTGTGGTCTCCTGGGCTAAAAGGTCTGCAGCTTCCTTAGAACAGATTTGTCAAGTGCTATTCGGTCTACTCCTCACACATTTATTAAACACTATACGCTGGACATACCTGCTTACCAAGAACTGGCATTTGGGAGAAAAGTTTTACAGGCTATTGTCCCGCCCCCCCTTATGTACTATTTTGGTAAGTGCTCTTGTGATGCAGTCATGGTGGACAATATGTAAAAGATAAATCATACCTTTCTTATAATTCAGTTTACATGATTGCTCTATGAAAGCACACTTACATATCTTCCCTATAATAAGGATATTCTTCTTTAAATGGACCCTAACTTTTCAAACAACTTATGCTAATCTATTAGTTTACCTGATAAAGATCAACCTTGTGATTTACTTACTGTTTAAATTTAGTTACCTTGTCCATGGAAATTCTGTGTGACGTTACTGCCACTAGGTGTCTCTCTTTCTGTAATCTGCTGTCCACCCCCTGTTGTCAAGCAATATCGGTTCCTTTCTTACAGATGGACTGCAAGAGTTGGGGATGTGTCTCTTCAATGCATGCTAATACAAGCCTATGGAGAGGGGAGGAAGGAGCAGAGTGAAAAAGAGTCACATATAAGCTGCCTATACAAGTCTATAAAGAGGGGAGAGGGGAGCAGGAGCAGAGTGAGAAAGACACAGATAGACGTGCTGCAGCTTCCTGGTAAGTGTTATATGTCACCCAAGTACGAGAGCAGGATTTTCCAATCATTTGTGAAAGAATAGGTCATTTATAAAAGCTCCCAGAATTGAATCATGACAGTACATGAAATTTCTTCCCTCCTAGATATTCCACGATCAACTGTAAGTGGTATTATTGCAAAATGGAATAGTTTGTGAACCACAGCAACACAGCCACTAAGTGTCCGACCACTTACAGTTACAAAGAGGGGTTACCGAGTGCTGAGGCACATAGTGCAAAAGTAGCCAACGCTCTGCTAACTCTATAAATGCAGAGTTCCAAATCTCTGGCATTAATATCTGTGCAAAACTGGGCGCCGGGAGCTTCATGGCATGGGTTTCAATAACTGAGCAGCTGCATGCAAGCTTTACAGCACCAAGCACAATGCCAAGCTTCGGATGAAGTGGTATAAAGCACTCTGTCACTGGACTCTGGACCAGTGGAAATGTGTTCTGTGGAGTGACGAATCTTCGGCAGTATGATAGACGAGCCAGGGTTTGGTGAATGTCAGTGGTATGGAATCACTGGTTGAGAAATTCCCAGGATGGAATTTTAAGGAGTTGCTAGGTGAGTTATTCCCCAAAGGCTGCTGGAGACTGTAGTGACTGAGCGTGCAAATAAATCCACAACCCCAAATCCGTCACAACACTAAGGCCCTGTTTACACAGAGTTTTTTGTCACGTTTTTTGCCGCGGAAACCACAGCAAAAACCGTGGGAAAAAAATGGCTGAAATTGCCTCCCATTGTTCTCAAGTGGTGGAGGCGTTTTTTTTCCAGCGAGCAGGAAAAAATGCTCGCGGGAAAAATATGCGACATGCCCTATCTTGAGGCGTTTTCAATCTCAAACACCCCATTGAAATCAAAGGGAGACATAAAAAACGCTGCAAATGGTCGACGCGTTTTTGAGGCATTTTTTGCCGCGTTTTATGTCAAAAACTGTTCGTGGTATTTTCCTTTGCTTGTTCAATACGTAAAAAAAATGCGTCAAAAAACGCCTGTGGTGCAAACCACTTAAAAAAAACGGAGCTGATTTTTCCAGGCAGAATTTTCTGCCTACAAAAACTTAGTGTAAACAGGGCCTAAGGCTACTCTATAGTTTTCGCCATAGCCCACCGCAAGGCTGGATGGTTTTTGCTGCATAGAACCCAGGTTGTTTTAACAGAGTTCGTGTTGGATAAGAGGTGCAATGCAGGCAATACCGGAACAGGTAAGAAGACAGCCAGAGGGTAAAAAGAAAGTCCAAATCACAAAGCTAAGGGATTTCAGGAATAGGAGAGTTCAGTACCAGCCGAAAGCAGAAAGTCCAAATCCGTAAACAAGGGGTAATCCAGAGACAAACCGAGGTCCAGTTCCAAGAAGTCAAAATAGCCAAAGGTACAGGGTATAGTCAGAAGCTTGATCAAACGCATGGAAACCAGGAAATTCACAAGCAAAGAACACAGAAGCAACCCAGGTTTAAGTACTCTACCCTTACACTTGATAGGAAGAAAGACAGAGAAAAGGGATAGGCTGAACAACTAAAACCAGGACCGCCCAGAAGCTAGACTAAAAGTCATGGTAATCTTAAAGGGACAGACGTTTACTAACAGTCGGGAGCATGTTACCTGTCTAACTGCATTGTGCCAACTGTAAAGTTTGATGGAGGAGGAATATTGCTATGGGTTTTTTTTTAGCGGTTGGCCTAGACCCCTTAGTTCCAGTGAAGGGAAATCTTAATGCTTCAGCATATCGAGACATTTTGGACAATTGTATGCTTCCAACTTTGTGGGAACAATTTGCAGAAGGCCCTTATCTGTTCCAGCATAACTGTGCCCCAGTGCACACAAAAATGATCCATAAAGGCATGGTTTGGTGAGCTTTATGTGGAAGAGCTTGACTATCCGCACAGAGCCCTCATCTCAACCCTATCAAACACCTTTGGGATGAACTAGAACAGAGATTGCAAGCCCGGGCCTCTCATCCAATATGAGTGTCTGACCGCTATATTCTTCTGGATGAATGGACAAATATTCCCACAGACATACTCCAAAATCTTGTAAAAAGCCTCCCGAGAAGTGTGGAAGCTGTTTTAGCTGCAAATGGGGGACAACTTTATATCAATGCCTATGGATTTAGAATTAGATGTCATAAAAGCTCCGGTAGGTGTAATGTGTAGGTGTCCCAATACTTTTGTTCATATAGTGTATGACAGCTTATTCTGAAAAGTCATCTAAAAAGTTAAGTACTGTACGCTTTAAAACAATGAATGCTGGTAGTACCTTGTGTATTTGTATTTTTTTCTAAAACACTGAGGAAGATAGCAAGGTGAGAGGCTTTTAAACCCCTCTGTTTCCTGTTCCTATTGAGGTCAAGGAGCAATCTCTCTGGTGGTGCTGTCATGAAGGACTCATGAAAACCAAATTATCAGAAAGGTATAATTCATCTTTTCCACTTTAAAAGAAAAAAAATCCATACTCACCTCCAATAACGTTCACATAGCAGCATCTCACTCCTCCCCTCTCTTGCCTCAGTGCTGTGCAGTCACAGACTGCAAAGGTTATATGGGAGAAAAAGTAATCCCAGGAGGCTGACAGCAGAGAGACCAGCCCTGGGAGGTGAATATGGCCAATTTTTTTCTTATTCCGGCATCTGGTGTCTGCAGCAGCAAATCAGGCTGAAAGTCCGCAGTCAGATTTGCTGAGTTTTCTGCACCAAATCCAACCCATGTAAACATACCCTTCACTCTCACCTAGTGCTATTTTTATCCTCTGGATGCAGGGAAAAGCTGTCAATCACAGTATGTGGACTCTCACTGTCTCTGTCAGAATTTTCCCTGCTTTTTATACATGTATTATACAGAGCCGTAATGCCTCTTTCACACACACTTTTTTATCAATGTTTTAAAGCGCATATAAAAACCGCCATGAGTTACAAGCGTTTTTAATTGTGGTTTTTTTACACACGTTTTTAGTGGCGTTTTTATTTAGTGTCATTTTTGTGCAGGCATTTTTTTCCAGGTGTTTTTTCATAATCCTATAGAGAAGCCTATGAAAAAAACACCATGACTAGAGCATGCTGCGTTTTGATAAAAACACCACTAACCGAAAAAAAAAGACACAATCCAAAACACTGTTTATTTAGGCATTTTCAGAATTTATTATAGACGTTAAAGTAACATCTTCGGCAACAAAAAAAAAGCAGCAAAAAACGTCATTAAAAAACGGAAGTGAATGCAGTGTGTGAGTCTAGCCTAATAGGGCTGCCATCATGGTCCATAAGGTTTCTACTATACTTCCGTATTCCTTCAACTAGGCAAATAGGCAAATTTACTCCTTTCCCTAACTGGGATGTACTCATTTGTACAGCAGCTAAATGACCAACTTCAGTTTCCAAGCTCAGAAAGAATACACTTACTAAATAAAAAGAATTGTGTTTCTACTTTAACCACTCATTATGACTCACATGTACCTTAGTTGTAGATATCTGCTCCAATAAGACTCTGTTAACATCTGTGTTAGTTATGTCATTTTTACAGCAAAACATTTCTTATTAGATTTACATTGAATTCTTCATGCAAATGCTTCCATTTGGCCTCAGCCACCATTCTGTCAATTTTTTGTTGTTTTTTTCAATGGGATCCATTAGTATCCATTCTGCTTCGAACCATTTGCAGTTGTGAACAGAGCCTATCTGACTACATCTAACCACTCTGTCAGATGGGAATAACCCAGTCAGACATTTGCTAAGTATGTGTTGTTAATAATGATGTGGCAGATAATCGCCAGATGCTGATGATCAACTGTCAGAATTTTAAAGGATAGGAAGTAACTCTTAGAGAAAATGGATCTTCTTTTTTTTAGGGTAAGTACATGTAGGTCGAATTTGCTGCAGAAAACCCTGCAGCAAAGCCTACCGATTTGGTGCAGATTTTCGGCTGGATTTCCCGCTGCAGAGAAGAAGAGAGTAGAGGGGATAAAAAAAAGACCTTACTTACCTCCCTTGGGACTAGCATAATGAAGAGATCCTGCTCCCCAGCTTGCCTGTGTTTGTGCCAGCCTCTTGGATGTTGACTTGTCCCATGTGACACTGCAGCCTGTGATTGCCTGCAGCGGTCACATGGGCAGGGCCGATTCTATTTCTGCTGCCTGAGGCAAAAATTGAAATGGTGCCCCCCAAATCTTGATTGACATCCCCTGGCTGTTCTACATCAGCATCTGCCTCCTCCAACTCTTGTGGATGCGCAGTTGCCTTGTACTCTCCTGGAATGCGCGGTGCAATTATGAAGCTGAGCAGAGTACACCTTGCTGCACGGTGCATGCCCAAGTAGTACAAGGCAATGGCGCATCCGAAAAAGTTGGAGAGGACTGGTAGTGATGTATAACATCTAAGGGAATGTCAATCAAGCATGGAAAGGTGGGTTTGGAGGCAGAACTGTTTGACTCTTGAGGATAGCGTCACTGCCCCATGACCCTTTAATGAGTAATTAGCATACAGCGTACACCGTTTTAAAAGTTGATTTTATAGATTTTGCTGCATCTGAAAAATACATACAAGTGAATGTTTGGAAATATTGTCAGGTCATGTATTACCGCACGGTGGTGGTTCAAGAGGTTAAAACTACCTGACAGGTTCCCAATAAATATACATTGAATTGAAAACAATCCCATCTACCCTGCAATTTTGTTATTATAACTGTATCCTATATAATTTCATCTCCAGAACCAAGCTCAGTACATAATTACAGCACCAGAACCAAGCTCAGTAAATAAATACAACACCAGAACCGAGCTCAGTACATAAATACAGCACCAGAGCCAAGCTCAGTACATAAATACAACATCAGAACAAAGTCCAGTACATAAATACAGTACTAGAACCAAGTTCAGTACATAGATACAACACCAGAACCAAGCTCAGTACATAAATACAGTACCAAAACCAATCTCACTACATAAATACAGTACCAGAACAAAGCTCAGTACATTAATACAACACCAGAACCAAGCATAGTACAGTACCAGCACAAATACAGCTCAGTACAGAGATAATTTGCACATTTAGTGCAACCCCTGCCATCAGAGCCGGCCTTAGGATATCTGGTGGTCCGCGCAATATTTTCTTTCGGTGTCCCACCCCATCATAAAAAAAAAGCCCTATAAAAAAATATAATGCCCCCCCACAGAATAATGCCCTTTTTAGTGCCACACACACAGTATAATGTCCTATTAGTGGCCCCCACACAGTATAATGTCCCCTTCCCCTGGGTGCAACACACCGCCCCCCTTGTAGATAGTGCTCCCCTTTAGATTGTGCCATACAGCCCTCCTGTAGATTCTGCCATACAGACCCTGTAGATTCTGCCATACAACCCCTCTGTAGATTCTGCCATACAGTCCTCCTGTAGATTCAGCCCCCCACCTCCCAATTGTAGACAGTGCCTCCCACCTCCCCTTTGTAGATAGTGCCATACAGCTCCCCACCTCCCACTTGTAGACAGTGCCCCCCAACAAATAGAACAAAATATTTGTACTTACCTATGCCCCGTTCCCGCAATGAACGGAGCTGCTTCACAACACCGACGGGATCCTTGCGTAGGACGGCGTTATCCAGTGACATCATCATGCTGGCCTGTAGCCTAGTAAATGGCAGAACAGGGAGATATGTACAGCGTAAAACTACAGCTCGCAGAATGGCCTGAACAATGATAAGGGTATGCTGGGAGTTGCTGCTTCACAAAAAAAAAATCATACCACCCATCGTCTCGCTACAGATCATAGAGTGACTACAGTACTAATTAGAGGCAGAATAAACATTTAGATTGAGTGACTCACAGGTGATGTGTTCCTGTAGACGCAGATATACACAATTATAGTGCAGGAGGGGGTGACGGCAGCTGGTTTCAGCTTCTCTGATACCAGCCTGCGGCCGCACCAGTGTCCCTCCATCACTACAGATGGTCAGAAACTGGATCGTACCCGGCTCTTCCCGATACCCCTGCTGCATCGTTGGGTCACTTAGGAGACCCAGCGATGCAGCTGAAACCTGCAAGCCGTCGGCTATGAGAAGTTTAGGGGGGTGCCCAAGAAGAACCATTGCATAAAGGCCCATGAGCCTTTAGCTACGCCCTTGCATGGTACGTAATCATAATGATTAGATCGCAAATTAGGTCTATGCAGAATCGTAATATGTCGATTTAATTTTGATACCAAAATTGTTGTTTCGCCCTAGTAGATAACATGTTTCCTGGTTTACTATGAAGTGTAATGCATGGCAAGAGGCACCAAAACAGAAGTGATCCTCCAACGGTGTTCTCTAGGTTTGTCCTAAAATACTATTATTAACTGTCTTTCTACAGATGCATTTTCTTTCTGAAATATATTTTTATTGCGTTTTAACAAGGAGTACAAATCATTGCAGTGGAAATTATTGATATCACTGTAAGCAAGACAAATATGAAATACAGCAAGCAGTAGGGTGATACATATGGAAAACATTCAAAAAAGAATAACTTTCCTAGAAACATAGTAACAAAACATCAGAATTGTAACTTTACTCATGATCACCAAGAAGTCAAGAGGAATGAGGGGCAAATGAGTAGGTGTATAATTATGAGGGAGGGCGGTCAGTAGAGGCGCAGTTAAGCCTCTGACAGTTACGTCTCTGGTATGTCACTAGAGTTCGCCCAGAGATATTTAAAGGCTTCATCTGCGCAAAATGTAAACCAGAGTTTCCAGTTTTTCTGGAATTTAACATAGTTGTGTAATTCTAAGTGAGAAAGCTCCTCCATTCTGGCCAATTGAGCTCCCTTTCTGAGCCAGTGGGCAATTGGAGGGGACGTTGTAGTCATCCAGTAAAATGGTATAAAACCTTAGCAACACTGGCGTAGCTATAGGGGTCCCAGCGGTCACAATTGCGACCGGGCCCCGAAGCCAGGGGGGCCCACGGCCCCCCGCACCACATCAATAAAAAGTTACTATAGTAACTCGGGCCGCGGGCCCCTGTTACTATAGTAACATACTTTACTTACCTTCCTGGTTCCGGATGGCAGCGGAGGTCCTGACGTCACAGCGCTATGCGCCGCGCACAGCATCGAGACGACAGAACTCCCGCCGCGGCCGAAGAGGAAGGTAAGGTTAGCCCTGACTGGTGGGGTCCGACTCCTGGGACCCGCCAATCAGCTGTTTTGAAGGGGCCGCAGCACTCGTACGAGAGCTGCTCCCCTTCATTCCTGTCACTTCATTCCGGTCACACTGTGAATCCGTGTCGGCGATTCACAGTGTGAGCGAGTAGTGAAATGAAGGGGCCGCAGCTCTCGTACGAGTGCTGCGGCCCCTTCAAAACAGCTGATTTGCGGGTCCCGAGAGACACATCAGCTATTGATGGCCTATCCTGAGGATAGGCCATCAATGTATAGGGACTGTACAACCCCTAAGCCTACAATGTAGCAGGCTTAGGGGGCCCATGAGACAGGATCACAGATTGTGTGATCCTGTCTGCTGGGCCCTGTATCTAAGCCAATCACATCGTAGGCTTAGATACATGGCCCATGCGTGATCCTGTCTGCTGGGCCCTGTATCTAAGCCAATCACATGGTAGGCTTAGATACATGGCCCATGTGTGATCCTGTCTGATGGGCCCTTTATATAAGCCTACCACACTGTAGGTTTAGATACAGGGCCCCAAAACACAGTAATCTTATACTGTATAAGATTACTGTCTGCTGGACCCTGTATCTAAGCCTACGTTGTGGTAGGCTTAGATACAGGGTCCCACAGACAGTATCACACATGGGCCCTGTATCTAAGTCTAACACACGTGTTACTAATCTTTTTTTGTGTGTTTTCTTACAGGTTCGGTCGTTGGACTACGCCGGATTCCAGGACTACTTCGATGCCGGCTTTTTTTTTATTATCAATAAAATGGTTAATAAGGGCTGTGTGGGTTTTTTTTAATTTCAATAAAATATTTTTTCTATGTCTTTGTGTTTTTTTTTAAACTATATTACTACCGCCTTAGTAATGGCCGCCGGCTGATTGACAGTATCCATTGCTAAGGCGGGGCTTAGTGTTAGCCGATGCAGAGGCTAACACTAACCCCCTTTATTACCCCGGTACCCACCGCCACCAGGGGTGCTGGGAAGAGCCTGGTACGATTCAGTACCTGACCATCTGTAGTGATGGTCGGCCACTGGGGTGGCCGCAGGCTGGTATTATCAGGAGGGGAAAGGCCAGATACAGTGGCCTTTCCCATCCTGGTAATACTAGGCTGCTGCTGCTTTATTGTATCTGGCTGGTTATGAAAAATGGGGGGGACCCCTTGTCATTTGAAAAAAAATAAAATAAAAAATAATTGGAAAGAACGATGTGGGGTCCCCCCCAATTTTCATAACCAGCCAGATACAACACAGCAGCAGCAGGCAGCATTACAAGGGTGGGAAGGGCCACTGTTTTTGGCCTTCCCCAGCCTAATACTACCAGCCTGCGGCCACCCCGGTGCCTGCCCGTCACTACAGATGGTCGGGTACTGCTTCGTACCCGGCTCTTCCCAGTACTCCTGGTGGCGGTGGGTACCGGGGTGATAATGGGGGTTAGTGTAGCTTCTGCACCGGCTAACATTAAGCCATGCCTTAGTAATGGAGGTTGTCAATCAGCCAGCGGCCATTACTAAGGCGGTGATAATAAAGTTTAAAAAGATACAAGCACACAGAAAAAATATTTTATTGAAATAAAAAAACACAACCCTCATTAACCATTTTATTGAGAATAAAAAAAACGAATCCTCGAATCCGAAGTCCAACAAAAGAAACCTGTAAAAAAAAAACAACACAAACACACAAAAATAATCAGTAACACATAAAGAAGCAAAATTATTATTCTTACCTATCCTGGGTCCAGCGCTGGAGACGCAATGTCAGCGAGCTGGGCCCTGTATCTAATCCAATCATGTGTGATATTGTCTGCTGAGCTGTGTATCTAATCCAATCATGTGTGATACTGTCTGCTGGGCCCTGTATCTAATCGTATCTTGTGTGATACTGTCTGCTGGGCCCTATATCTAATCCGATCATGTGTGATACTGTCTGCTGAGCGACTGTATCTAATCCTATCATGTGTGGTACTGTCTGCTGAGCCACTGTATCTAATCCTATCATGTGTGGTACTGTCTGCTGAGCCACTGTATCTAATCCTATCATGTGTGATACTGCCTTCTGAGCCACTGTATCTAATCCTATCATGTGTGGTACTGTCTGCTGAGCCACTGTATCTAATCCTATCATGTGTGATACTGTCTGCTGAGCCACTGTATCTAATCCTATCCATAGTTTATAGGGTCGTAGTGCTATAGATATGCTATGCTGTCTCCTATACACACATTTGTTTGGGCGGACACATATGTATTGGGGCTATTTCCCCTGACATTTTAAGCCCTGAGGGTATGTTCACACGGCAGCGTCCGTTACGGCTGAAATTACGGTGCTGTTTTCAGGAGAAAACAGCACCGTAATTTCAGCCGTAATGGCATGTGCAGGCGTCTTTTGCTGCGTCCATTACGGACGTAATTGGAGCTGTTTTTCTATGGAGTCCATGGAAAACGGCTCCATTTACGTCTGAAGAAGTGACAGGCACTTCTTTGACGCGGGCGTCTTTTTTACGCGCCGCCTTTTGACAGCGGCGCGTAAAAAAAAAATGACCGTCGGCACAGAACATCTTAAGACCCATTCAAATGAATGGGCAGATGTTTGCCAACGCTTTTGAGCCGCATTTTCGGACGTAATTCAATGCTAAAATGCCTGAATTACGTCCGTAAATAGGGTGTGTGAACCCAGCCTTAGTGACACTGCGGCTGCTAGTGCTGCATTGTTGGGTCACTTAGGAGACCCAGCGATGCAGCTGAAAGCTGTGGACCGTCGGCCATGAGAAGTTTGCGGGGGGGGGGGGGGGCCCAGTAAGAATTTTTGCATCGGGGCCCATGAGCCTTTAGCTACGCCCCTGCTTAGCAATACTGAATAAATGCAGCCACAGCTCTCTAGACGCATCTCGAGGGAAAGTCGGCCAAATATTTAAAAATAATAGGCAGGGATTTATAGTGATAGAGGTGATAGAATTCAGCAGAGATTGTATTTGATCCCAGTAGGGGACAATTTTTTTTATTCCCACCATAAATGGAGATAATAATCCAGAGTTTTGTTATATCTCCAGCACAAAGGAGAGGAGTCAGAGCAGATTTTATGCAGAACCCAGGGAGTCTTGTACCATCTGGTGGTGAGTTTGTATGTAGATTCTTGCAATCCTAGAGATTCCCTTGGAGTCTCAATAAGTCTCTTTTATCTAGTTTTGAGTAAAGGTAGTTTGCAGTTCCACTTCCCAGGATTGAATGAAAGTGGGAGTAGTACTAACTCTCAGTTTAATGAGATTATTATAAAGAAGAGAAATTAATTTTCTAGGTTATTGATGAAGTAGAAGGAGCTTCTCTAGCCAAGTCAATGAATGATCAGAAGAACCTTGTCGAAGCCCTCCCAGATTGCATTGTTTTGAGATGATCGTATGAGAGAAAATTAAGGGAGGAGTAGCCTGGTTAGTCTTTCAGTTCCTCGTAAATTGGAATAGCACTTTCTCTCAGAACGGAATCATATGCGCTGCGGGTTGTTTATTTCTGTGGAGCCGGGCATTCCGAAGGGTATTTGGTTTGGGAGAGTACTATGTCTCTAACCGTCATCAATGGCGAGGGGATCTGGTGAAGGGACCTTAAAGAGGCTCTGTCACCAGATTTTGCAACCCCTATCTGCTATTGCAGCAGATAGGCGCTGCAATGTAGATTACAGTAACGTTTTTATTTTTAAAAAACGAGCATTTTTGGCCAAGTTATGACCATTTTTGTAGTTATGCAAATGAGGCTTGCAAAAATCCAAGTGGGTGTGTTTAAAAGTAAAAGTCCAAGTGGGCGTGTATTATGTGCGTACATCGGGGCGTTTTTAATACTTTTACTAGCTGGGCGCTCTGAAGAGAAGTATCATCCTCTTCTCTTCAGAACGCCCAGCTTCTGACAGTGCAGATCTGTGACATCACTCACAGGTCCTGCATCGTGACGGCCACATCGGCACCAGAGGCTACAGTTGATTCGGCAGCAGCATCAGCGTTTGCAGGTAAGTCGATCTTACCTGCAAACGCTGATGCTGCTGCAGAATCAACTGTAGCCTCTGGTGCCGATGTGGCCGTCACGATGCAGGACCTGTGAGTGACGTCACAGATCTGCACTGTCAGAAGCTGGGCGTTCTGAAGAGAAGAGGATGTTACTTCTCTTCAGAGCGCCCAGCTAGTGAAAGTATTAAAAACGCCCCGATGTACGCACATAATACACGCCCACTTGGACTTTTACTTTTAAACACACCCACTTGGACTTTTGCAAGCCTCATTTGCATAATTACAAAAATGGTCATAACTTGGCCAAAAATGCTCGTTTTTTAAAAATAAAAACGTTACTGTAATCTACATTGCAGCGCCTATCTGCTGCAATAGCAGATAGGGGTTGCAAAATCTGGTGACAGAGCCTCTTTAAAGAGGCTCTGTCACCAGATTATCAAATCCCTATCGCCTATTGAATGTGATCGGCGCTGCAATGTAGATAACAGCTAAGGTTTTTTTTTTTTTTAAAACGATCATTTTTGCCCAAGTTATGAGCAATTTTATATTTATGCAAATGAGCTTTTCAATGGACAACTGGGCGTGTTTTCTCGTTTTACCCACTGGGCGTGTATTGTGTTTTTACCAACTGGGCGTTGTGAATAGAAGTGTATGACGCTGAAAAATCAGCGTCATGCACTTCTCATCTCTCCCACCCAACTTCTTTCACTACAGATACACAGCGTGACGTCACCCACAGGTCCTTCAACCTTGGCGTCGGACAGAGAAGATACATCGGCTCCAGGCGTCCGAAAGGGTAATATGCTCGGCTCTAGGGAGTTTGCTATGCTTACCTGCACACGGTGATGCTGCTGCAGATTCAACTGTAACCTCTGACACCTGGAGCTGATGTGTCTTCTCTCTTCCGACGCCAAGGTTGAAGGACCTGTGGGTGACCCCATCGTTCCCACCCAGCGTGACGTCACCCACAGATCCTTCAACCTTGGCGTCGGAAGAGAGAAGACACATCAGCTCCAGGCATCAGAGAGTACAGTTGAATCTGCAGCAGCATCACCATGTGCAGGTAAGCATAGCAAACTCCCTAGAGACGAGCATATTACCTTCTCGGACGGCTGGAGCCCATGTATCTTCTCTGTCCGACGCCAAGGTTGAAGGACCTGTGGGTGATGTCACGCTGTGTGTCTGCAGTGAAAGAAGCTGGGTGGGAGCAATGAGAAGTGCATGACGCTGATTTGTCAGCGTCATACACTTCTATTCACAACGCCCAGTTGGTAAAAAAAACAATACACGCCCAGTTGGTAAAAACACAATACACGCCCAGTTGGTAAAACGAGAAAACACGCCCAGTTGTCCATTGAAAAGCTCATTTGCATAAATATAAAACTGCTCATAACTTGGGCAAAAATGATTGTTTTTAAAGTTTGTGTTTATCCTCCATGTCTGAATGTATGCAGTTGTGAGTAGGGTAAGGAGCAGCTTTAGGAAACTCCAGCCATAAATGGGAGGTCAGCCCACAGTTGCCTCCTCCACAAGGACACCTAGTATAGGGATAGATAGGTGGAACCACTTCATTATCCGAGCTAATTGCACTGATCTAACAGCTGCATTTTCTATTGAGAAAAGAAAGGGTTCAATAACGCACCACAGAAAGATCTAGACAAACAGTCAAGAATATATTGTATTGACAGTATTATCCTAGTTGTTGCCTTTCAAACTTTGGATTCTTTTACCTACAAAATATTTAGAAAGAATACTCTTTTATAACTGTCACAACAGCAGGAGAGCTGACAAAAAGATGTAGGTGACTCAGAGCATCACAACGATATATACTATTATATGAGGTTTCAGTAGTGCCCAGTCAGAGTATAATGTCTCTCCTATAGACTGGCTGCCATGGGGCCGATCATGGGGCCGATCAGTCATATGGAAGTTTCCGCCATTGAGGTGCCAGATTAAACTGCGTGATCAGTAAATACTATTTCACACAATTATAGGAAACAAAAACCCATAATGTGCAAAGTAGTGAACAATACACACATAATTTCAGATGACAAAAAAATTCAACATGACCAGCAGACAGCGATGGGTGGTGCAAATGATAGTTCATGTAAAATTTCCATAAAGCATTTGATTATGGAGCAGTGGGCACAATAAGCATGAAAGCAGGGGAAACAAATCTAAAAGGGAAACGCTACGAAAAAGAGTTTGCCATAAATATTATGAAAGAGTCCTTCAGATTCCCTAATGAATATAATTTTTCTTTTGTATCAGCGCTATTTGTTAAATGGCAGCAGGGCCGGACTGACCATCAGGCAGTTCTGGCAAATGCCAGATGGGCCGCTGAAAAGTGGGCCGCCTGCTGGCCATCCAAACAATCAGTGTCGGCTCAGGCAGCAGGGTACAGAATTTGTAAGGGGGCGGCCGGCACAGCAGCTAAGTACTGCCGTCCGACTGTAATAGCAGCCGTGGTCTGTGCTGCTATTACTAAATCTCCCTGTGCTGCATTAAAATCTCCCACTCCAGCCCTCCTTCCCTGCTCTTCACACAACCTCTCCTGCTCCTGCTGCTGTTACCAGTTGGGACGTGAGGGAGGGGGAGGGGAGACTGTCTGCGCGCTCTGTTTTTGGCTGTGAGCAGGAGAAGTGCTGGAGAGAATCAACCTGCTGAACTCCCTTCACAAATATCCTACATAAAAGTAAGTGCATGTGTGTTTACAATGTGTACTTTATATGTGTATAATGTGTGCATGTAATGTGCATATATGTGTGTCTGTGGTGTGTGCATGTCTGTGTGTGTGTGTGTGTGTGTGTGTGTGTGTGTATATATATAGTGTGTGATGTGTTCATGTGTGTGTATATATAGTGTGTGTGATGTATATATAGCGTGTGATGTGTTCATGTGTGTATGCATAGTGTGTGATGTGTACATGTGTGTATATATAGTGTATGTGTTGTGTACATGTGCGTGTATATATATATATATATATATATATATATATATATGTGTATACAGAGGCGTAGCTAGGTTCTCCAGCACCCGGGGCAAAGATTCAGTTTGGCGCCCCCCCCCCCACCAACCTCTTTCCCGACATCTCCTTCCCCCTCGCCGTGTTTGTTTTCTCTACCAATTGACGTGTCATTTATTTTTATGTAACGCGAGCATAAAACATTTGTACATTTTACAAGCAATATGGTTCTATACACAACACCAGAACCAAGCTCAGTACATATATACAGCCCCAGAAGCAAGCTCACTACATATATACAACACCAGCACAAATACAGCTCAATTTAGTGCAACCCCTGCCGTATGGGTGTGTACGGCGTAAAACTACAGCTCCCAGCATGGCCCAAACAATGATAAGGATATGCTGGGAGATGCCGTTTCACAAAAAATAAATCCTATCATAATCATCTCGCTGCAGATCATACAGTGACTACAGTGCTGATTAGAGGCAGAATAAACATTTACATTAAGTGACTCACCGGTGACGTCTCAGATTCTAGTTCTTTCTCTCCATCCGGTCCAGACCTCTATGGTGACTTCTCCAGGTCACAGCCCATTTCTGCAGTTTGCCGCTCATATGTCTTCAGCTTCTCACTTTTCCAACATTTCTTCACCTATAAATAAAGATTAAGTTATCATTATACCACACACTACGCCCTAAATATAATAGCGCCATACACTGCACCTCTAATTATAATAGCACCATACACCGTGTCCCACACACACACACACATTGTGCCCCCTGTAGATAGTGCCTGCCATAGAGCCCCCTGTAGATAGTGCCCCCATATAGACCACCCCTGTATATAGTGTCCCACAAATAACTCCCCCTATAGTGCTCTACAGATAGCCCACACCTGTATATAGCCCCCTGTAGATATAGCCCACCCCTGTATATAGTACTCTACAGATAGCCCAACCATGTATGTAGCCCCCCTGTAGATATAGCCCACCCCTGTATATAGTGCTCCACATATAGTCCACCCCTGTATATAGTGTTTCACAGATAGGCCACCCCTGTATATAGCCCCCCTTGTACATATAGTCCACCCCTGTATATAGTGCTCCACTAGATAGTCCAACCCTGTATATAGTGCTCCACAGATAGCCCACCCTTGTATATAGTATATACAGGGGTGTGCTAGCTGTGGAGCACTATATACAGTGGTGGACTATATGTACAAGGGGGCTATATACAGGGGTTGGCTTTCTGTGGACCACTATAGGGGGAGCTATTTGTGGGATACTATATACAGGGGTGGGCTATATCTACAGGGGGACTATATACAGGGGTGGGCTATATCTACAGGGGGACTATATCTACAGGGGTGGGCTATCTACAGGGGGACCATATCTACAGGGCTGGGCTATATCTACAGGGGTGGGCTATATCTACAGGTGTGGGCTATATCTACAGGGGTGGGCTATATCTACAGGGGTGGGCTATATCTACAGGGGTGGGCTATATACAGGGGTGGGCTCAGGGGCGTAGCTAGAGGCTCATGGGCCCCGATGCAAAAATTCTTACTGGGCCCCCCCCCCGCAAACTTCTCATGGCCGACGGTCCGCTTTCAGCTGCATCGCTGGGTCTCCTAAGTGACCCAACAATGCAGCACTAGCAGCCGGGGGCGTCACTACGGCTGGGTTCACACACACTATTTACGGACGTAATTCGGGCGTTTTAGCATTGAATTACGTCCGAAAATGCGGCTCAAAAGCGTCGGCAAACATCTGCCCATTCATTTGAATGGGTCTTACGATGTTCTGTGCCGACGGTCATTTTTTTTTACGCGTCGCTGTCAAAAGGCGGCGCGTATAAAAGTGCCTGTCACTTCTTCAGACGTAAATGGAGCCGTTTTCCATGGACTCCATGGAAAACCAGCTTCAATTACTTCCGTAATGGACGCAGCAAAAGACGCCTGCACATGCCATTACGGCTGAAATTACGGTGCTGTTTTCTCCTGAAAACAGCACCGTAATTTCAGCTGTAACAGACGCTGCCGTGTGAACATACCCTCAGGGCTTCAAATGTCCGGGAAATAGCCCCAATACATAGACAGCATAGCATATCTATAGCACTACGACCCTATAAACTATGGATAGGATTAGATACAGTGGCTGAGCAGACAGTATCACACATGATAGGATTAGATACAGTGGTTCAGCAGACAGTATCACACATGATCGGATTAGATATAGGGCCCAGCAGACAGTATCATACATGATTGGATTAGATACACAGCTCAGCAGACAGTATCACACATGATAGGATCAGATACACAGCTCAGCAGACTGTATCACACATGATAGGATTAGATACAGGGCCCAGCTCGCTGACATTGCGGCTCCAGCGCTGGACCCAGGATAGGTAAGAATAATAATTTTGCTTCTTTATGTGTTACTGATTATTTTTGTGTTTGTGTTTTTTTTACAGGTTCGGTTGTTGGACTTCGGATACGAGGACTTCAATGACGGCGTTTTTTTTATTCTCAATAAAATGGTTAATGAGGGTTGTTTTTTTATTTCAATAAAATATTTTTTCTATGTGCTTGTATCTTTTTAAACTTTATTATCACCGCCTTAGTAATGGCCGCTGGCTGATTGACAACCTCCATTACTAAGGCGAGGCTTAATGTTAGCCGGTGCAGAGGCTACAATAACCCCCATTATTACCCCGGTACCCACTGCCACCAGGGGTACTGGGAAGAGCCGGGTACAAACCAGTACCCGACCATCTGTCGTGACGGGCAGGCACCGGGGTGGCCGCAGGCTGGTAGTATTAGGCTGGGGAAGGCCAAAACCAGTGGCCCTTCCCACCCTTGTAATGCTGCCTGCTGC
This sequence comes from Rhinoderma darwinii, assembly GCF_050947455.1. Taxonomy (NCBI): domain Eukaryota; kingdom Metazoa; phylum Chordata; class Amphibia; order Anura; family Rhinodermatidae; genus Rhinoderma; species Rhinoderma darwinii. The sequence goes on along the minus strand of NC_134690.1, from coordinate 232,152,428 downwards.
TGCTGTGTTGTATCTGGCTGGTTATGAAAATTGGGGGGGGGGACCCGACATTATTCTTTCCAATTATTATTTTTTTTTAAATGACGTGGGGTCCCCCCCATTTTTCATAACCAGCCAGATACAATAAAGCAGCAGCAGCCTAGTATTACCAGGATGGGAAAGGCCACTGTATCTGGCCTTTCCCCTCCTGATAATACCAGCCTGCGGCCACCCCAGTGGCCGACCATCACTACAGATGGTCAGGTACTGGATCGTACCCGGCTCTTCCCAGCACCCCTGGTGGCGGTGGGTACCGGGGTAATAAAGGGGGTTAGTGTTAGCCTCTGCATCCGCTAACACTAAGCCCCGCCTTAGCAATGGATGCTGTCAATCAGCCGGCGGCCATTACTAAGGCGGTAGTAATATAGTTAAAAAAAAAAACACAAAGACATAGAAAAAATATTTTATTGAAATAAAAAAAAACCCGCACAGCCCTCATTAACCATTTTATTAATTTAAAAAAAAGCTGTGATCGAAGTAGTCCTGGAATCCGACGTAGTCCAACGACCGAACCTGTAAGAAAACACACAAAAAATGATTAGTAACACACGTGTTAGGGTATGTGCACACACACTAATTACGTCCGTAATTGACGGACGTATTTCGGCCGCAAGTACTGGACCAAACACAGTGAAGGGAGCCGGGCTCCTAGCGTCGTACTTATGTACGACGCTAGGAGTCCCTGCCTCGCTGCCGGACAACTGTCCCGTACTGAAAACATGTTTACAGTATGGGACAGTTGTCCGGCAGCGAGCCAGGGACTCCTAGCATCGTGCATAACTATAATGCTAGGAGCCCGGCTCCCTGCACTGTGTTCGGTCCGGTACTTGCGGGCGAAATACGTCCGTCAATTACGGACGTAATTAGTGTCTGTGCACATACCCTAAGGCTTAGATACAGGGCCCATGTGTGATACTGTCTGTGGGACCCTGTATCTAAGCCTACCACAACGTAGGCTTAGATACAGGGTCCAGCAGACAGTAATGTTATACAGTATAAGATTACTGTGTGCTGGGGCCCTGTATCTAAACCTACAGTGTGGTAGGCTTAGATACAGGGCCCAGCAGACAGGATCACGCATGGGCCATGTATCTAAGCCTACCATGTGATTGGCTTAGATACAGGGCCCAGCAGACAGGATCACACAATCTGTGATCCTGTCTCATGGGCCCCCTAAGCCTGATACATCGTAGGCTTAGGGGTTGTGCAGTCCCTAAACATTGATGGCCTATCCACAGGATAGGCCATCAATAGCTGATGTGTCGCCCGGGACCCGCAAATCAGCTGTTTTGAAGGGGCCGCAGCACTCGTACGAGAGCTGCTTCCCCTTCATTTCACTACTCGCTCACACTGTGAATCGCCGACACGGATTCACAGTGTGACCGGAATGAAGGGGAGCAGCTCTCGTACGAGTGCTGCGGCCCCTTCAAAACAGCTGATTGGCGGGTCCCGGGAGTCAGACCACGCCAGTCAGGGCTAACCTTACCTTCCTCTTCGGCCGCGGCGGGAGTTCTGTAGTCTCGATGCTGTGCGCGGCGGCATAGCGCTGTGACGTCATGCGCTGCGCACAGCGCCTGACGTCAGGACCTCCGCTGCGATCCGGAACCAGGAAGGTAAGTAAAGTATGTTACTATAGTAACAGGGGCCCGCGGCCCGAGTTACTATAGTAACTTTTTATTGATGTGGTGCGGGGGGCCGTGGGCCCCCCTGGCTTCGGGGCCCGGTCGCAATTGCGACCGCTGCGACCCCTATAGCTACGCCAGTGGGTGGGCTATATCTACAGGGGGGCTATATCTACAGGGGTGGGCTATATCTACAGGGGGGCTATATCCACAGTTGTGGGCTATATCTACAGGGGTGGGCTATATACAGGGGTGGGCTATATACAGGGGTGGGCTATATTTACAGGGGGGCTATATCTACAGGGGTGGGCTATATCTACAGGGGTGGGCTATATCTACAGGGGGGCTATATCCACAGTTGTGGGCTATATCTACAGGGGTGGGCTATATACAGGGTGGGCTATATCTACAGGGGTGGGCTATATCTACAGGGGTGGGCTATATCTACAGGGGTGGGCTATAGACTATATAGCCCCCCTGTAGCTATAGCCCACCCCTGTATATGGTGCTCCATAGATAGCCCCCCCAGTATATAGCCCCCCTGTAGATATAGTCCCCCCTGTATATAGCCCACCCCCTGTAGATATAGTCCACCTGTATATAGCCCACCCCCTGTAGATATGGTCCCCCTGTAGATAGCCCACCCCAGTATATAGCCCCCCTGTAGATATAGTCCACCTGTATATAGCCCACCCCCTTTAGATATGCCCCCCCTGTAGATATAGTCCCCCTGTATATAGCCCACCCCCTGTAGATATAGCCCCGCTGTAGATATAGCCCCCCTGTAGATATAGTCCCCCCTGTAGATATAGTCCCCCCGCAGATACAAAATAAAATATTCAAACTCACCTTAATCCCGCTCCCACGCCGTCCGGCAGCCATGGAGACCTGCTCTCTTCTGCGCAGGTCTCCAGGGGGTTGAACACAGCGTCTATGAAAGGCGCTGATTGGCTGGGCAGGATGACTTTCCCTGTCAGTCAGTCAGCGTCTTTCATCGACGGAAGCTTCACTGGTACAAAAGGTACCAGTTGCTTAGTTCGTGGAAAGGCGCTGAATGGCCGGGCACGGAACGTGCCCGGTCATTCATTGCTTCTAATTGTACCTGTGTCCTTGCGACACAGGTACAATTATAGTGCAAGAGGAGGGGGCGCTGGCGCCCCCCTCTGAGCTTCGCCCGGGGCACGTGTCCCGCCTGCCCCCCCCCCCTAGCTACGCCCCTGGTGTATATATAGTGTGTGATGAGTAGAGAGCGTTATAGCTGTTGTATGTATTTCACTCGTTTAAATACTGCAGATTTTACCATTGGATTTCTTTGTGGTAAGGGCTCGTCCACATGCTCCTGAATTGCTGCATTTTTTCCGGTCTGAATTTTGGCCATAAAAAATCACAGCAGAATACAGTAGCAGCATAGTGGATGACATTTAACAAATCTCATCCACACGCTGCATAAAATTTCCGAGCCGAAATTGACCTGCGGTGCGTAATTTACGGACCGCAGCATATCAATTCCTGCTAAGGAAAGTGTGCAGAATTGCTGCGTTTTTCATAGAAGATGTCTCCATCTCCCAACATTGAGAAAAACGCAGCAATTTACGCACCATTTTCTGTCGCAAACACCGCAGGAAATGGTGCGTTTTTGCCACAGCGGAAAGCCTTTGACTTTCTGCAGCAATTCTGTTGTGTGTGTATAAGCCCTAAATCTGCAGCATAAGGGCTTCTCTACACGTATTGGAATTGCTGCAGAAAATGGTGCGTATTTTGCTGCGTTTTTCTCAATTTTAGGGGATGGTGACATCTCATAAACGCAGCGATTCAGTCCACTTTCCGCAGCAGGAAGCGACATGTAGTGAAGTGACACCGCAGGTAAACTTCTTGTCAGAAATTTTACGCAGCGTGTGGATAGGATTTGATAAGTATCACCCAATTTGCTGCTACTGTATTCTGCGTATTTTCCATCCGCAATTCCAGATGGAAAATACGCAGCAATTCCGTTTGAACAAATCTCACCAACGCGATAAACGGAAAAAAGGCTCTGAAATTGAATTGCGGTCCGTTTTTTTAAATCCGCAGCATGCCAATTGTATGTGCATAAACGTTGCTTATTTGTTTTCCTCATTTAATTCAATGGGAGGTAGAACCCGCAATAAATAGCAGATGTTGTGTTTCTTTGCGGAGGAAATGCAGCGATTCCGATGCAAAAAAACGCAACTCAGGAAAAATTTAAATCTTATACTTACCCAAAATTCAGTTTTTTTTGTCCGGGCCGGCCTCCAGCGGTGACGTTTCATCCATGTGACCGCTGCAGCCAAACGCAGGCTGCAGCGGTCACATGGGATGAAACATCATCCCAGGGCTGCATGATGTAGGAGGGAAGCGTCGCCATGGTAAGTATCCATTTTTTCTGCTCAGTTTTCCGTAGCGGCCATTCCTGGCCGAAAAACTGCACCACAATTTGGTGCGGTTTTTCAGCTTGAATTCTATGCGGCGCACAGGGCGTATACGCTGTATGCTTTTACACAACGTATCCGTCCTGTGTGAAAATACCCGTACAGTATATACATATAGTAGCCGCTGTCTTACAACGATACAGCTGCAAACCACTTCAACATGCTGCATTCCCATGAGTCAGCGCAGTTTTTAAATGATTGTTAAAGAGGCTCTGTCACCAGATTTTGCAATCCCTATCTGCTATTGCAGCAGATCGGCGCTGCAATGTAGATTACAGTAACGTTTTTATTTTTAAAAAACGAGCATTTTTTGCCAAGTTATGTCCATTTTTGTATTTATGCAAATGAGGCTTGCAAAAGTCCAAGTGGGCGTGTTTAAAGTAAAAGTCCAACTGGGCGTGTATTATGTGCGTACATCGGGGCGTTTTTACTACTTTTACTAGCTGGGCGTTCTGACGAGAAGTATCATCCACTTCTCTTCAGAACGCCCAGCTTCTGGCAGTGCAGACACACAGCGTGTTCTCGAGAGATCACGCTGTGACGTCACTCACAGGTCCTGCATCGTGTCGGACGAGCGAGGACACATCGGCACCAGAGGCTACAGTTGATTCTGCAGCAGCATCGGCGTTTGCAGGTAAGTCGATGTAGCTACTTACCTGCAAATGCTGATGCTGCTGCAGAATCAACTGTAGCCTCTGGTGCCGATGTGGCCGACACGATGCAGGACCTGGGGCAGGAAGTGAGTGACGTCACAGATCTGCACTGCCAGAAGCTGGGCGTTCTGAAGAGAAGTGGATGATTCTTCTCGTCAGAACGCCCAGCTAGTAAAAGTAGTAAAAACGCCCCGATGTACGCACATAATACACGCCCACTTGGACTTTTACTTTAAACACGCCCAGTTGGACTTTTGCAAGCCTCATTTGCATAAATACAAAAATGGTCATAACTTGGCCAAAAATGCTCGTTTTTAAAAAATAAAAACGTTACTGTAATCTACATTGCAGCGCCGATCTGCTGCAATAGCAGATAGGGGTTGCAAAATCTGGTGACAGAGCCTCTTTAATGTCCATGCAGTTTTTTGCAAACCATAACAATCATTTGAAAACCGCACCGACTTTTGGAAAAACTGCATGTGCCACGAGTTGTACTGGACGATGGTTGTTGTTTGCAACTTTATAATTAGTTTTTATTAAAAAATCTTTTTACTTTTTGAGAAACAGCTGCTCTGTATCCTGTTTACAGAGCAACTGTATCTTACGCTGAATCCTGAACACGTCAGGTGCGTGGGACTGACGTGTTCAGTGTCAGCGTGTCCTGTGTGTCTCTGACACGCAGTATCCACCTATAATAGATCACATCTAAGTTACTTAAATGTGGTAGATTACAGGTGGATACAGACGACTACTCTATTGATTCCGCTCAAAAAACGGAAACCTTGCGAAACTGAGACAAACGGAAACCATTAGCAACGGAAGCGTTACCATTGAAATCAATGGTAATGGTAACGGAAAGCTATGGTTTCTGTTTGGTTTCTATTTGTGGATTCCCCTGACGGAAATGTCTGACGGAACCCATGCACGGAACCCTGACGCAGGTGAGAATGAAGCTTAACTATTACTGTATGATCTGTACAGAAGATGGAGGGTACTATTTTTTGGGGTATAAGCACCTCCCATTATATCATTACCATTGTTCAGGTCATACTGGAAGCTGCTAACCTGACTTTGCAAATGATCTCTGTATCGAGCTTGGTTCTGGTGCTGTATATATGTACAGAGGTTCATCTCAGGTCACAAGCAAGTGGTCAGAGCAAGCAAGGATAGTCAAAAGTATAGGCAGAGGTCAACCACAGGAAATCCAAACAAAGTATAACGCAGGTTATCTCTAGCAAGCTAGAAAGAAGGAGGTACCTTCTATACCATGGAAAGCTGGGTGGAATTTTTTTTCGCAACAGACCCTTAAGAGTAGTAAGGTCATCGTGCACGCACTAGGAAGTGAAGGAAGAGAGCGGCAACGATGGTGACTGCGTCCAGTTTGGAGAGATGGATGGAAGCAGTGGCGGGCAGAAGCCAGAGGCTGCTGTATAGAGCTATGTATATGGCGGCGGCCGTTAGTGCACCCATTCCCCAGGCGAGGTTTGGTCGACAGGAGACGCATCTTAAACTATAGGCTCACCAGGGCTCATCGCTTTGTTGTCTTCATGTCCACTAACCAGATGGATCCGGACAAGGTGAACTGTCTGGTCAAAGCCTGTGTGATCCTTTACAACTTCACCAGGATTCATGATTCAGCCTTTGATGGTGATGTTTACCAACACATGACAAATTCAAAAGTCACTGTTGACAAAATATTGCAAGGAACAACAGGAACATCTGGACTCAGAATCTGGTACTTCTATGCGGATTACTTCTGGAGGGCTGAGGGAGCAGTGCCCTGGCAGCAGGACTATATCCATGAAGCAAGATAGTTAAAGGTAAGGTGTCACGAAAAAAATAAATTGTAAATATATTATGGCTTTTAGTATGTCATTAAAATAAATTTTATTTATTTGTGTTTTTGTGTTGTACTTTTTTCTTTTTTCTTTCTTTTACTTCTCTATGGGGGCTGCCATTTTTTTTCATCTCTGTATGTGTCGATTAACGACACGTACAGAGATGGAATACGGCACATACATCCTCATAGAGAATGGGAATGGCAGCCGTTCCATTCACTATAATGTACGCCGTCTGTGTGGGAACGGCGCATGCGCTGCTCCCACACAGACCAAAAGGAAGGTCTTCGGCAGAGCGACATCTGGTGCCATTTTCATGTGGACCGGAAGCCACGGCCGGACAGTAAGATGACGACTGCCGGTCACGGCTTCCGGCCATATGTTCAAGGCAGCGCAGACGCAAGGACTAGGAGCGGGGGCGGCAGGAGCAGGTAAGTTATGTTTGTGTATGTGATGTGTGTGTATGTTCGTGTTATACTGTCTGATTACCACTGTATCTAATCCTCCTACACTGTGCATTTGCGCAAAAAATGGCGGCACACAGTGTAGGAGGTTTGAACATTCAACCCCCTCCTTTCTCCAGGCACTAGCCAGGAGAAAGGAGGGGGGATTGTGTGAGGACACTAGAGCGAGTGTGTCTTCTCCAATTTTGCAGCATAAAGTAATGAGGTTGCTTTACCACATTGCCAATGCTGCAACTTTGGGAATTGCTCCCTCTAGTGACCAGCAACTGGAAATGTTATAAATTAGAATCTAATTTATAATACTTCCTGACTTGTGAAACAATTAAAAAAATTAAAACAATGTGTAATCATCTATATACTAACTGTTTAACTAAAAAAAAAATTCTAGAGACACATTCCCTTTAAGTTAGGCCTATGGATTTACATTTCGTTTCTGCATCTGATTTTGCAGTTTGTTTAAATTGTTTTCATTTTGTTAGGTTAGTGTAGGGACTCGCAAGATAATGAGGACCCTTGACCCGGTTTGCGAGCTTTTATATTTAGGCCAAAATTTTATCGAAAGAATCATATGTATCATTTTGCTCTGACAGAAATAGAAAGGGTTGGACAGTTCTGCCTTAAAGGAACAGTGTCACCACAATTTTTTTTTTAATATGTTAAAGATGTTAGTGCTTTATTAAAAACGTTTGGATTAATTTTTTTTACATAGTTACATAGTTTGTACGGTTGAAAAAAGACACATGTCCATCAAGTTCAACCAAGGGATGGGAAAGGGGAAGTGGGATAGGAAAGGGGAAGTAAAAAATTTCTACACATAGCAGTTAATATTTTTTTGTTCTAGGAAATTATCTAAGCCTTTTTTAAAGCCATCTACTGTCCCTGATGCGACCAGCTCCTGCGGTAGGCTATTCCATAGATTCACAGTTCTCACAGTAAAGAAGGCTTGTCGCCTCTGCAGGTTGAACCTTTTTTTCTCCAGACGGAGGGAGTGCCCCCTTGTTTTTTGAGGGGGTTTTACATGGAACAGGATTTCACCATATTTTTTGTATGCGCCATTCATATATTTATATAAGTTAATCATGTCCCCCCTTAGTCGTCTTTTCTCAAGGCTAAATAGGTTTAGTTCTTTTAATCTTTCCTCATAACTTAGATTCTCCATGCCCCTTATTAGCTTCGTTGCTCTTCTTTGTGTTTTTTCCAACTCCAGGGCATCCTTTCTATGAACTGGAGCCCAGAACTGGACTGCATATTCTAGATGAGGCCTCACTATTGCTTTGTAAAGTGGTAATATTACCTCCCTGTCCCGCGAGTCCACGCCTCTTTTGATACACGACAATATTTTGCTTGCCTTTGAAGCACCTGATTGACACTGCATGCTGAAATTTAGTTTATGATTTACAAGTACACCCAGATCCTTCTCAACAATTGACTCCCCCAGTGTAGCTCCCCCTAGGACATATGATGCTTGCAGGTTTTTCGTACCCAGATGCATAACTTTACATTTATCTACATTAAACTTCATTTGCCAAGTGGACGCCCAAACACTTAGTTTGTTTAAATCTGCCTGCAATTCACAAACATCTTCCATAGTCTGAACTATATTGCATAGCTTGGTGTCATCTGCAAAAATAGAAATAGTGCTATTAATCCCATCCTCTATATCATTAATAAATAAGTTGAATAACAGTGGTCCCAGCACTGAACCCTGGGGTACACCACTTATAACTGGGGACCATTCAGAGTAGGAATCATTGACCACAACTCTCTGGATACGGTCCTTGAGCCAATTCTCAATCCAATTACAAACTATACTTTCTAAATCTATAGTCCTTAATTTACCCATTAGATGTCTATGAGGGACAGTGTCAAATGCCTTTGCAAAGTCCAAAAACACTATATCCACAGCGGCCCCTCTGTCTAGGCTTCTGCTTACCTCTTCATAAAAACAAATCAGGTTGGTTTGACAGCTTCTGTCCTTTGTAAAACCATGCTGGCTGTCACTTATAATACTATTTATTGTCACATAATTCTGTATATAATTTGTGTGTTTGTGTGTTACTTTTCTTATTTTTACACTTTTTCTTCCCTATGGGGGCTGCCATTTTTTTTTCCATTTCTGTATGATTCGATTAACGACACATACAGACATGGAATACGGCAGCTCCAGTCCCATAGGGACTAACATGTACGCCGCTGTGTGGGAACGGCGCATGCGCCGCTCCCACACAGTTCAATTTGAAATGCGCGCCGTCCGGCGCCATTTTCCTGTGGACCGGAAGTCGCGGCCGGACAGTAAGATTACTACTTCCTGTCGCGGCTTCCGGACTTGTGCACATGGAGCAGCGGCAGCAGACGGAGCGGATGGACCGGAGGGAGCGGCGGCGACTGGAGCAGGTAAGGGATTTCTATGTATGTTTGTGTTTCAGTGTGTGTTTACTACTGTATGTAAACCTTCTACACTGTGTGTTAGCTCAAAAAATGGCGACACACAGTGTAGGAGGTTAGACCGTTCAAACCCCTCGTTTCTCCTGGCACTAGCCAGGATAAAGGAGGGGGGGATGCTGAGAGCTCACTAGAGCGAGTGCTTTTTACCCAATTTTGCAGCATAAAGCAATGTGGTTGCTTTACCACATGCAATGCTGCAATTTTGGGAATGGCTCCATCTAGTGACCAGCAATGGGAAATATTATAAATTAGAATCCAATTGAATCCAATTTATAATATTTCCTGACTCGTGAAAAAAAAAAAAAAATTAGAACAATGTTTAATCACCTATACACTAATTGTTTAACTAAAAAAAAAAAAACATGTTTTGCTGGCAACACATTCCCTTTAATTGTAGCATGTGTTTGAACAATAGCCTTTAAGCCACCACAGTGCGCAGAAAGTAATCGAGTGACTAGCACCCTATGCAAGTTGTATTTGCAATTCTTACTATTTTGGCCAAAATATAAACTATTACTGCAATGCGGCAGATAGCAACGCTGGCATGCTGTTTGTCGTTGTCAAATTGATTGTTAACCCCTTAACGACATCCAACATATGGGTACGTCATTGTCGTTAGGTACTTAACGCAATCCAATGTATGGGTACGTTGGAGCGTTAAGTGGTCACTGTGTCTAAAGACACGGTGACAGAGTAAACATGGCTGCTGTCCCTGACAGCAGGCCATCTTTACACGTGGCCCAGGAGATTGGCGCTCCCCCCTGAATCGGCGATCGCTGTGATTGGTCGGACAGTTCAGACCGGCCAATCGCGCCTTTTTGCGACTATAACCTATCACTGTGCAGCAGGGCACAGTGATACGGTGGGGATTGGTGGTGTCTAGGACGGCACCAATCCCTACCATGTACTTGTGATGGTGCCAACCCCCCCATCGCTACCATTGGTCGGTCTGCATAGACCGACCAATCATAGCCATGGCGGGTGTTTCAAACATCCTGCATCAGCTCTGCCCACCTCTTTCCGGTTTGAAACGGTGAGCAGAGCTGGTGTGTGAGTCTGTGAACCGAATACTTACCGTTGCTGAGGCCTTCTGTGCTGCGATCGTCATCTTCTGCATCTTGCTGTGTGATCACTGACTGTGATCATCATCATCAACTGTGCTGCTGAGGATTTTTTTGTTTTTAGCAGCAGCACTAGTGATTCCTGAATTTCCCTTTCCCAGTCCCTCTTCCAGTCCCCCACCCCCTCCCCCCTTCCCTCTCCTCTGTGTAAGTCCTGCAGCCGCTAATCAGCAATTTTTGGCACAGGACTTTTTTTTTTTACTGTTTTGCACCATCTCTGTGTGTGCGCCCTGCGGCCACTGAGTGCTGATTATTGACCGACATCATTGATCAGTATCTGTGGTAATTTTTTTGGGACGCAGGGTTTGATTTTTTCTTTTTCTGCCAGCACCATCTCTGTGTGTGTGTGCCCTGCAGCCTTTGAGCGCTGATCAGTGACCACCATCACTGATCGGCATCTGTGCTAATTTTTTGGCTTATTTTTTCTGCACCATCTTTTTGTGTGCGCCCTATGGCCACTGAGTGCTCAGTCTATAATCAGCCTCAGGGGTAATTTGTTGACGCAGGTTGTTTGAGCCTTTTTTTATATATAAAACTGAAAAAAGTAAAAAAAAAAGTTAAATAAAATATAGTTAGGTGTAGCGAGTACCTGCATAGGTAGGGCGTTAGGCTAGTGGTAGTTTAGGTGTGGCTAGTACCTGCATAGGTAGGATGTTAGAGTAGCGGTAGTTTAGGGGTAGCTAGCTAGTACCTGCATAGGAAGGGCGTTAGGGTAGCGGACATATAGGTTAGCGTCCGTTTTATAATAAAAAAAATGACATAACAATTTAGGTAGTTTAGCTATACAAATTTTCTAAAGTTTGTGTCAATTTACTGTAGTATATTTATTATACTACAGTTTTTTTTCTAAAATATAGTGTTGCATTTAGTGTCAGTGGTTACTGTAGCTTTATAGTTTTAGTCTAAATTTACTGCAGTATAATTCTTATAGTACAGTTTTTTAGCACTAATATATAGCGTTACAGATTTAGCGTCAGTTAGTGACGGACATTCAGTTTTTTTTACTGAAGTTCGTTCACTAATTTTACATAGCGTAGTTTTATAGTTTTAGCCTAAATTTACTGCAGTAATTTTAATACTACATTTTTTTTTAGCAGATTGAATGTCACTAAATTTTAGTTAGTATCAGGTAGTCAGGAAATTCTTAACAGTTTTATATTGCCATAATTTTTTGTTATTGAAGTTTGTTCAGTAAATTTTTTATTCTTCCAGTTTTTTTCTAATCTTTTATTTACTTTCTTTCTTCTCTTCTTTTTTTTTTTCAGCAATTTTGAAATACACGTGTAAAAGCACAACACACACAAACCGCTGTGTAAAAATAAAGTCAGTGTTACACTACACACCCCCCTAATAAAAATGTCAGTGTTACACTACACACCTAATAAAAATCATCCCAGAGGGTCTATTCAGCAGAGGAGGCATACGCCATCCTGGCCTCTGACACTGATTCCGCCAGCGAGGGAGAAGAGGAATTCAACCCCATACATCTTGTCCTCCTCCTCATCATCATCCAGTGATGAGGAACCCCCGCAAAGGCGACCCAGGACATCAGCTGAGGTAACCCCCCAGATAAGTGATTCCGTGTGGAACCCACCCCCCGAGAATTATGAGCCTCAGATCCCCGAATTCATAGGCAGCTCAGGAACTCATTTTGAGACTGAAGGCCTCACAGAAATAGATTTTTTTAAGGGTTTCTTCAGTGAGAATTTTGTGAATTTGATGGTGGCCCAGACCAATTTATATGCCCAGCAATTTATTGCCCAGAACCCCATGTCATCATATGCTAGACCCTTCAGGTGGACCCCTGTAGATGCAGCAGGGATGCTCAAATTTTGGGGCCTTGTGCTGCATATGGGGCTAGTAAAGAAGTCACAGATCAGGCAATACTGGAGTACAGATGTTTTTTTACAACACCCCAATTTACCGCATGGCAATGCCCCAGACTCGATTTGAAGCTATTCTTAAATTTTTGCATTGTAATAATAATGCACAGTGCCCGCCCTGTGATGACCCCCCATTTGACCGCCTATTCAAAATCAGGCCAGTAATTAATCATTTCTGCACCAAATTTCAAGAAGCGTATACCCCCCAAAAGAACATTGTAATAGTCGAGTCCCTTGTACATTTTAAGGGTAGGCTAAAATTCCGCCCATACCTGCCTAGCAAGAGGGCAAGGTATGGGATAAAAATGTACAAACTGTGTGAGAGTAGCTCAGAGTACACCTACAAGTTTCGGGTTTATGAAGGGAAGGACTCCAGAATTGAACCCCCAGAATGCCCCCCTGTCCTGGGAGTTATAAAAAAAGTTTTTCAAATTTATAGTTTTCACACTGGCCATTACAGCGGTCACAAAAAGCTGTTCCTGTTCTATGTATCTCACTTTTCTGCTTTGTTGTAGAATATAGGCACAGAATGAGAAGAATCATATCATCATTAGAGCAGTGGTGTAACTACCGCCGTAGCAGCAGTAGCTGCTGCTACGGGGCCCGCGGCATGAGGGGGCCCGTGTCGCCTGCCGGCACGGGCCCCCACCATGGCCGGAGGCTCCGCTAGCAGCCGCTATGGCTGCTACAGCGGGACGCCACTGAACACTACGGCAGAGCAGGGAGGTATCTCCCCGCTCTGCCATTAACTGGTTCCCGACCGCTGGCTGTATTTTTACGGCCAGCGGTCAGGGTCCTTAAAACCCGAGCCATAGACTTTCTACGGCTCGGGTTTTAACTTGCTGCCCGCGCGATCGGGCAGCTGAATGTCGGGTCTCCGGCTGTCAGTGACTGCCGGGGACCCTGAGGAGAGGATAGGAGCAGCTTTCGCTGCTTCTGTCTTCTCTGATCACTTGTACACAGCGCTGAATGCGTGCTGTGTACAGGAATAGAGACATCAGCAGCGGCGCTCTCTATTCCTCCCGGTGATCATGTGACTGGTCACATGATCGCCGGGTGCCATTAGTGGCAGGCTAAAATAGCAAAAAAGGTGTGTATAAAAATGATAAAAAATGAAACCTGCATTGTCTACGGAAAAAACGTCGCAAAAATCACGTCGTTAGCCCAACAAATAAAAAAGTTATAGCCATTTAACTAACGCGTGCTAAAAAGGGCTAAACGGTGTCTGGTCCTGAAGGCGCAAAATAGAGCAAAAGACATGTATCCTCTATCCACAGGATATACACAGGATAGGGGATACATGTGTGATCGCTGGCATTGATAGGGAGAACGGGGGACTGAAAGTCCCCTGAAGTTCTCCATCACAAACCTCGGACTTCCGGGGTCTGTGTCGGCAGCTCCGTATAAATGAATGGAGCGCCGGTCGTGCTTCTGCGCATGCATGACCAGCGCTCCTTTAATTTTTATTGAGCTGCGCAGACGCCGGAAGTCAGAGGTTTGTCATGGAGAAGTTCAGGGGACTTTCAGTCCCCCGTTCTCCCTATCGCTGCCAGCGATCACACATGTATCCGCTATCCTGTGGAGATCCTGTGGAGAGGGGATGCATGTTATTTGTAGGACACACTATAGGTCGCATTGGGGGGGGGCGCTGCATGGCGTTTTCTACAGGGGGGCGCTGTATGGCGTTCCCTACAGGGGGGTGCTGTATGGCGTTCCCTACGGGGGGGGGGGTGGTTGTATGGCGTTCCCTACAGGGGGGGAGCTGTATGGCGTTCCCTAGAGGGGGGGCTGTATGGCGTTCTCTACAGGGGGGGGCAGTATAGCGTTCCCTACAGGGGGGTGGTTGTATGGCGTTCCCTACAGGGGGGGAGCTGTATGGTGTTCCCTACAGGGGGGGGCTGTATGGCGTTCTCTACAGGGGGGGCTGTATGGCGTTCTCTGCAGGGGGGCTGTATGGCGTTATCTACAGGGGGGCTGTATGGCGTTCTCTACAGGGGGATGTATGGCTCTATCTACAGAGGGGGGGCTGTATGGCGTTATCTACAGGGTGGCTGTAAAAAAGGCACTATCTACAAGGGGGGGGTTGTGTGACACCCAGGGGAGGGGGGGCCCCAGTCAAAAGTTTGCTATGGGGCCCAGTCTTTCCTAGTTACGCCCCTGCGTTAGAGGGTGGGTATGTTAATGGTAGCTCTATTGTATTACTGGAAGCCTAGATAAGGTAGCATAGCAACACTATACATGATACACACAGATAAAACTCTGTATGCATGTTCCCTGACTTGCTGGAGACTGCAATATTCTGTAAGATTTCTCAGTCAATTGACTCCCATTAATTTCAGCTCCCATATAGTGCACACACCCTGCTCTACTGACTACACAGGAAGGAAGTGTGTATCTCCAATATGGCTGCACCAGAGAAGGTTTTATACATAAATAATAAATAGCTTCAAGATTTAAAAAAAGATCAAACTCATTATTTTTTGTCTATATACTTAAATCTAATTAATAAAACTAAAATTAAATACATAAGACATTCCCTTTAAGTGGTCTGCTGTTTTTTTCCATCTCAGACATTTAGGGCATATCCTGATTGATAAGGTGGGCGGCTTGGAGGAAGAGGTTGCGAGACAGGCGCTTAAGATGACGGATGCAGAGGATAGGTCTTGCTGCAATAATGTAATGCTAAGGGGCATTCCAGAATCTGTGGCTAAAGACCAACTATATGCTTATATGGAAAGCACTGTTACGGCTGTTCTGCCTGATTAATACGATATGTAAAAATTGCTGGATCGCACGCACCATCTCCAAAAACCCAATGGCCCCCAGGGATGTCATCCCCACTTTAATTTTTTTTCATGTGAAGGAGGCCTTCCTTAAATGTTTCAATAGCCCAATCTCATACCAGACGGATACAAGGACATTACAGTATTTACGGATCTTTCTGCCACAACTCTGGCTAGATGCCGTGAGTTTACTGCTGTGACTAGGGTCCTTAGGCCAAGTTCCGTATCGCTAGGGATTCCCTGTAAAATTGCTGATACTCAAGGATAGGACTCATCACATGTTCTTCACTTCATCTACAGCACTGAAGGCAATTAAGGCCTACTTCCAGCTACTCCAGATGGCTCGCCGTCTGCAGCCCAATCTGCCATTCTGCATAAGACTCCAAAGGACTGGCAGGATGTCATCACATAAAGAGACGGTAACCTATATCCCTTGGCATGGTCACTGGTTCTAACACTCACAAAAACCCTTTTCCACCCCCCCCCCCCTTTTACAATTTGCTAGCAAGATTACTAGCTGCGGCTGTGTGTATGCATTATGTTCTGTGAATGTTTACCATCTTGCTCCTTTGGCCACGTTGTATATTCATGGAAATGTTTTGCTGTATTTTTTTGTTATGTCCTTGTTATTGTGGTGAGATATGGTGATGTGTGAGATATCTAAGCGATCTTAAACAAATTTTAAATATGGTGTTTAAAATACTCTCACTGAATGCGAATGGTCTAAATAGTCCCTTTAAATGTTCTAGTTTATGGAGGGAAGCCCTTCATTCTGGTAGTGATATAGTCTGTGTGCAGTAGACACATTTAACAAAGAATAAGAGCCTGAAATGTACTCATAAAAGGTTTCCTCATATGTTTATGGCTTGTGGAGAACAGACAAAAGGAAGGGTGTTATTTGATATAAGAGACCATTGGCATTTGAAACTACCCAGGTGTGGACAGACCAAAAGTGTAGACATCTTATCATTACATGTACAATAATTGGTAAAGTTAATACGCTGGTGGGAGTATATGGCGCCCAATTGTAGAAAAATCTACTTCTTCAACCAACTTAAAGGGGTTGTCCCAAGTTGACTCAAATTTTTTTTTTTATACATTCTAAGCAGGAAATGAATTTTAAAACATTTGGTGTTAAAAAAAAATTAAAATTCATTTCCTAAGTGCCTTTTTTTTACACTTGATAACTCAGCAAGTGCTGGTTATCTTTTCTAAAAAGGGGCGTGAGCGGCTCGATGTCAATCAAGCCACTCTGCAGTGTGCGCGCTCCCGATGTTGCTAGATACTGTAGTTCTAGCAACATCGGGAGAATGTTCGTCTCAAGCGGGCATGGTAAGCCCGATTGAGACGAACTTACCGTGAATGTCAACTACACTACACTACACTACACTACACTACACTACACTCAACTACACTCACCCCGTTTCGGCAAGCCACTTTTCCCTCCCCCACCCTGTCACTACATTTTTGTACCCGCCGCATCGGTGCTGCATCAGCACCCGGCGAACAACTAAAAATATATAAAATAAAATAATAATCACCTAAGACGTTCTAACGGCGCTCTGAACGGTCCCGTCACTTGCCATCTTCCTTCTTCTTGGCGCCGCTCGCATTCATAGTAACAATGCGTTGTGGCGCAGATGACGTAATCATATCAGGCCCACGTGATTACTTCATCTGCGCCCACCGCTCTGTTATTGTGAATGGGAGAAGAAAAGTGACTGGACCGTTCAGCTCTTCGTGGGAACGTCTTAGGTGAGTTTATTTTTGTATGTATGTTGGTATGTATGTATGTATGTATGTATATGTTTTCTTGTATGTATGTTGTCATGTTTGTATGTGTATATGTGCATGTATGTGTATATGTGCATGTATGTTTGCATGTATGTATGTTTTCATGTATGTATGTTTGCAAGTATGTATGTTTGCATGTATGTATGTTTGCATGTATGTATGTTTGCTTGTATGTATGTTTGCTTGTATGTATGTTTTCTTATATGTATGTTGTCATGTTTGTATGTTTTCATGTATGTGTTTTCATGTATGTATGTTGTCATGTTTGTATGTGTATATGTGCATGTATGTGTATATGTGCATGTATGTTTGCTTGTATGTATGTTTGCTTGTATGTATGTATGTATGTTTGCATGTATGTATGTTTGCTTGTATGTTTGCTTGTATGTTTGCTTGTATGTATGTTTGCTTGTATGTATGTATGTATGTTTGTATGTGCATGTATGTGTATATGTGCATGTATGTTTGCATGTATGTATGTTTTCATGTATGTATGTTTTCATGTATGTATGTTTGCATGTATGTATGTTTTCTTGTATGTATGTTTTCTTATATGTATGTTGTCATGTTTGTATGTTTTCATGTATGTGTTTTCATGTATGTATGTTGTCATGTTTGTATGTGTATATGTGCATGTATGTTTGCATGTATGTATGTTTTCATGTATGTATGTTTGCATGTATGTATGTTTTCATGTATGTATGTTTGCATGTATGTATGTTGTCATGTTTGTATGTGTATGTTTTCATGTATGTGTTTTCATGTAGGTATGTTTGCATGTATGTATGTTTGTATGTATGTTTTCATGTATGTATGTTGTCATGTTTGTATGTGTATACGTGCATGTATGTTTGCATGTATGTATGTTTGTTTGTATATATGTCTGTATGGCCATGTATGATACTGTCTGCTGGCGCCCTGTATCTAAGCCAACTTTGCCGCAGGCTTCTATACATGGTATAACAGTCAGTATCACACATGAAAGTGAAAGTAAGCCTACGACATGTTTTATTTCATTTTTTTTTTAAATATTTTTGATTTTTTACAGGTTTGGTGTTTGGACTACGTCGGTTTCGAGGACTACTTAGATGACGCTTTTTTTTTCATCAATAAAATGGTTAATGAGGGTTGTGTTGGGGGTGCTTTATTTCAATAAAATATTTTATCTATATCTTTGTCTTTTCTTTTCAAGTTTTATTACTATCACTTTAGTAATGGCCGCTGTCTGAGTGACAACATCCATTACTAAGGCGAGGCTTAGTGTTAGCCGGTACAGAGGCTAACACTAAACACCATTATTACCCCGGTACCCACCACCACCAGGGGTGCCGGGAAGAGCTGGGTACGATCCAGTACCCGACCATCTGTTGTGATGGTAGGGCTCTGGGGCGGCCGCAGGCTGGTATTATGAGGCTGGGAAGGGCCAAAAACAGTGGACCTTCCCACCCTTGTAATGCTAGGCTGCTGCTGCTGTGTTGTATCTGGCTGGTTATAAAAATGGGGGGGACCCCACGTCATTTTTTTTTATTATTTATTTATTATTTTTATTAAAAAGACATGGGGTTCCACCCAATTTATCATAACCAGCCACAAACAACACAGTGTTATTAGCCTGGGAATGTACTAAACCAGTGGCCCCTCCCACCCGTGTAATGCCAGACTGCTGCGGCCTTGTATATGGCTGGTTATTAAAAATGTGGGGGACCCATTTTTATAACCAGCCCGATACAACACAGCAGCAGCAGCCTAGCATTACAAGGGTGGGAAGGTCCACTGATTTTGGCCCTTCCCAGCCTCATAATACCAGCCTACGGCCGCCCCAGTACCCGACCATCACAACAGATGGTCGGGTACTGGATCGTACCAAGCTCTTCCCGGCACCCCTGGTGGTGGTGGGTACCGGGGTAATAATGGGTGGTTAGTGCTAGCCTCTGCACCAGCTAACACTAAGTACCGCCTTAATAATGGACGCTGTCAATCAGCCAACTGCCATTATCTAGGCACTAATAAAGTTTGAAAAAAAAACACAAAGACAATTTTTTTTTATTGAAATAAGAAATCCCCAACAAAACCCTCGTTAACCATTTTATTAAAATTTTCAAAAAACGTAGATCTACGCTGTAGTCCAACGAATAGAAGATGTAGTCCAATCGGTACATCAAAATCTGCAACAACATTAAAAAAAAGTTAGCAATGTGAACAATACCGATACTTATACTCACCTACACACACACACAAACAACCACACACAAACATATACACAAACACATATAAACACACACCCATATATTACACAAACACACACATAAACACATATACACACACACATATACACACACACATATACACACACACATATATACACACACACACACACACACACACACACACACACACACACACACACACACACACATACACACACACACACACACATATACACACACACATATACACACACACATATACACACACACATATACACACACACATATACACACACACATATACACACACACATATACACACACACACATATACACACACACACATATACACACACACACATATACACACACACATATACACACACACATATACACACACACATATACACACACACATATACACAAACACACCCATATATACACAAACATATACACAAACATATACACACACACACACACATATATACACAAACACACACACAAACATATACACACAAACCTATACACATATGCACAAACACACCCATATATACACAAACACACACACACACATATACACACACACATATATACACACACACACATATATACACACACACACACACACACACACACACACACACACACACATATACACACACACATATACACACACACATATACACACACACATATACACAAACACACCCATATATACACAAACATATACACAAACATATACACACACACACACACACATATATACACAAACACACACACAAACATATACACACAAACCTATACACATATGCACAAACACACCCATATATACACAAACACACACACACACACATATACACACACACATATGCATACATATACACATGCACAAACACACCCATATATACACAAACACACACATATACATATACATATACAAAAACACACAAACATATACACACAAACATATGCACAAACACACCCACATACACAAACACACACACACATAAACACACAAACATATACACAAACACACATATACACACAAACATATACACAAACACATGTACACAAACAAACCCACATATACACCAACATATACATATATACACAAACACACCCATATATACACAAACACACACACACACATAAACACACCAAAAAAAGCACACACACATATACACACAAACATATACACATATACACACAAACATATGTACACAAACACACCCATATATACACAAACACATACACAAACCCACACATATACAAAAACACACACACACACAAACACACCCATTTATACACACACACAAATATACACAAACATATACACACAAATACACCCATATATACACTCACACATAAACACACACACATATACACAAACACACCCATATATACGCAAGCACAGACACACACACACACACACTTACCTTTAGCAGAGCGCAGACTTCTCGCGACGGGTGCCTTCCACTTCATCTCCTTGCATCTCCTGCGCATGCGCCGAGATGCGCCGGGATGCGCGTTCATGAGTAAATGACATCCTCTGCTCCGGACGCAGAGGATGTCATTACGCATGCGCGGCCACCGCTAAAGGTAAATAGCGGTGGCCGGGAACCTAGGCAACGAGCAGGATACAAAGAGGGACCGACCGCAACTTCAATCAACGATATCAAGAAAACGACATCGCTGGACGACGGACAGGTAATTAGAATTCTTCTTATTTTTACATGGGGGAGCTTTATAGCTCCATTTATCAACTTGGGACAACCCCTTTAAGAAGTTTGTAAATAGGGTTAGAGCTGCTTCCCTCATTCACAAACAGAAAAAATGGGACATAAATATCAAAACCACAAAAAAGGCCATACTCACTAGGTAGGTGGGTGGGTGAAAACCCGTTCCCATCAGGACGCAGACGGGTCAAAGAATGCTGCAGAAGGAGTGTGCATTAAATAGTGATAGCCCCTCCCACTAGTCTTGAGGGGAGTGGCGAACTAAGTGCTCAAAGGTGTGCGATAAATGAGTGTCAGTGTAGTGCTAGGGTGTGAATGGATGGTAAAAAATAAATATGTATGTATGAAAGTGTCAGAACAGTGTAATAATATAATAAAAATAAATAAATAAATAAATAAATAAATGTGATGAATAGGGGTCAGTGCTGTGAATAGTACATGGGGTGTCAGTACTATGTGTAATACGTGGAGGGATAATGTGCTGGTCGTCAGGCATGGCGTATCTTGCCGAATAACAGCCTATTTGTAACGCCGCTAGTGTTAGCTAAAGCGGGCTGCTCTGCATTCCAAACCAAACGCCAGCACATCATGCCCTCCCAGCATATAAGACCCGGCTGCGTCCTGAAAAAAAGTGTAGTATACGTAGTAAGAAATATCCATGAAACATGGGGTATTAGTTGTTATTTTGGCCAAAATACGCAAAGCTCGCAACCCAACGTCAAGGGTCCCCAGTGCCTTGCGAGTCCCTAACCAGAACTTTTCGTTCCTAATTTAAAAACACAAACAGAAAAAATGGGACATAAATATCAAAACCACAAAAAAGGCCATACTCACTAGGTAGGTGGGTGGGTGAAAACCCGTTCCCATCAGGACGCAGACGGGTCAAAGAATGCTGCAGAAGGAGTGTGCATTAAATAGTGATAGCCCCTCCCACTAGTCTTGAGGGGAGTGGCGAACTAAGTGCTCAAAGGTGTGCGATAAATGAGTGTCAGTGTAGTGCTAGGGTGTGAATGGATGGTAAAAAATAAATATGTATGTATGAAAGTGTCAGAACTGTGTAATAATATAATAAATTATCATTGTTTGTGGAAATTTCAATATTCCAATCTTTCCCGATTTGGATTGCGCTAAGGTTTCCCAGGGTTATAGGTCACATTTATAGAATGTGTTGCAAGAAGAGCATCTACATGATATATAGAGATACCTCCACTCTGGCGAAAGGGACTACATTTATTTTTTGCAAACTCACACCTCGTATATAAGGATAGATTATTTCTTGGTTGATAGTAAACTAGTACAAGTGAATTGGCCTCCATAGGCTTAATTACGTGGTCAGACCATGCTCCTATCTCACTTACCGTTCTAGAAAATGTTAATGTTAAATACAATAGGCCCTGGCAAATTAATACTTTCCTGCTTAATATGCCTAAACATAGAAGTTCCTTGACTACAGTCCTAGATCATTATTTTGAATTCAACTCTACTCCAGATGTATCTGTTTCTACACTTTGGTCCTGCTATAAAGCGGTCCTTAGAGGGCACTTAATTAAATTCATTCTTACACAACTGCATCATTTGGAGCAACTAAACAAATTAAAGCCCATTGAACAGGTTACTATGCAGATTGTGGATTCAGGCTAAAAGTAAAATTGCATATATTGATCACACTGTTTAATGAAAGGTGTATAACCCTACAGAGATAGTGGATGCCTTTGTGAAATATTACGAGCAATTATACAATTTGAGGTTGGATTACCCCACACAACAGCCGTCTCATGATATGATTGATGGGTTCTTGCGGAAGATTAATCTTCCTATTTTGTTGGCTAAGCATATAGATCGTACCAATTCTCCGATTCTGATGTCAAAGGTCCAAAAAGCTTTTAAATCTCTAAAATCTTTGAAAGCACCAGGTCCTAATGGACTGCCAAATGAATACTACAAGGCCTTTCAAGATTCTTTGTCCAGTCATTTAACTAATAAATTTAATTTAGCATTTTTTTAAATTGTCACTTCCCTAAGTAGATGCTGTAAGCCATAATTATTGTCATGGCTATGGGGTATGTGGACTCACTAGGCCGCTCCGCCGTAGCAGAGTAGCAGCTGGTCAAACAACAGTCAATGATATTCTTTAGGACAACAGTACCTGGATAGAAGATTGGGCAGACACTTGGTGTGGCAGACATTTGGCGTGATGACACTTGACACAGATGACACTTGGCACAGATGATAAACTCGACTCCGACACTATACTTCGCACTGGAACAAACACAATTACTGGGTACAGGATACAGGATTCGGGAACACAGGATACAACTAAGGGACCATTTTCAATCATGAACATGGGCAGAAACAACAACGCTCAGGCTAGGAGGAGGGCAGAGTCCTTTTAAAGTACAGGGCGCATAGGGATTGGTTAGAGACAATTACACTGGTGCACACGCTGGCCCTTTAAGGCCGGGAACGAGCGCACGCGCACCCTACAGGAAGCAGTGGGAAGTTGCAGCCGCGTATGCTGGCGTCTCCGGGAAAGGGAGACGCCGGCAAGAGGAGAGTGTCCAGGCTACAGGCAATGTTCCCTCTAAGTCTTGGCAGCTCCTGAGAGGGGCAGTTAGGGAGCAGGTCAATTTTCCATCAATCGTGGGCGATCTAATGACCAAAAGTAATACCCCCCGTAAACGCTAATATAGCGACTAAATAAGAGAATAAGAAAACTTATTTTAAATTAGTTTGAAATTACTTTTTAAATACTATAATATTACAAGTCCAGCAGTAAAATAGACAGTTCTAAACACCAATTATAGACATCAATGAAAGAATCCTTCATTACACCACTGCCCCTATAGATAGCACCACACAGACCGCCGTTAGATAGCCCACACCCACACCCTGCAGAAAGTGCCACAGACCCCCTGTAGAGAGCGCCACACAGCCCCTGTAGATAGTGCCACACACATCCCCCTGTAGATAGTGCCACACACATCCCCCAGTAGACAGCTTCACCCCCCCTGTAGATAGCGACATGCACAGCCCCCCCTGTAGATAGCATCACACTCAGCCCCCTGTAGATAGCATCACCCCCCTGTATGTAGCATCACACGCAGCCCCCTGCAGATAGCGCCACATGCAGACCCCCCTGTAGATACTGCCACACAGCCCCTCTATAGATAGTGCCACACAGACCCCCCTCTAGATAGTGCCCCACAGCCCCCCTGTGTATAGTGCTACACAGCAATTCCCTCTGTATATAGTGCTACACAGTCCCCCTCTTCCCTTGTACATAGCGCTACACAGCCCCCCTCCTCCCCTGGTGTATAAAGTGCTACAAGGCCCCTTTCGCTTGTATATAGTGCTACACAGCCCCCCTCTTCCCCTTGTGTATATAATGCTACACAGCCCCCCTCCCCTTGTATATAGTGCTACACAGTAACTCCCCCTGTATATAGTGCTACACAGCCCCCATCCTCCCCTTGTGTATATAGCGCTGCACAGCAATTCCCCCCCTGTATATAGCGCTACACAGCCCCCTCTCCCCTTGTATATAGCACTACACAGCCACCTCCTCCTCTTGTATGTAGCGCTACACAGCCCCCTGTATATAGCGCTACACAGCCCCTCCTCCTCCCTTTGTATATAGCGATACACAGCCCCCCTCCTCCCCTTATATATAGCACTACACAGCCACCCCTCCCCCTATTGTGCAGATTGTGCTTACCTTGCCCCGCTTCAGCGACAGACGGAGCGCTACACTGCCTCTCCGGCAGGATGCATGCGCAGACCAGCGTGATGATGTGATGTCATCACCCCGGCCTGCGTAACTCCTAGCGCCTTATAGGCTGCAGGTCTAATGTGACCTGCAGCCAGGTCCGGCCTTAGGTTGGATGGCGCCCTGTGCGGGACTCCATACTGCTGCCCCCTACACAAACCATAAATTAACCACATATATAGACACACATATACTGGAACATATATACTGTACATACATAAAGACAGATATTTAGACATACAGGCAAATATACATACACACATTCAGGTAAATATATAGATGTACAGACACACACACACACACACACACACACACACACACACACACACACACACACACACACACACACACAGGCAGATAAATACACGGACAGGAACATATACAAATACATCAAATGCACATTTACAAGCATATATACCCAGTACAGATAATGTAGTAGATTTCACATGCAGTCCTATGTCACACCATAGATAGCACACAGTGATAACTCTCTGAGTACAGATAATGTAGTAGATGTTGCCTGCAGTCCTATGTAACACCACAGATAACACACAGTAATAACGGAGTACAGATAATGTAGTAGACATTACCTGCAGTCCTAAATACCACAGATAACACAGTGACAACTCATTGAGTACAGATAATGTCGTAGATTTCACGTGCAGCCCTATGTAACACCACAGATAACACACAGTAATAACTCTGAGTACAGATAATGTAGTAGATGTTACCTGCAGTCCTATGTAACACCACAGATAACACACAGTAATAACGGAGTACAGATAATGTAGTAGACGTTACCTGCAGTCCTAAACACCACAGATAACACAGTGATAACTCATTGAGTACAGATAATGTAGTAGATGTTACCTGCAGTCCTATCTAACACCACAGATAACACAGTGATAACTCTGAGTAAAGATAATATAGTAGTGTTACCTGCAGTCCTATGTAACACCACAGATAACAGTGATAACTATCTGAGCATGGTATATAGGGGCAGCAAAATATATAACGGTCAGCAAGGTATATAAGGGTCAGCAAGGTATATAAGGGCAGCAGGATATATAAGGGGCAGCAGGGTATATAAGGGGCAGCAGGGTATATAAGGGGCTGCACGGTAGTTAGTGGCAGCAGGGTATATAAGGGGCAGCAGGGTATATAAGGGGCAGCAGGTTTTATAAGGGGCAGCAGGTTATATAAGGGGAAGCAGGATATATAGGGGCAGCAGGATATCTAGGGGCAGCAGGATATATAGGGGGAAACAGGGTATTTCGGAGGCAGCAGGATATATAGGGGCAGCAGGGTATATAGGGGACAGCAGGGTATATAGGGGCAGCAGGGTATATAGGAGGCTGCAGGGTATATAGGGAGCAGCAGGGTATAAAGGGGGCAGCAGGGTATATAGGGGCAGCAGGGTATATAGGGGCAGCAGGATATATAGGGAACAGAAGGGTATATAGGGGCAGCAGGGTACATAGGAACAGGGTATATAGGGGGCAGCAGGGTATATAGGGGCAGCAAAGTATATAGGGGCAGCAGGATATATAGGGGCAGCAGGGTATATAGGGGGCAGCAGGGTATATAGGAGGCAGCACAGATATCTTTTTATCATTTTATCTGTTCTACTTTAATATTGAACACACTTTTACAAAGAGATATAAACACATGTAGACAGAGACACACACTGTAACATATACACATACAAACACAGAGTCACATACTGTATATACAGAGAAACATACTGTATACACACAGAGACACACACTGTATACACACATATAGCCACACTGTATACACACAGAGATACACACATATACACACACACAGACTACTCACTATCTCCTTGCTGACAGGATCACAGGCTTCTTGCAAGACGGGCTGAGGGTGGAGCTTTCTGCGCTGCTTCTCGGCTCCGTGTGTGTAACTAAGAGCAGAGCATAGAGTGAAGGCAGAGCCCAGTGGCGCCCCCTACATGCTGGGAGGGTGCAGCGCCCTGCGCTCGCACACCCTTTAGGCCGGCCCTGCCTGCAGCCTATAGTATTCATTTGTACGAGCGTCCTGAGGACGCATATGCAAGTGAATGTGGCTGTCGCTAACACCAGAGCCCCCTCCGGTGCCAGCGACGCCACTGCATCTGCCCGCCGCCTGTGACAGTGTGTAGTAGATTTCACATGCAGTCCTATGTCACACCATAGATAGCACACAGTGATAACTCTCTGAGTACAGATAATGTAGTAGATGTTACCTGCAGTCCTATGTAACACCACAGATAACACACAGTAATAACGGAGTACAGATAATGTAGTAGACATTACCTGCAGTCCTAAATACCACAGATAACACAGTGACAACTCATTGAGTACAGATAATGTCGTAGATTTCACGTGCAGCCCTATGTAACACCACAGATAACACACAGTAATAACTCTGAGTACAGATAATGTAGTAGATGTTACCTGCAGTCCTATGTAACACCACAGATAACACACAGTAATAACGGAGTACAGATAATGTAGTAGACGTTACCTGCAGTCCTAAACACCACAGACAACACAGTGATAACTCATTGAGTACAGATAATGTAGTAGATGTTACCTGCAGTCCTATCTAACACCACAGATAACAGTGATAACTATCTGAGCATGGTATATAGGGGCAGCAAAATATATAACGGTCAGCAAGGTATATAAGGGTCAGCAAGGTATATAAGGGCAGCAGGATATATAAGGGGCAGCAGGGTATATAAGGGGCAGCACGGTAGTTAGTGGCAGCAGGGTATATAAGGGGCAGCAGGGTATATAAGGGGCAGCAGGTTTTATAAGGGGCAGCAGGTTATATAAGGGGAAGCAGGATATATAGGGGCAGCAGGATATCTAGGGGCAGCAGGATATATAGGGGGAAACAGGGTATATAGGAGGCAGCAGGATATATAGGGCAGCAGGGTATATAGGGGACAGCAGGGTATATAGGGGCAGCAGGGTATATAGGAGGCTGCAGGGTATATAGGGAGCAGCAGGGTATAAAGGGGGCAGCAGGGTATATAGGGCAGCAGGGTATATAGGGGCAGCAGGGTATATAGGGGCAGCAGGATATATAGGGAACAGAAGGGTATATAGGGGCAGCAGGGTACATAGGAACAGGGTATATAGGGGGCAGCAGGGTATATAGGGGCAGCAAAGTATATAGGGGCAGCAGGATATATAGGGGCAGCAGGGTATATAGGGGCAGCAGGGTATATAGGGGGCAGCAGGGTATATAGGAGGCAGCACAGATATCTTTTTATCATTTTATCTGTTCTACTTTAATATTGAACACACTTTTACAAAGAGATATAAACACATGTAGACAGAGACACACACTGTAACATATACACATACAAACACAGAGACACATACTGTATATACAGAGAAACATACTGTATACACACAGAGACACACACTGTATACACACATATAGCCACACTGTATACACACAGAGATACACACATATACACACACAGACTACTCACTATCTCCTTGCTGACAGGATCACAGGCTTCTTGCAAGACGGGCTGTGGGCGGAGCTTTCTGCGCTGCTTCTCGGCTCCGTGTGTGTAACTAAGAGCAGAGCATAGAGTGAAGGCAGAGCCCAGTGGCACCCCCTACATGCTGGGAGGGTGCAGCGCCCTGCGCTCGCACACCCTTAAGGCCGGCCCTGCCTGCAGCCTATAGTATTCATTTGTACGTGCGTCCTGAGGACGCATATACAAGTGAATGTGGCTGTCGCTAACACCAGAGCCCCCTCCGGTGCCAGCGACGCCACTGCATCTGCCCGCCGCCTGTGACAGTGTGCGAGCTTTAAAGTTTAGTGAGTGGGCGGATCGTGGAAGGTGCACGGCCACGCAGCCGCGCACCTTATAGGGAACACTGGCTGCAGGTGGTGAGTAGGACGTGCCAGCGGTCAGCGACCACGGGCACAACAGTACAACCCAACTTACGCCCCCTCTTCTTAGGTCCAGAGTGTAAGAGGAACTTCTTGATGAGAGTTGAGGCATCAACATTCTCTTCTGGCTCCCAAGACCCATCCTCAGGACCAAACCCCTTCCAGTCCACCAGATAGAACATCTTTCCTCCTACCCTATTATAGTCCAGGATCTCCTTCACCTCAAAGACGTCAGAAGAACAAATGGGAGCAACAGTAGAACCAGGAGATTTACTGTAGCGCTACAGGACCACAGGTTTTAGGAGGGACACATGGAACGAGTTGGGAATCCTGAGAGTAGGAGACAGCTGAAGCTTGTAGGACACAGGGTTTATTTGTTGCAAGACCTCGAAGGGGCCAAGGAACTTGGGATTAAATTTGTGAGATGGTATCTTAAGTCGAATGTTTTTAGAAGATAGGCAGACCTTGACTCCGGGAGAAAACTGAGGAGGAACTCTTCTTTTTCTATCGGCATACTTTTTCATGCGATCAACTGCCAGAAGAATCGCGGACGTGGTTTGCTACCAGATGTGAAGGAAAGACCCAAAGGAAGAATTGGCTGCATGTACTTGAGTCATAGCTGGCACTGGAAGAGGAACTTGTGGTTGCTGACTGTACATGATGAGGAATGGAGAAGAAGCAGTAGACGCACTTGTATGATTATTAAAGTAAAATTTCGCCCAAGGCAGAAGCTGTACCCAGTTATCATGTTAAGGCAAAACAAAATGATGAAGATAATTTTCGAAAATTTGATTGGTCCTTTAAAGCTTGACCATTAGACTGTGAATGATAGGCAGAAGAAAAATCCACCTTCACATGTAGCAGCTTACACAGGGCTCTCCGGAATGTGGACGTGAACTGCACACATCGGTCAGACACAATATGGAGGGGGTAGTCCGTGTAGACGAAAAATGTGCTTGATGAACAGATTTGCCAGACGAGGAGCTGAGCGAAGACCTGTTGTGGTGTCTCAAACTCGGCCGGGTAAATGGGCCGCACAAAAATGTGAAGTTGATGAGTTGCATTACTCTCAAATTTTAAACAATACAAAATAATTGTTAATCAATTAGTTATTTGAACTACTATAACAATACTACATTACTATAATAATACCATCAGGTTTAAACTTACCGGAAATTTGCAAGTTTACTCCACGTGCTTATTTTAACAAACCAGTTTTCCAGTTTAAGAGTCGCTAAATGCAATCTGTCGGCTCAGATGACAGCGTTTGGCAGTCACAAGAATGTCAAGATTGGGCAGCCACTTCTTAGATAATGCCACAATGCCCTCTGTAGATAATGCCATAGTGCCATCTGTAAAGGAAAGAGAGGGCCCAGATGGGTGCTGACATCCAGGGGTTTGACTTTTAAACCTCACAATGTCCAAATGTCAAGTTGATTTATTCTCCCATCAGAGCAGTAAACAGTGCAACGTTTCAGCTGCTCAATGCAGCCTTTGTCAATCACAGTGCCCTCTGTAGATATTGCCACAGTGCTCTCTGTAGATATTGCGACAGTACCCTCTGTAGATATTGCCACAGTACCCTCTGTAAATACTGCCACATTGTCATCTGTAGATAATTCCACATCCCCTGTAGATAATGCCACACCCTCCGAAATAATGTTGTAGTGCCCTCTGTAGATAATGCCACAGTGCCCTCTGTAGATAATGCCACATTGCCCTCTGTAGATAGTGCCACAGTGCCCTCTGTAGATAATGTCATGCTGCCCTCTGTAGATAATGCCATACTGCCCTCTGTAAATATTGCCACAGTGCCCTCTGTATATGATGCCACACTGCCCTCTGTAGATAATGCCACACTGCTCTCTGTAGATATTACCACAGTGCCCTCTGTAGATATTGCCACAGTGCCCTCTGTAGATACTGCCACACTTCCCTCTGTAGATACTGCCACAGTGCTCGCTGTAGATACTGCCTCAGTGCCCTATGTAGATACTGCCACACCCCCTTAAAGATAGCACAACCCCCTGTAGATAGCGCTCCCCCTGTAAGATAGCGCCACTGGCACTCCATCTAGGAGTGGAATCCCCAGCCAGAGAATAAGCTGGGGATTCTGCTCCTAGAGGGAACGCCTGATGTCACTGTCCTTGAATCCCCTGCCAGAGCATTGGCAACGGGGATTCCACTCCAGGAGTAGCCACTGACGTCATTGTCCATATATCAACAGTGACGTCAAGAGCTGCCCCAGGCACAGCGCTTAAAATAGCTCTGTGCCTGGTGAGTCCACGGCGAGTGGAGGAGCTCCCTCTGCGAGTGGAGTGGAGGAGCTCCCACTGCTCCTTCCGCTCTGAACTAATGCTGAAGCAGGGAGCTGACAGT
Source organism: Rhinoderma darwinii (assembly GCF_050947455.1). NCBI lineage: Eukaryota > Metazoa > Chordata > Amphibia > Anura > Rhinodermatidae > Rhinoderma > Rhinoderma darwinii. Next base: position 232,121,327 of record NC_134690.1, on the reverse strand, counting down.
TCCTTGCTTCAGCATTGGGTTCAACTGTATTTGCGTCCTGACGACGCAGATACAGTTGAAAGCGGGACGCTGCCCAGAATCTGTGACTGGCCCGCTGAGTACGGGACTGTTGGGAGGTATGTCCCGGGGAGGAATGTAGTGCTAACTACAGGGTTTGTGGGTGGGGCAATATCAACAGGGGGGGTCGCACTACCACTAACACTCACCTACCACTAACAGACTGCGCTCCGTCATGAAGGAGTGCCGGCGCATTCCACCTTCGACCTGCTTTCTCCTCTCCCGAGGGAGCTACGGTGCCCTGCGGGCCCCATATGACAGCCTCAAGGGGCCACATGCAGCCTGCTGGCCGTGTGTTCGAGACCCCTGAATTAAAGGAACGAAATGTGTCATTTTGAAGAAACGGTCCACCACTACCCAGACAGTAGTACATCCAGCAGAAGGAGGTAGATCTGTAATAAAGTCCATAGCGATGTGCATCATGGAGCATCAGGCACAGACAGAAGTTGGAGCAGACCAGTAGGTTTGGAATGGGCAGATTTGTTTAACCCCTTAGTGACCAACAGTACGCCTTTTTACGTTCCTCACTAATGGGCTTTAGGCTAATGCGACGCCTTTTAACGTGATCGCATTAGCCTAAAGTAGCGCCGAAATTAAAGATCGGGGCTCCGTTCTCTCACCTACCGGAGGTAGCTGAGAGTTCGGGGCAACGACCAGAGACCATAACGAGTGGTCTCTGGTCACGTGATCGCTGTGAATCGCTATTTCACGGCGTTCACGCTAAACCGGCGGATAATCGCCATTTCTCTCTCCTCTCATGGAATAACTCCTTAGAGAGGAGAGAGAACGGGTAAATAGTGCGCCCCCCCCCCGTCCGATTCCCCTTCATGTCCGATCCCCCCCGGTCCGATCCCCCCCCCCCGGTCCGATCCCCCCCCCACGGTCCGATTCCCCCCCCCCCCAAAATGGCGCCCGAGTGCGCTTTGCATAACTTACCTGTGTCGTCATCTGGCACAGCAACAATCAGGGACCGTTGTGACTGGTCCCTGATCAGGTGATCTCTGTGATAAAACCTATCACAGAGATCACTGACAGTTATTTTCAAAACACAGCCAGGACATGGGCTGTGTTTCTCTCTCCTCCCATTGTAGTTGTTCTGAGAGGAGAGAGAAATCAGTCTAAGTCCTGTGCTGTGAAGAAAGAAAAAAAGTGATAAAAAATCATCGTTCTTATACATACATATATATATATATAATATATCAAATCTATATTAGCGTCAGCGCTAGATTAGCGTCAGCGCTAGTTTAGCGTTAGTGCTAGTTTAGCGTTAGTTCTAGTTTAGCGTTAGTGCTAGTTTACCGTTAGTTTAGCGTTACTTTAGGGTTAGGGCTAGTTTAGCGTTCGTGTTTAGGGCCGTTTAGAATTAATTTTACGTCTGTTATATATAAAAAAAAAAAATAGAAAAAAAATATATATATAAAAAAAAAAAAATAAATTTGTGTCGTTTTTAGGATTTTAGGTTTACTTTAGGGTTAGGACTTATAGGGCATATATATATATATATATACATACACATCTATAAATATGTCTCAGCGTATGTACAGCGCGGAGCAAGCCTACGCCTTGCTATGTTCCGACACTTCTGAAAGCGAAACAGACACCGCTTCAGAATTTGTTCCAGACAGTGACAGTGACGATTCTAATTCCACCGCTGAACCCCATAGTCCTATGGTGGTGGATACGTCAGTCGCTGTAGAGGTGTCAAGTGCAGGGCCGAGTGTTGCAGTCCCTCCCGTGATGTGGGATCCTGCACTATCATTTTCCCCCCAAGTACCCCAATTTGAAGCGACCCCAGGAATTAGTGTCGACGTCCAAAATTTTACCCCCTATAATTTTTTTAATTTATTTATATGTGATACGGTCCTAGACTTGATAGTCCAGCAGACTAATCTGTATGCTAGGCAGTTTGTTCTACAAAAGCCTGCATCTATGTACTCCAGAATGTGGAGCCCCACAAGTGTCCCAGAAATAAAAAATTTTTTAGGCATTACCCTCAATATGGGTTTGGTTAAAAAACCCTCTGTCCGGTCCTACTGGACTTGTAGTGCTGTCCACGCTACCCCTGTATTTGCAGCAGTGATGTCCAGAAACCGCTATGAGGCCCTAATGCGATTCATGCATTTTACTGATAATTCCCAAGTCCCCCCAAGAAGTGACCCAGCTTATGATCGGCTTAATAAATTAAGGCCATTAATCACCCTTCTAAATGATTTATTTTTAAAGTTGTACACCCCTGACAAAAATTTGTCAGTAGATGAATCGCTCATGAGCTTCAAAGGGCGTCTTTCCTTTCGTCAATTCATCCCTTCCAAACGAGCCAGATATGGGGTGAAATTGTACAAAGTTTGCGAGAGCACAACGGGTTACACCTGCGGTTTCAAAATCTATGAAGGCAGGGACTGCCAAATTTATACCCCAGGCTGCCCAGAAACTATTGGCACCTCTGGCAAAATTGTGTGGAACCTAATGGAGCCATTTCTGCACAAGGGGTACCACGTCTATACAGACAATTTTTATACCAGCGTTGCCCTTTATAAAGCCCTCCATGCTGCAAATACAGGGGCCTGTGGGACAGTACGGAAGAACAGAGTGGGACTCCCACAACAGTTGGTGTCCAGGCGTTTGGGAAAGGGAACATCCATGGCCCTTGCAAGTCAGGAATTGCTTGCAGTGAAGTGGGCCGACAAGAAGGATGTCTACATGCTGTCCACCGTACACACGGACACCACTGTGGCAATTACGGAGAGGGGGGCTACCACTGCAAAGCAGAAACCTGTCTGTGTAACAGACTACAACAAATTTATGGGGGGTGTAGACCTTTCCGACCAGGTGCTTCAGCCTTACCTGGTGAAGCGCAAAAATAAGGCCTGGTACAAAAAGGTAGCAATCTACCTCATCCAGGTTGCTACCTATAACAGTTTTGTTATTTTCAAAAAAGCCCAAGGAACGCTCACTTTCCTTCAATTTCAGGAGAAGGTCATTGAGCATCTCCTTTTTGAGTCCACTATACCGGCACAATCCTGCGAATCTGAGGATGTGCGCAGGCTTTCAGAGCGCCACTTTTTACACCCTATTCCCTCCACTGAGACCCAAAAATATCCCCAAAAAAGGTGTCGGGTATGTAGCAGGCATGGCAGGAGGAGGGATACCCGCTTTTATTGCCCCATGTGTCCATCAAAACCAGCCCTTTGTAACTATCCCTGTTTCGAAACCTTTCACACGGTTGCAAATTACTAGAATTTAACACAAAAAAAAATAATGGGTTGGGGGCCTTTTTAGGGAGTCAATTTCTTTATATTTTCTTTTTAGTTCGTGGGCTTTCCAAGTAGGGATTATTTCTTGTGGGAGAGGTTGTAGAGCACATTTTTTTCAGACCGTGAAACTAATTTTACCCCTTATGATTTTTTTTATTTATTTGTGGGTGATCAAGTGCTGGAATTAATTGTCCAGTACAAAATCCCACATCCACAATTATTTTATTTTGACTGTTCTTATGACTATGTCCTGCCACATACAGCTGTTACATTCTTAATTCTGTACCGTGATACGGGCATGATCTTTTTTTTTTATTTGGAGGATCTCTAATAATTGAGCTGTTCCTTATCAATACACCATGGGCTTTGTTACGGTTCTTCTGGAAATACTGACATCATTTTGGGGATTAGTGATCCTTTACTGTTCCTATAGATGGTTTTGGACACTGTCCTTTTATATATTCTGTAGGTGATTGGTTGTTTTGTGCACATAGCGGTTCCTACCTTGCCGGGCAGGGGCCTGTTATGGTGTACCGCGTCACTTGGCACATTCGTCCCTCATAAGGATTGATGGAGCTAAAGAGACGTTGTACAACCAGTCACTGAAAAAAAAAATCCTTGTCATGACAGCCCTGCAGGTGTTCTTCTATCTAGTGAACAGACTCGAGTTTGCAACATAGTTGGATACATTTTCCTCCATTTGTTTGAAGATATTGCCCGTCACTCCAGTACAGTTTATTTTTTCCTCTCTGACTGATTTTATATTAGGACAGAATTCTGTCCACAATGACATCATAATGGCACCAACTGCTTCTTCAGCAAGACATAGTCATAAGTACAGGCAAATACGTCTATAGCAACATGTATCCATTATGAATACACGGCTTCACTTCTATTCTGTGCCGCACAAATTTATTAATGTGGCGTATTTCTAACAAAATAACCTTCTACCACGTCTCCTCTATTTCATGTGGAAACGTAATAAAAGCTTGAAGAAAACATTATATACACATAGTGTCTGAAATGATACCCATTATTTCCTCATTTAAAAAATTTTTGGTCCGCATGCCCACTACACCACTAGATGAATACCTTTAGGGGTTTAGTTTTTAAAATGGGGTCATTTCTGCGTGGTTTTTTTTTGTTCAGGCAGCTCAATGCCTCTAAATGCATGATATGGGGCCTAGAATTTATTCAATTGTGCCCTGAAAGCCAAAGGGTGCTCCCTCTCTTTTTGGCCCAGCCACAGGTCTAATAAGCAGATTATGGCAACAATGAGAGTATTTTTGAAAACAGGAGAAACAGGGTGATAGATTTTGGGGTGTGTTTCTTCATTTTCATGTTCGCTTTACAAAGAAATTGGTCTTCAAAGTGATACTTTTATATAAAAAGTGTTTTTTTTATTTTATTTCACCAGCTATGCATTAAATTTAGCAATAAAATGTGGGGTCAAAATACTCACTACACCCCTAGATAAATACCTTAAGGGGTCTAGTTTTCTAATTGGGGTCGTTTATGGGGAGTTTCTATCGTTCTGGTAGTTCAAAACCTCTCCAAATGTACAGTGGGGCCTAAAACAATTTCAAGCAAAATAGGAGTCCTGAAAGCCACCGGGTGCTCCCTTTCTTTCGGGCCCTGCTGTGTGTCCAGGCAACACATTAGGGTCAAAATGGGGGCATTTTTGAAAACAGGAGAAACAGGGTGATAGATTTTGGCATGTGTTTCTTCATTCTTATAGTCGCTTTACACAGAAATCGGTCTTCAAAGTGATACTTTTATTAAAAAAGTGATTTTTTTTTTTTTTTCACCTGCTATGCATTAAATTTAGCAAAAAACTGTGGGGTCAAAATACTCACTACACCCCTAGATAAATACCTTAAGGGGTCTAGTTTTCTAAATGGGGTCGTTTATGGGGAGTTTCTATCGTTCTGGTAGTTCAAAACCTCTCCAAATATACAGTGGGGCCTAAAACATTTTCAAGCAAAATATGAGTCCTGAAAGCCTCTGGGTGCTCCCTTCCTTTCAAGCCCTGCTGTGTGTCCAGGCAATGCATTAGAGTCACAATGGGGGCATTTTTGAAAACAGCAGAAACAGGGTGATAGATTTTGGGGTGTGTTTCTTCATTCTTATGGTCGCTTTACACAGAAATCGGTCTTCAAAGTGATACTTTTATTAAAAAAGTGAATTTTTTTTTTTTTTCACCTGCTATGCATTCAGTTTAGCAAAAAACTGTGGGGTCAAAATACTCACTACACCCCTAGATAAATACCTTAAGGGGTCTAGTTTTCTAAATGGGGTCGTTTATGGGGAGTTTCTATCGTTCTGGTAGTTCAAAACCTCTCCAAATGTACAGTGGGGCCTAAAACATTTTCAAGCAAAATAGGAGTCCTGAAAGCCTCCGGGTGCTCCCTTTCTTTCGGGCCCTGCTGTGTGTCCAGGCAACACATTAGGGTCACAATGGGGGAATTTTTGAAAACAGGAGAAACAGGGTGATAGATTTTGGCGTGTGTTTCTTCATTCTTATAGTCGCTTTACACAGAAATCGGTCTTCAAAGTGAATTTTTATTTTTTTTCACCTGCTATGCATTAAATTTAGCAAAACACTGTGGGGTCAAAATACTCACTACACCCCTAGATAAATACCTTAAGGGGTCTAGTTTTCTAAATGGGGTCGTTTATGGGGAGTTTCTATCGTTCTGGTAGTTCAAAACCTCTCCAAATATACAGTGGGGCCTAAAACATTTTCAAGCAAAATATGAGTTCTGAAAGCCTCTGGGTGCTCCCTTCCTTTCAAGCCCTGCTGTGTGTCCAGGCAATGCATTGGAGTCACAATGGGGGCATTTTTGAAAACAGGAGAAACAGGGTGATAGATTTTGGGGTGTGTTTCTTCATTCTTATGGTCGCTTTACACAGAAATCGGTCTTCAAAGTGATACTTTTATGAAAAAAGTGAATTTTTTTTTTTTTTTTCACCTGCTATGCATTAAATTTAGCAAAAAACTGTGGGGTCAAAATACTCACTACACCCCTAGATAAATACCTTAAGGGGTCTAGTTTTCTAAATGGGGTCGTTTATGGGGAGTTTCTATCGTTCTGGTAGTTCAAAACCTCTCCAAATGTACAGTGGGGCCTAAAACATTTTCAAGCAAAATATGAGTCCTGAAAGCCTCTGGGTGCTCCCTCCCTTTCGGGCCCTGTCGTGTGTCCAGGCAACGCATTAGGGTCACAATGGGGGCATTTTTAAAAACAGGAGAAACAGGGTGATAGATTTTGGCGTGTGTTTCTTCATTCTTATAGTCGCTTTACACAGAAATCGGTCTTCAAAGTGATACTTTTATTACAAAAGTGAATTTTTATTTTTTTTCACCTGCTATGCATTAAATTTAGCAAAAAACTGTGGGGTCAAAATACTCACTACACCCCTAGATAAATACCTTAAGGGGTCTAGTTTTCTAAATGGGGTCGTTTATGGGGAGTTTCTATCGTTCTGGTAGTTCAAAACCTCTCCAAATGTACAGTGGGGCCTAAAACATTTTCAAGCAAAATATGAGTCCTGAAAGCCTCCGGGTGCTCCCTCCCTTTCGGGCCCTGTCGTGTGTCCAGGCAACGCATTAGGGTCACAATGGGGGCATTTTTGAAAACAGGAGAAACAGGGTGATAGATTTTTGGGTGTGTTTCTTCATTCTCATGGTCGCTTTACAAAGAAATCGGTCTTCAAAGTGATACTTTTATGAAAAAAGTTAAATTATATTTTTTTATGCCTGCTTTGCATGAATTCTTACAAAAAAACTGTGGGGTCAAAATACTTACAACACCCCTTAATAAATACCTTAAGGGGTCTAGTTTTCAAAATGGGGTCACTTGTGGGGGTTTCCACCATTCTGACACCTATGAGCCTATGAAAACCTGGCTTGGTGCAGGAAAACAAAATGTACTACAAAATTTATAAAATTATTACTTAACTTGTAAGTCCTCTAAATTGCTCAAAAATTATTTTTTTTTTTCAAAAGTGCTGCCAAAATAGAGTAAAGAGATGGAAATATATATTTAATAAAAAAAATTGTACAGTATGTGTGTACATATGTGACATATTGCAGTTAAAAATAGGGAAAAATGATAATTTTTACAAAATTTCTTAAATTTTTCTATTTTTTAAGTTATTTCCGCAAATCGTATCAGTCTACTTTTACCACTAAAATAAAGTACAACATGTGACGAAAAAACAATGTCAGAATTACTTGGATATTCAAAACTTTCACAGAGTTATTCTCTGATAAAGTCACACATACCAGATTTGACAAATTTGGCTTGGTCATTAAGGTCCAAACAAGCTTGGTCACTAAGGGGTTAAGGCACAGTTAGCACAGGAGGAAACATAGTCCAAAACATACCTAGGCAGCGTGGGCCACCAGTGGTAACGAGCAATAAAGTTCCCAGTCTTGCGGACATCAGAGTGCCCAGCCAGTTTGGAATTATGTTCCCAGTGGATAATAATTATTTTCCTGTCAACTGGACGAATGAAGATTTTTCAAAGTGGTATATCCTTGTCCTGTAGAGTGTTTACAGCAATAATCCTGGAAGGGTCAATTATATGTTGAGGACTTTCTTCAGAGATGTCTGTTTCGAACGACCGGGACAGGTCATCAGCCTTAGGGGGGATTCACACGAGCGTGTATTCGGTCCGTGCGGGCCGCGTGGTTTTCACGCGGCACGCATGGACCAATACAAGTCTATGGGGCAGTACAGACAGTCCGTGCTTTTTGCGCAGCGTTTGTCTGCTGCGCAAAAAGCGCGACAGGTTCAATAACTCTGCGTATTTCGCGCATCACGCACCCATTGAAGTCAATGGGTGCGTGAAAATCACGCGCACCACACGGAAGCACTTCCGTGGGACGAGCGTGATTCGCGCAACAGCAGTGAAAAGGATGAATGAAAACCGAAAAGCACCACGTGCTTTTCTGTTTCCGAACATCCAAACGGAGTGTCTTTGCGATGAGCGAAGCCGGACAAGCGTACCGAACTTCACCGGGTTCGGCCAAACTCGTTTTGGCCGATCCCGGCAAAAAAATTATCGGTACGCGACGTCAGGAGATAGTCACTGTCCATGGTGCTGAAAGAGTTAAACTGTTTCAGCACCATGGACAGTGACTTGCGATCCCAAAATACATTAACCTGTAAAAAAAAAACGAAGTTCTAACTTACCGATTACTCCTGTCTCCTTCCTGCAGTCCGACCTCCCGGGATGACACTTCAGTTCAAGTGACAGCTCCAGCCAATCACAGGCCAAGCACAGGCTGCAGCCAATCACAGGCTGCAGCGGTCACTTGGACTGCTGCGTCATCCAGGGAGGTGGGGCCCGATGTCAAGAGAGGCGCGTCACCAAGGACGCGTCACCAAGGACGCGTCACCAAGGCAACGGCCGGGAAGTTCTCGGTAAGTAGGAACTTTATCTTTTTTTTTTACAGGTTTTTCGCTGTTGTGTTCGGCATTCACTGTCGAGGGTGCTGAAAGATTTAGCTCTTTCAGCACCTTGGACAGTGACGGGCGTTGACAAGCCTCATCTCTATGATGCCGGCTGCGCGAAAATCACGCAGCCGCGCATCAGACACGCATGACACACGCAGCTGTCAAATGGTTTTTGCGCTCGCAAAACGCTGCGTTGTTTGCGCGCGCAAAAACGCAACGTTCGTGTGAATCTCCCCTTAAAGGGATTTTTCCATGAGGGACATTTATGACATATCCACAAGATATGTAATAAATGTCAGATAGATTCGGGTCCCACCTATCTCTAGAATGGTGCCGCCCCAATCCCCATTCTACCTTTTTCTGCTATCGCTGCCTCCAGGACGCGACCTGGTTATATGGTCGGGAGTTACGAAAACAGTGTAGCTCGCTGAGCTATGCTGTTTCCGTAAGTCCCATAGTAATGAATAGCAGTTACAGAAGCAGCGTAGCATGGGAGATATGCTGTTTCCATAACTACCGTTCAGTTCTCTGGGACTTACGGACTTCTCTGCAACTCAGCGAGCTACGCTGTTTCCTAATTCATGGTCGGAATTCACCTGCTTCTGCCACAACACAGAGCGGCAGAATGGGGTTTAGGGAGCCTCGTTCTAGAGATAGGTGCGGGTGCCAGAGGTGAGACCCGCATCTATCTGACATTTATGACATATCCTGTGGATATCCTCAGAAAAAGCAAAAAAATACAAAGAGTGGATGAGCTCACCACACTGCAGCAGTTGTCAGCGTTCAGCTAGTGTTAGGCCGGATTCACCCGAGCATGTTACGTCCGTAATGGACGGAACATATTTCGGCCGCAAATCCCGGACCGAACACACTGCAGGGAGCCGGGCTCCTAGCATCATAGTTATGTACGACGCTAGGAGTCCCTGCCTCTCCGTGGAACTACTGTCCCGTACTGAAAACATGATTACAGCACGGGACAGTTGTCCCGCAGCGAGGCAGGGACTCCTAGCATCATACATAACTATGATGCTAGGAGCCCGGCTCCCTGCAGTGTGTTCAGTTCAGGACTTGCGGCCGAAATACGTTCCGTTCATTATGAACTGAACATGCTCATGTGAACCCAGCCTTACTGCGCATGCCTGTGTAGTGTTTACTTCTGGATTAGTCCGATCGTCTAGAGATAGGGAAGGAGTTGACTGGGTTTGTCTGATCTTACAGCGTGTCACCGCTCCTGACATCGGGATTTGTGCTGCCTCGAATATTTTATTTTTCGGATTATATCCTGTGGATATGTCATAAATGTCCCCCCTTGGGAAAACCCATTTAATGTTTTTGTCCGCAGGACAGAAATAATGAAGAAATTGAAAATTGAAATCTGGCAAAGAACAGCGACCATCTTGCTTGACTAGGAATTAGTTGCCGTGCAGACTGCAAATATGTGAGATATGTGAAATATGGTGACCCATAAAGATGATGTTGGGATGCGCAGCCCCCTCCAGCAGGTGTTTCCACTTTTTCGCGGACAATTTGACAGAAAGCAACACTTGGTCCCCAATGGAGTCGTTGCGCTCAGCAGGAAAGTAGTGTTTGGAGAAGAATTCACACGATACTGCTTTCCCCTTGGAATTCCTCTGAAACAAGAGTGCTCCTGCACTGATGAAAGAGGCATCAACCTCCAAGGCAAACTGTCGAGTGACATCAGCATTATTGTTGTGCCCACAGTCGCTGACCGCCAGCACACTGAAAGCTTGCCAGCGTCTCCCTGCCCAAGAGACGCCAGCACACGCGGCTGCACTGTTCTTCTATTGCCTCTAGGGTGTGCGCGTTCTTCCCCGGCCTTAAAGGGCCAGCGTGCACACCAGTAAATTGTTCCCTACACAATCCCCAGCTCACCCTGGACTATTAAAAGGACTCTGCCCTTTTCCCCCTTGTCCCTTAGTTGTATCCTGTTCCCAGTGCTCCAGTATCCTGTTTCCTGTATCCCATAATTGTGTTTGTTCCTTAGCAAAGTATAGTGTTGGAGTCGAGTTCATTCCCTGCCACGCAAAGTGTCATCTGCAACGCCAAGTGTCATCAGTGCCAAGTGTCTTCTGTGCCACATGTCATCTGTACCAAGGAGTCTGCTACGCCAAAGTGTCTGCTACGACACGTGTCTGTCAGAACGTCTATACAGGTACTCTAGTTCTAAAGACTTTCATTGACTGTTGTTTAGCCAGCTGCTACTCTGCTATGGTGAAGCGGCCCAGTGGGTCCACATACCCCCAGAGCCGTGACAATGATGAAGAACAGAGGCAGAAGTGAATGCGCTCTTGAGGTTGGAGAATGCCGACTCTGCCTCAGGGGTCCAGTCTTTAGCATTTACTCCTCTCTTGGTAGGAGTTGAGATGTGAGCAGTAAGGGCCGAGAAATTTGGGATGAACGTTCATTAAAAATCAGCGAACTCCAGAAATTTCTGTATACCTCAGAGGCCTAGAGGATGTGGCCACTCGAAGACGGACTTCGCCTTTTCCGGGTCCATTTGATGACCACGATCAGAAATAATGTAACCCAGGAAGGGCAAGGACTTTCTTTCAAATACGCACTTCTCGAGTTTCACGTATAGGCTATTCCCCCTTAACCGCAACAAAACTTGGTGTACATGCTTCTGATGTGTCATCAGATGAGTAGATCAGGATGTTGTCCAGCACGCAGATATACAGAAGATCACAGAAGATATCCTTTACGAATTCTTGGAACACTGCTGGAGCGTTACACAGTCCAAAGGGCATTACGAGATATTCATAGAGATCCTCTCGGGTGTTGAATGTGGTTTTTTCATTTGTCCCCCTTGCGTAGATCCATTTTAGTAAAAAACTTGTCTGGCTCCTCGAATCTTGTCAAAGAGTTCGGAGATAAGCGGCAAGGGTACTTGTTTTTGATCGTGATTTGTTTCAGCCCACGGTAGTCAACGCATGGTCAAAATTATCAAACCTTTTTCTCCACAAAGAAGAATCCAGCACCGGCTGTTGACGTGAACTTCCTGATGATCCCCCTCTCTAAGTTCTCCTTGACATACTCTGACATGGCCTGGGTTTCCGGCAAGGAGAGAGGATAAACTCATCCGCGAGGGGGAAAGGCTTCAGGAAGCAGCTTGATAGGACAGTCATAGGGGTGATGAGGAAAAAGGACCTCCGCCTCCTTTTTGCTGAAAACATCTGCATAACTAGCATATAGTGGAGGCAGACCAGAGAGAGACTGAGGCAGAGGAGAAAACAGGTTGAAGCTGAGGCAGACAGCGGTGAAGACATTGGGGTCCCCATTGGAGGATCTCTCCGGAATTCCAATAATGGACTGAAACATGCTGGCGAGGTCATGGTAATCCAAGCAGGAGGGGGTTTAGAGCTTTTGATAGGACATAGAAACTTATAGATTCAGAATGAAGGACACCTATCTGTAATCTCAGATGTTTGGTGATAAACAGGAAAGGATCCGGCAGAGGTTGTTTGTCCACAAAAGCGACCTCCAGAGGTTTCTCCAGAGATACAGTGGCCAAGTGGAGACAGTATACTAAATCCTGCTGGATGAAGTTTGCAGCTGCTCCAGAATCCAAGTAAGCAGGAACAGAGTGTGATCCTTTACTGGTGATGACAGACACAGGAATAGAGAGTCTTGGAGAGAATTTAGTAGTCGAGGGAGATTCACCTAGTATTGTCTCTCCAATCAAGCCTAGGTGCTGGAGTTTCCCACCTTTTGAGGGCATTGGCGCACAAAATGTCCCTTGTGGCCAGAGTACAGACATAACCCAGTCGATCGTCTGCATTGACGTTCCTGGTCAGACAGTTGGAGCCTGTCTATCTGCAAAGGCTCCTCCGGAGGTGCAGCAGAACAGGGCAGTAGAGGCCTTTGAAATTTTGGCGCTGATTGACAAGACTTTTTTTCCTGACGAACTTCCGGACTGCGCTCTTGGATCCTCATATCGATCTGGGTTGCTAGAAGTATTAGGGTATCCAAGGTAGCAGGAAGCTCTCGAGCTACCAGTTCATCCTTAATATGAGAGGCAAGACCATGGCAGAAAGTTGCCACTAAAGCCTCATTATTCCAAGCCAGCTCCAATGCCAGTGTACGGAAGTAGATGGCATACTCCCCAACAGTTGACTTCCCTTGATTGAGGGGCAGCAGTGAGGCAACTGCAGAGGATGTTTGACCCGGTTCCTCGAACACTGTATGGAATATCTCAAAAAACAGTGGCAAAGAATTCTGGACCATCTCGTTCCAAGATGGGGTTCGTCCATGCCAGGGCTTTGCCAGCGAGGAGAGAAATAATAAAAGCAATCTTGGCCTCATCAGAGGGGAAGAGTTGGCACGTAACTTGAAGTATATCGTACACTGATTTATAAAGCCTCTACAGGTCTTAGTATCCCCGTTGTAGCGAGGAGGTAGAGACAATGAAATTGTGGACCCAGGACAGGCAGGATGGGTAGCAGGTGGCGGAACAGCGGAACCAGGCAGAGGAAGTACAGTAGGAAGATCCAAACAAGTAATTATGGAGTTTACAGCCTGTAGGAGCTGATCCTGGCGTGCCCAGACTTTAGCAAGTCCTCTTGCATCATTTGTGGTTCAATCGTTTTTTTTATTTATTTTGAAATTTAGAAAGAAAAAGCATAACAATACAAAAATTGCAGTAAAATGCATGGATCATGAACAGGTACAGTACATTGTCTCTAATCCGTACAGAACGATATCAGAGTAACAGCGTATTGAAGGCATACAAGGTATACATCTGTATAAAACCGTATAGAGCAATGTAACAGTAGAAAGGAAAAATAAACCAAATCAAAAATAAAATAGAAAGGAGGGAAGGCGGTACAGAAATATCATAACCAAGGAGGCATAGGTATGCAATTACTATCATAAACTGATGGAGTGTTTTCGGAGGAGTAAACGGACATGAGGCAGGTCTGTCCAGCGAACCCAGTTAGTCAAGCACTTTTTTCTCGACTCTTTCGATGTGCCGTAATGTAGCTCATATTGAAGGTGGAGGAACACTCTACTTAGTACTTCTGAAATATTTAAAGCTTCAGCTGTTTTCCATCTCTGCACAATGTGATACCTGGTAGCTATCAAAATATGTCCTACCGGACATCCCAGATCCGCTGGAATACTACCCAAATTTATATCCGGTAACGCTAAAGCAGGATCAGGATCAAGAGTCAAGCCCATTAAGTCAGAAATATATTGGAAAATATGCTGCCACAACGGGTATACTGTTTGACATGACCAGCAAAGGTGAAACAGTGTACCTCTATCACCACAGTTTCTCCAGCACGTAGGTGATGCGCTAACAGACGTGTTGCAACTGAACCGGGGTTAGGTACCATCTAAACTGAATTTTCCTGATAGCTTCTATATGGTTAACACATATTGAAAATTTTGTAGTATAGGAAAGAGCCATTTCCCAGTCCTTTTCTGCTTAGTAAAGGGTGTGGGTAGCTAAAGCGAGGTAGGCCGAAGCCAGTCTAGAAATCTAGAAATCTTTGGAAAATGGAAGGAGTACCCGTTGCTGAAGAGGTAGGTTGATGTATAAAATGTTGAATCTGCAAAAAGGCAAACTGATGCTTGGGAATTCCCAAACCATTTTGTATGTCAGTAAAGGAGAATAGTTGCCAATGGTTATACAAGTCAGATATACGTGTAACACCTGATTGTATCCATAACATCAGATCTAAATTTGGAATCCAATTGAAGATGTAACCAAGAGGACACATTTTTTCTAGAAAAATTTAATATTTGGTATACCATGTAGCACACGTTTATCAACCTGAGCTCCCACTGTTGTACCAAGAATGGCTGCTTTGAGATCGGATTGAGGAACAAACTCACTTTCAATTGATTTCCAATGGGCATTATTGTCCGAGGACCAACATTGTTTGATCGGCGCTAAGGCCGCTGCCAAATAATAATAGTAGACATTTGGGACTCCCATCGCTCCCCTGGAAGTATGGGTAGTCATTAAGGTTTTGAAAATTCTAGCTCTTTTCTTTGCCCACACAAATTTAAGGCGTGTGCCTTGGATGTCAGCTATTAATGATATTCAATGGGATTGTATGGTTATGATAAAATATTTTAGGCATAAACCACATTTTTACTAGATTAATTCTCCCAATCCATGAAACAATAGCATAATTTATCTGCGTAGTCTGGGTCCTAATAGAGGAAAGAAGTTCCTTAAAATGAATATTAGCTATGGTCAAGGGGTTTCGATTTTAATTTAATCCCCAAGTACGTTTTAAATTTGTCAGACCATAAAAATTGAACCATTCGAGAAACACACTTTTTTAGAGACGCAGACACAAAAATGGGTAAAATCGCAGATTTGTTCTCATTAATTTTGTAATACAATACTTCGCTGAAGGCCAGGATAGTTTCTTGTATATTTGGGAGTGAGAAAAGCGGCAAAGTCACAATGAGAATAACATCATCTGCGTATAGACCTTTTTTATGATGGGTACTCCCAATAGATAAGCCAATAATATAATTTTTTTTTACATCAGTTTGATTTTAGTGTTTTATTAAAAACTTTTATATTTATTTGTGTGTTTGTGTTTTACTTTTTCACTTTTTCTTCCCTATGGGGGCTGCCATTTTTTTTTCCATTTCTGTATGTGTCGATTAACGACACATACAGACATGGAATATGGCAGCTACAGTCCCATAGTGAATGTGAACGGGGCCCGTTCCATCCGCTATGCTGTACGCCGTCTGTGTGGGAACGGCGCATGAGCCGCTCCCACACAGTCCAAGTTGAACTGTGCGCCGTCCGGCGCCATTTTCCTGTAGACGTCGTTTCCTGTCGATTACTACTTCCGGTCGCGGCTTCCGGACTTGTGCACTTGGAGCGGCGGTAGCAGACGGAGCGGACGGACCGGAGGGAGCGGTGGCGACTGGAGCAGGTAAGTTATTTCTGTGTATGTAAGTGTTTTACTGTGTGTTTACTAGTGTATGTAAACCTACTACACTGTGTGTTAGCTCAAAAAATGGCGACACACAGTGTAGGAGGTTTGACCGTTCAATAACCTCGTTTCTCCCGGCACTAGCCAGGATAAAGGAGGGGGGATTCTGTGAGCTCACTAGAGCGAGTGAGTTTTCTCAAATTTTGCAGCATAAAGCAATGTGGTTGCTTTACCACATGCAATGCTGCAATTTTGGGAATTGCTCCATCTAGTGACCAGCACTGGGAAATGTTATAAATTAGAATCTAATTTATAATATTTCCTGACTCGTGAAAAAAATTAAAAAAATTAGAACAATGTTTAATCACCTATACACTAATTGTTTAACGTGTGTCGTTGGTTAAAGAGAAGGATTTGGATAATATACCGGAAATATGGACTTGTGCAGAGGGTAATGTATACATAGACATTATAACCATATGGATCCATCCCACAAACACGAATTTGTCAAGAACATTCAATAGGAATTCCCAGTTGACCCTATCTAACGCTTTTTCTGCTTCGAAAGATAAAAGATAGCAGGGGTTTTAAGGGAATGTGCTGTATGTATTAGGTTAATCATTCTCCTAGTTCCATCTGTAGCTTGTCTTCCCCTCACAAAGCCCACTTGGTCCATGGCTATAAGAATAGGTAAAAGAGGATCCAGCCTCATTGCTAGGATCTTAGAAAATACTTTCAGATCGCTATTTAACATTAATATTAAGATATTAGCCTGAACTTCCCTGGAGAAATGGGGGGGGGGGGGGTTTACCAGGTTTCGGGAGAGCTATAATAGTGGCGCTTAACATTTCTCAGGGGGAAAAAACATTGTTAACTGAGGTATTAAACATGTGTGTTAACTCATTAGATAACAGAATGAGGAAGCATTTATAATACTCCCCTGGGAGTCCGTCCGGGCCAGGTGCCTTAGAGGTTTTGAAGGATTTGAAAGCTTTTTCTATCTTTGTGATTGTGAGACTGGATTCACACGAGCATGTTCCGTCCGTAATGGACGGAACGTATTTCGGCCGCAAGTCCTGGACCGACCACACTGCAGGGAGCCGGGCTCCTAGCATCATAGTTATGTACGACGCTAGGACGTGGCAGCGAGGCAGGGACTTCTAGCATCGTACATAACTATGATGCTAGGAGCCCGGCTCCCTGCAGTGTGGTCGGTCCGGACGAAACATGCTCGTGTGAATCCAGCCTAATGGGAGCATTGACGTGATCCCTATCAGTCTCTGAAAGTTTAGGGAGGTCCAGCTCACAGAAGAAGCCATCAATTAGGGCATCTGTCGGATGAGGAGTATTGGTATCTTTGTTTAAATTATAAAGCTAATTATAGTAAGGTACAAAAGCATCAGCCATATCTTGGTTATACACCCTATCTAACGTCCGCGGTCGCAGACTACTATCATCCTGCAGACGTCTTCCTTCCCAGAGATGCCAGCACATGCGGCCGTCCTGTCCTGCAGTGACCACTAGGGTACGCGCTCAAACTCACTCTCAGCTTTAATGTGCCAGAGGAGAACGTCAAGGCTCCTTCCCTCATTAAGAAGTTCCTCTCTCGTTCTGGCCCCAGGAAGAGGGGGCGTAAGAGGGGGGATACTGTAACGTCCACGGTCGCAGACCGCAGACTCATCATCCTGCAGACGTCTTCCTCCCCAGAGATGCCAGCAAATGCGGCCGTCTTGATCTGCAGTGACCACTAGGGTGTGTGCTCAAGCTCTTTCCCGGCCTTAAAGAGGCTCTGTCACCAGATTTTGCAACCCCTATCTGTTATTGCAGCAGATAGACGCTGCAATGTAGATTACAGTAACGTTTTTATTTTTTAAAAACGAGCATTTTTGGCCAAGTTATGGCCATTTTTGTATTTATGCAAATGAGGCTTGCAAAAGTACAACTGGGCGTGTTGAAAAGTAAAAGTACAACTGGGCGTGTATTATGTGCGTACATCGGGGCGTGTTTACTACTTTTACTAGCTGGGCGTTCTGATGAGAAGTATCATCCACTTCTCTTCAGAACGCCCAGCTTCTGGCAGTGCAGATCTGTGACGTCACTCACAGGTCCTGCATCGTGTCGGCCACATCGGCACCAGAGGCTACAGTTGATTCTGCAGCAGCAGGGTGCTCATTCTTTTTAACTGTCCTTGGTGCAATACATGGCTTGGGCTGCCTTCTCAGGCTAATTGATTCATATCTGCTACTGCTCTCCGCAATACCTGGCTGATAACTGATAGCCTACAGCGCGGCTGTGCTGCTAGTGCGGCGCACCCAGCTGTCATAACACGAGCGGCAGGTCGTGTTATTTCTCTCAGCCGCCGCTCCTGTCTGACAATACATATAATTCTGCAGCAGCATCAGCGTTTGCAGGTAAGTAGCTACATCGATTTACCTGCAAACGCCGATGCTGCTGCAGAATCATGTGTAGCCTCTGGTGCCGATGTGTCCTCGCTCGTCTGACACGATGCAGGACCTGGGGAAGTGACGTCACAGCGTGATCTCTCGAGAACACGGCTGTGTCTGCACTGCCAGAAGCTGGGCGTTCTGAAGAGAAGTGGATGATACTTCTATACACAACGCCCAGCTAGTAAAAGTAGTAAACACGCCCCGATGTACGCACATAATACACGCCCAGTTGTACTTTTACTTTTCAACACGCCCAGTTGTACTTTTGCAAGCCTCATTTGCATAAATACAAAAATGGTCATAACTTGGCCAAAAATGCTAGTTTTTAAAAAATAAAGCACGACCGGCGCTCCATTCATTTCTACGGAGCTGCCGACACAGACCCCGGAAGTCCGAGGTTTGTGATGGAGAACTTCAGGGGACTTTCAGTCCCCCGTTCTCCCTATCAATGCCAGCGATCACACATGTATCCCCTGTCCTGTGGAGATCCTGTGGATAGAGGATACATGTCTTTTGCTCTATTTTGCACCTTCAGGACCAGACACCGTTTAGCCATTTTTAGCACGTGTTAGTTAAATGGCTATAACTTTTTTATTTGTTGGGCTAACGACGTGATTTTTGCGACGTTTTTTCCGTAGACAATGCAGGTTTCATTTTTTATCGTTTTTATACATACCTTTTTTGCTATTTTAGAATTTTTATTCATAAAATGTGAAAATAATATTAAAAAAATAAGCTTTTTTACATTTCAGCTATTTTTTTTTTTGGTAATAACATAGTTTTACCCTAAAATAGACCTTTTATTTGTGATCGTCATTGTCTACTGTAAATTTGTATATATTACATGTCTATATATTACATGTCTATATTAGGGTAATTGGGTCTCGCTAGCGTTACAACAATGATTGGCGGGGGGGACGACGTTTTTTTTTTGGGGTGGGTATTTTATGAGTATTTATTATTTAAATTTTTTTTGCACTTCACTTTATTATTTTTTTTTACTATGGTCTGTCCCTCAAAGGTCAAAGAAGACCTTTGGGGAACTTTATATATTTTTTTTCTTTCTTTTACACCATGTTTTTCCACTGTAACTGGAGCTGCACAGCAGCCCCAGTTACAGGGGAAATCAGCCCTCTCATAGTGACGATTGTCACTAATAGGGCTGTGCTGGGTCTAGTAAGACCCAGCAGCAGTCTGTCAGTAACGGCACCCGGCGATCATGTGACCAGTCACATGATCACCGGGAGGAATAGAGACAGCGCCGCTGCTGCTGTCTCTATTACTGTACGCAGCGCGCATTCAGCGCTGTGTACAAGTGATCAGAGAAGACAGAAGCAGCGAAAGCTGCTTCTAGCCTCTACTCAGGGTCCCCGGCAGTCACTGACAGCTGGAGACCCGACATTCAGCTGCCCGATCGCGCGGGCAGCAAGTTAAAACCCGAGCCGTAGAAAGTCTATGGCTCGGGTTTTAAGGACCCGTCCCTGACCGCTGGCCGTAAAAATACAGCCAGCGGTCGGGAACCAGTTAATGGCAGAGCGGGGAGATACCTCCCTGCTCTGCCGTAGTGTTCAGTGGCGTCCCGCTGTAGCAGCCATAGCGGCTGCTAGCAGAGCCTCGGGCCATGGTGGGGGCCCGTGCCGGCGGGCGACACGGGCCCCCTCATGCCGCGGGCCCCATGGCAGCCGCTACTGCTGCTACGGCGGTAGTTACGCCACTGTATAGTCCCTTTCCCCTGGGTGCAAATAACACCAAATATCGTGTAGCTGTTCCTCCTTTAGTACTTGAGCTGAAGCAACACTAATACTCCTGGGTGTTTTTGAGCAGTCAATATCTGGGTACACTGTGGCATTAAAATCTCTGCATATAATCAAAGAGCCTTTCTTAACCTTATGTATTATTTTAAAAAGCTTATTTAAAGAGGCTCTCTCACCAGATTTTGCAACCCCTATCTCCTATTGCAGCAGATCGGCGCTGCAATGTAGATAAGAGTAACGTTTAGTTTTTTTAAAAAACTAGCATTTTTGGCCAAGTTATGACCATTTTTATATTTATGCAAATGAGGCTTTCTAAAGTACAACTGGGCGTGTTTAAAGTAAAAGTACAACTGGGCGTGTATTATGTGCGTACATCTGGGCGTTTTTACTTCTTTTACTAGCTGGGCGTTGTGAATAGAAGTGTATGATGCTGACGAATCAGCATCATCCACTTCTCTTCGTTACCACCCAGCTTCTGGCAGTGCACAGACACACAGCGTGCCCCATGTCCTGCATCGTGTCGGACGAGCGAGGACACATCGGCACCAGAGGCTACAGTTGATTCTGCAGCAGCATCAGCGTTTGCAGGTAAGTAGCTACATCGACTTACCTGCAAACGCCGATGCTGCTGCAGAATCAAATGTAGCCTCTGGTGCCGATGTGTCCTCGCTCGTTACTCGATCTGCTGCAATAGGAGATAGGGGTTGCAAAATCTGGTGACAGAGCCTCTTTAAGAATGAAATCTGTCTGTGGTTGGGAGAGTAAAGTCCCACTAGAGTATAAGATTTTTTTATTGATAGTACATATGATGACTAGGTATCTCCCCAGGTGTCAATAGCGGGAAAAGCTAGGGTATACTTAAATGCAAAGATAACACCAGCTTTTTCCCCCTCGTTATTAGCTGTGTATATATGTGGATTTTTTTTATGAGAGCATTTAGGTGCATTATTTTGTTTAAAGTGAGTTTCCTGCACACATAAAATTTCCCAGTTAGATTGAAGAACATCCTTCCATAAACTAGACTTTGAGCGTTAAGAGAAATTATTTTGAATACCATTTTAAAGGTTAATATACTGTATGCAAGTGTGCCATAACCTCCAAGGACTTAAAAGAATCTGCATTGAACTGCAGTCAGTCAATTGTTCCTCCAATAAAACAGGAAAAACAGAAAAACAGAACAGGGCCTAGTGGGATAGGCGCAGGACAAAGGAGCAAGATCACGTACATGTTATACATTAGATATGTCAACAGAAATAACTATGTATCTTGCAAAGTGTAAATAGTGGGGTGGGCAATTACTGCCCTAACCGTGCAACATTCAAGGGTAAGCTACACCTGAAAGGGACAATTCTAAATAAGAAAGAAATATTATTTAATTTTATCCTGTTGTTAACGTGTAACAGTAAACATAGAACCTTATAGTAATCGAACAAAACACATCCTAAAGACCTTTTAGAGCATTACTGAAATACTGAAGTACAATACACACTATATGAAAAGAACAATACTGATGTGTCCTCAGTCTGCCGCCACTTTGTTCAACTTTTCCTCAAGTCTCGCCGGGATATTTGTTGATGGGACCTTAGTAGCAGATCCCGGGGTCGCAGAAGGGAGGAAGTTCCAATCCTTAGTAGCTTTTATGGCTAATGCCGGTAAATGAAAAATGTGCAGGTCCTCATCCTTGTGAACCAAAAGCTTTACCGGAAATCCCCACCTATAAGGGATATGATGCTCTCGCAGGTCTTTGGTAGCAGATGAGAATTCCTTCCGCTTAGCGAGAGTAGCAGCCAACAAATCTGTAAAGACCGTAAATGTCCTTATATGGCTCTGGGATAGTGGACGGTTGTTTGAAACATCTTATGAAGGCTTCTTTCACATGAAGTGATGGAGAAATGGATTTAGGTTTCGGCAAACAATGTATGTGATCGAACACCTTTTCCATGTCCGATAGATCAGGCAGAACATTAGAGATGATACCCGTCACATGATGATATAATTGATCATTGGTAACAGATTCGGGATTCCCTCTCATCCTGATATTATTTCTCCTTGAACAATCCTCAGCATCAGCGATTTTAGACGCTTGTTTTTCAATCTCATCTTCCAGGCTACTGACCTTATCTGTGAGGTCATTACGAGAACCGGCTAGTTCCGCCTTCTTGAATTCCAGATGGTCCGTGCGATCACCAATACTCAGGATGTCAGCCTGCAAAGTATGAAGCATTTGCTGAAAGTCCTTCTGAAGAGATCTACGAAGTGAGGTTAACATTCGTGTCATAGATTCTTCTGTAACAGAAGAAGTAGCATTCTGTAGAGGACTATAAGAGCCGCTTCCACCACTGCACATTGGTGAATTAGTTGCCAATGTATTAGTAGAGCGTAAACTGGAGGTTGGAAAAATTCAACCTCTTCCGGAGGTTGGAAAAATTCAGTGAGCTTTTTTGGTTCTTTAGCTTTGCTTGTTCTTTTCATTTTGACTTATTAAAGGATCAGGTTTCGTCTTCAGGATGTTCAGACGTCCAGATATAATGTTGAGAGACACTTTGGTCCCTATAGCAGGTGAGGCTACATTATCACATATTCATCATATATAGAGCAGAGTCAGCCGGAGCAGGCTCCATTAGAACATCATGTTGTAATGAGATGGAAGGAACAAATTAGCCGCAGAACTTATTTGTGTACGCAGTAAGTTCTTCCGTCTCAAAGATATGTTTTCACACACCAAGGATGTTTGGCGCATTCCTTACACTCTCTACGCAGATATAGTACCAAATGCACACTCCCCACTTCTGCGTATTCACCTGTAGCGTGTGACTCCCCTTCAGCAGTGAGAGAAATGTGTCTGTGTCAGATGCAGGTATTACAGTCCATGCCGTGCCCAAGGCTGTTGGATGCCCGTTAGGCCTCTCAGTAATTCCCCAGAAAACAGCAAGCAACATCACTGTCCCTCCTATGGAGCTGCAGATTATTGCAAATGGCAGCCAGGAGACTCAGTCTGTGGACTTCAGGGATGAGGGTGCTGGCAGAGCCGCCGCTCCGATTATCGGTGGTAGGGTAGTGGTACAGGGAGGGCCTGTAGCGGTGGTGAGACTGTATGTTTCTCAAGAACTGCGGGAGAAGCGCAGTCAGATCCGGCCTGCCCCTTATCTAGGCCGCGGCTTCGGCCATGTGAGTAGGCCGCAATTCAGGAACGGTCCCGATCCGTTCACTACACCCCTCGACCTGTTCGTCTCAGTCTCGGGGAACCCGTAGGGGTGTTGGGGAACAGTTATTGACTGTTCCTAAAGGTGGATGGCGTCCAATCTCTCGGTCCAGCGTGAGCCCTGCAGATGAGTGTCTGCTCGCAATGCCATGCAAGCCACGCCCCCCGCTTGCATCATTTGGACCGCGGTTTTGGGTTGACCAGTGGGATCCATGGCCTGAGCGTACTGTCACAGCTATGGAGTATGCGGACCCACTAAGCCACTCCGCCGAAGCGCAGTAGCAGCTGGCCGAACAACAGTCTTTAGCACAAGAGTACCTGGATAGAAGATGTGGCAGACACTTGGCACAGATGACACTTGGCACAGATGACACTTGGCACAGATGACACTTAGCACAGATGACACTTGGCACAGATGACACTTGGCACAGATGATAAACTCGACTCCGACACTATACTTCACACTGGAACAAACACAATTACTGAATACAGGATACGGGGACACAGGATACAACTAAGGGACCATTTGCAATAACGAACATGAGCAGACACAACAACGCTCAGGCATGGAGGAGGGGGGCAGAGTCCTTTTTAAAATACAGGGTGTATAGGGATTGGTTAGGGACAAATTACACTGGTGCGGGACAATTAAACTGGTGCGCACTCTGGCCCTTTAAGGTCGGGAAGCAGTGGGGAGTTGCAGCCGTGTGTGCTGGCATGTCCGAAGAGGGAGATGCCGGCAAGAAGAGTGTGTGCTGCGGTCACGGCTGCCGGTGGTGAGTAGGACGTGCCGGCGGTCATCGACCGCGGGCAAAACAATTATCGTCTAAACCTAGGAAATCCCTGGTTTTGCCTGGGAATTTTAGTTAAATCTCACTTTTGAACAGTGATCTCAAAGTGTACGCAAAGATATTGGCCTCCAGATTGGAATCTATTCTCCCTACCCTTATAGGGGCTGATCAGGTAGGGATTGTGAAAAACAGGCAGCTACTGATGGGACTAGACAGTTCATTAATCCATTGCCCACTCCTCTTGTTAGATGCCAAAAAGGCCTTTGACAGAGTCCATTAGGGGATCCTGTTGAAGGTCCTGATAAAATTTGGCTTTGTGGGATGGATGCATAGGGCTATAATGTCCATGTAGACATACCCTTCTACATAAGTATATGTTAAAGGAAGGGTGTCACGAAAAAAAAATTTTTTATATCAATTTGCTTTTAGTGCTTTATTAAAAAAAAGTTATTTATTTGTATGTTTGTGTTTTACGTTTTTTTATTTTCTAACTTTCTCTTCTCTATGGGGGCTGCCATTTTTTTTTTCATTTCTGTATGTGTCGATTAACGACACATACAGAGATGGAATACGGCACACACATCCCCATAGAGAATGCGAACGGGAGCCGTTTCATTCACTATAGCGTACGCCATCTGTGTGGGAAAGGCGCATGCGCCGCTCCAACACAGTCCAAATGGAAGGTCTGAGCGACATCCGGCGCCATTTTCTTGTGGACCGGAAGCCGCGGCCGGACAGTAAGATTACTACTTCCGGTCGCGGCTTCCGGACATGTGTTCTGAAGCAAGCACTAGCAGCGGAGGGAGCAGACGGACCGGAGGCAGCGGCGGCGGCAGGAGCAGGTAAGTTATGTCTGTGTTTGTTCGTGTTTTACTGTGTGATTACCACTGAATGCAAGCCTACTACACTGTGTATTCGCTCAAAAAATGGCGACACACAGTGTAGGAGGTTTGTACATTCAATCCCCTCCTTTCTCCTGGCACTAGCCAGGATAAAGGAGGGGGGATTGTTTGAGGACGCTAGAGCGAGTGTGTCTTCTCAAATTTTGCAGCATAAAGCAATGTGGTTGCTTTACCACATGCCAATGCTGCAATTTTTCTCTAGTGACCAGCACAGGGAAATGTTATAAATTAGAATCTAATTTATAATATTTCCTGACTCGTGAAAAAATTAAAAAAATTAGAACAATGTTTAATCATTTATATACTAACAGTTTAACTAAAAAAATTTCTAGCGACACATTCCCTTTAATAGGATTGTTTCAACATCTTTCAAGTTGTCTACTGGCAGGATCTCCATTGATATTCGCTCTAATTATGGAACAATTGACCTGTCTAATTAGACAGGATGATGCTGTAACTGGCCTGCAGGTGAGATCTCTGGACCATAGAATTGGTCTATACGCAGATTTGATATTGGTTTTGTCTTCCCATGTTACCACCCTCCCTTGGGTGTCCTTACATTTATAGCATATTAGCAGGTTTTCTTATTATAAGGTTGTATGCTTCCCATACACATCCATACTGCCCTGAGACGGAGTATATCTCGGCTAGTTCCATTTACTTTGGCGGACAATGGTATTACATATTTTGACATAAAATTAACCCCTAGACCAAGTGATGTGAGTTCCTCAAAGGTGTCAGATCTTATCAAATAGTTGCAACAGCAAATCCAGAACTGTTTGGATACCTTTCTCTGCTGAATTGGGGGTATTAATTTGGTTAGGATGTGGCTTATGCAAAAAATTCTCAATGTATTTAGAACTAGTCCCTTGCAGTTCTCCCAGGCTTGTCTCTCAAGCCTGATTCAATCCTTACTGCTCATTTTGTATGGGCTGGGAAAAAAGTATGTATATCTAAAGGTTTATGACCACCCATACCCTTGGGGGGGAATGGGAGTGGCCAGTATATTTAACAACTACTTAGCAGTCTCTCCGACCAGTGTCATTATGGAAACAAATTGAGACCATGTTTTTTCCCCTCAAAGATATAAAATTGGCTTTAATAGGAGTGACTATGGGGATATCTCTACCGCTGCATAAGGTGTGCACGTGCTAAACCCCTTAGTAACAACTTTAAACATTAAAAACACATCATTCTTAACCCCTATCCGCACCAGGACGTAACTGTACGTCGTTGCGGGAAGTTACTTCCCGCACGAGGACGTACAGTTACTGAGTTAATCCCGGTGCACACTGTCGGCGACAGTGTGCACCGGGAACCAGGAGGTCAGCTGTCGCCGACAGCTGACACTCCCCTCTTGCCGGCCAGCGGTCCTTTGCCGCTGATTTCGGCGCATTAACCCCTTAAATTCGGCGATCGGGTGCAATCGCCGAATTTTAGGGGTTTCTAACATATCGGCAGACCCCCGTCCGAAATCGCGGGGTCTGCCGATAGTTAGTATGGCAAACGGAAGCCAAACAATGGCTTCCGGGTCTGCCATGGACAGAAGCCCATCAGGACCAACCTTCGGCTGGTCCTGATAGGCTTCCTGTCAGAGTGACAGGAAGTCACTGTGTCGTTCCCGATGCACACTGTCGGCGACAGTGTGCATCGGGAACTTGGAGATCAGCTGTCCCCGACAGCGGACACTCTCCAGTGTTGCCGATCAGCGGCTCATCGCCGCTGATTTCGGCAATTAACCCGTTACATGCGGGGCTCGATTGCAATCTCCGCATGTAGCGGGTTTGTAGCGCATCAGCAGCCCCCATGCAATCGTGGGGGCTTCTGATGCTTGTGATGGCACCTGGGGGCCAGACAACGGCCCCCAGGTCTGCCATGTATGTCAGCCTATGAAGATCAGCCTCTGCTGATCCTCGTAGACCAACTGTCAAAGTGACTGTGACGTCACACTGACAGTTGGAATACATTACACTACCTAGGTAGTGTAATGTATTCTAGCAGCGATCAGAGCTGCCGGTCAAAAAAAGAAAGTGTAAAAAGTAAAAAAAAAAAGTTAATAAACAAAAATATAAAGTGTAAAAAGTAAAAAAAAGTTAATAAAAATGTTTTATAAAAGTGTAAAAATAAAAGGTTTTGTTTTCCTATAATAAATCATTTATTATAGGGAAAAAATGAAAACGTTAAAAAAAAGTACACATATTTGGTATCGCCGCGTTCGTAACGACCCAATCTATGAAACTATAATGTTAATTTTTCCGCACGGTGAACGCCACAAACAAAATAAACTGAAAACTGTCAGCATCGCTATTTTTTGGTCACCACCCCTCCCAAGATATAGAATAAAAAGTGATCAAAAAGTTGCATTTACCCCAAAATGGTACCAATAAAAACTACAACCCGTCCCGCAAAAAACAAGACCTCCCACAGCTTTTTTGACGAAAAAATAAAAAAGTTACGGCTCAGAATAGCGTGTCCCAGAAAATAAATTATTTTATAGAAACTTCATTTTATTGTGCAAACGCTGCAAAACGTAAAAAAAACTATACACATATGGTATCGGCGTAATCGTACCGACCGGCAGAATAAATTAAAACGTAATTTATTGAGCACGGTGAACGCTGTAATAAATAAAGAATTTAAAGCGCCAAAATCGCTGTTTTTTGGTCACCCTAGCTCTAAAAAACATCCTGAGGGGCCAAAATGCTCACTATACCCCTAGAAAAATTCCTTGAGGGGTGTAGATTCCAAAATAGGGTGACTTTTGGGGGGTTTCCACTGTTTTGGTCCCTCCGGGGCGTTGCAAACCCGACATGGCACTGAAAACCAATCCAGCAAAATCTGCTTCCAAAATCCAAAAGGCGCTCCCTCCCTTCTGAGCCCTGCTGTGGGTCCAAACATCAGTTTACGACCACATATGGGGTATTGCCGTAATCGGGAGAAATTGCTTTACAAATGTTGGGCGGCTTTTTCTCCTTTATTCCTTGTAAAAATGAAAAAATTCTATGTTTCCACAGAAATATAGGTGATTTTCATCTTCACAGACTAATTCCACTAAATTCTGCAAAAAAACTGTGGGGTCAAAATGCTAACTATACCCCTAGAAAAATGCCTTGAGGGGTGTAGTTTCCAAAATGGGGTCACTTTGGGGGGGGTTTCGGCTGTTTAGGTACCACAAGACATCCTCAAACCTGACATGGTGCCTAAAATATATTCCTAAAAAAAGGAGGCCCCGAAATCCACTAGCTGCTCCTTTGCTTCTGAGGCCTGTGCTTCAGTCCATTAGGACACTAGGGCCACATGTTGGATATTTCTAAAATCTGCAGAATCTGGGCAATAAATATTGAGTTGCGTTTCCCTGGTAAAACCTTCTGTGTTACAGATTTTTTTTTATTACAAATGAATTTCGGCAAAAAAAATGAAATTTGCAAATTTCACCTCTACTTTGCCTTAATTCCTGTGAAACGCCTAAAGGGTTAAAATATTTTCTGAATGTGGTTTTGAATACCTTGAGGGGTACAGTTTTCAAAATGGGGTGATTTATGGGGACTTTCTAATATATAAGGCCCTCAAAGCCACCTCAGAACTGAACTGGTCCCTGAAAAAATAGCCTTTTGAAATTTTATTGAAAATATGAGAAATTGCTGCTAAATTTCTAAGCCTCGTAACGTCCTAGAAAAATAAAAGTACGTGAAAAAAAATGATGCAAACATAAAGTAGACATATAGGAAATGGTAACTAGTAACTATTTTGTGTGGTATTACTATCTGTTTCACAAGCAAATACATTTAAATTTAGAAAAATGCTAATTTTTGCACATTTTTGCTAAAATTTGAAGTTTTTCACAAATAAATATTGAATTTATCGACCAAATTTTTTCACTAACATAAAGTACAATATGTCACGAGAAAACAATCTCAGAATCGCTTGGATAGGTAAAAGCATTCCGGAGTTATTACCACATAAAGTGACACATGTCAGATTTGAAAAAATAGGCTGTGTCCTGAAGGCCAAAACAGGCTGTGTCCTAAAGGGGTTAAATTGGCAAGTAAATTGTGGCGTGCGCCACGATTTATTGAAACACATTAACCATAGGCAATACAGCGCAAGAGGAGCCTGACCTCAATCGCGACACGGCACTCCCTGAGCTGGGGCCCACTTGCCCTCAGCTCGCATCCTGTAACAAAGGCCAGCCGTGCCCCCTGCCACGGCTGTCCCCCCAGGCAGCCGCCGGACCGTCATCCGGCTTTCGTGACTGCCCAGGCCCAAAACATCCTGGGGATCTGCCGTATAACTAGTGTCCCCCCACATGTGAGTTCACCCCGCCGTATAACTAGTGGTAACTCGCCGTGGTCCACCACCGAAACCGCTCTTAGCAGGAGTGCAGTTCCACGATCCGCCACCAAAAAAGGTAGGCTCCTCTGCCGATCTTACCTTTTTTACCCCATAAAAACTCCTTTCCACCAGTCCTCCAGTCCTTCCTGCAGATTGTTGTTAAATATGTCCAGTCCCACATCCGATAAGTGTACGCCATCATTCCTGTACATTCCTTGGCACCCAAAGTCAATGTCCTTGTGCTGAATAAAAACTCCTTCCATCTCCACCATAAAGTCCTTCATGGCCTTGTTGACCTTCTTTCTCACCTTTTCAATGGCCGCTGTTGATGTTGCCCCCATCCAACTCCGCCTTTGAATAATTTTTGACCACAAAAACTTTACCCCCGGCCACCTTTCTTTCCATGCGGCAACATCCACCTTCATCCTGTTAACTAGTACCCAAGCTTTGGTACTCGTCAAGTCGTTCCCCCCAGTATGTATCACGATCACCTGCGGGCGCCCCCATTCTGCCGCTTCCTCCACCAGCTTTCTCATCTGGAACCATCGAAGACCATTTTCTCCCGAACCACGTCACCTTGACCCCGTCGCCTGGCAGTCCCAGTTGTAATCCATACGGCCTCGTCCTTGCCCTCTCCGCGGCCCAGTACACGAAGGAATGTCCAATCACCCATACGCTTTTTCCTTCTGTGGGAGAGACAACATACAATCAGTAACATGGCAATGGACGAATATAAGTGCGGAAGGAATTGGATTTCCATCTCCCTAAACGCTTAATGCTCCCCACATCTGATCCCGCCGCTCCTGCTTCTGATGCCGCCCCAATTCTGAAAGAATGTGAACCAATTCTGTCCTTTTCTAGCCCCGCTGCCACTGCTGTCCTCTTAAGTATCTGACAAAACTGGAACCTGGACAAGGCACTACCATCCCTGTGCTTAAGGAAAGCTCCTACCTCTGCTCCTCGTGAGCCCAAATAATCCCTCACTGCCCCCACTGGACAAATTGCCCCGACTTTCCTTACCATAGTCACCCATGTCCCTTTCCCATTTTGATCAGTCTTGGACCTTCTGATATGGCACTTAACGGTTGTGCCATCCCATTTTATGTCTTCTAGCTGTAACCCGTCTTTACCCTTCTCTGAAGTGGACACCAATTCCCCTAACCTGAAAGCACCCGCAAAAGCCAATGTGAATGCAGCCTTAAATAGCAGCACTTTGTGCCTGTCCCTACATATGGCCCCCAATGCTGCCACCAGCCTCTTTACTCTGCCCGAGTCCAATGGCTCCCTCTTGTCTACTCCTCGTGGCTGTGACCTTAACCAACCCTTCAACATCTGTCTAATTGCAAAAACCTTTGTAGGATCCTCCTCCCCTCTTACCTTTGTAATAAATGATACTGCCGCCACCAAGGTGGCGGCCCTACCTTTTGCTGCGCCATCCCTCCACATGTTACCCAGCAGCTTCCATAAACACTGCACTGGACTCCCGCCTTCGTTCCTCCTGAGAACCTCCCACCTCTTCCATTCTTTCATGTATGTCTTCCATGTGTTTGGCGCCAACGATTTTTCCACCAGTTTTTCTAGACTTGGGTCAGCACCTGCCAAATATTGTTAGGGCACACATATCCTGTTCGCTCAGCATTTGGTACTAATTGGAAAAATAACTCCCACTTCCCCCTTGACAAAGCATCCGCAATCGAGTTATTGACCCCTGGGACATGTTCAGCTTTGAAGTTGATATTCCACTCCATGCACTTCCCTACCAAATGCCTCAACAGTGCCAACACAGGGGGGGAGCTACTGGATAGATTGTTCACAGCCGACACCACACTCATATTGTCTGTCCAAAAAATTACCCACCTGTTCCTCAACTGTTTTTTCCATAGTTCCACTGCTACCACTATTGGGAATAGTTCAAGCAATGTCATGTTCCTCAACCACCCCTTTTCTGCCCAACCGTCTGGCCACACCCCTGCACACCACTTTCCGTCAAAAAAGGATCCGAACCCAACTGACCCGGAAGCGTCTGAGAACAATCTCAACTTCTGATTGGAGCATGGTTGCCATAGCCAAACCCGCACTCCATTAAATTTCACCAAGAAACTCTCCCAAACCTGCAGATCATCTCTTAATGCCCTTGTTATTCTAATTTTATGATGTCCTGCCTTCACTCCTGCCGTGCTTAACTGTAAACGCCTTGAAAATACTTTGCCCATTGGAATCACCCTACATGCAAAATTAAGGGAACCCAACAGCGACTGCATCTTTCTTAATGTCACCTTCCCGCTGGTTTTCACCTCCCTTACCTCCTCCAACAATGCCTTCACCTTCTCAACAGGTAACCTACATTGGCCTTCCAATGAGTCTATTTCTATGCCTAGATATGACAGCTTTGTTATTGGCTCCACTGTCTTTTCTTGTGCTATGGGGACCCCCAAATCCTGCAGTAGAGCTATAAACTTCTGCAACATTACCTGGCAAATTTCTGACCCTGCTGGTCCTACTAACAAAAAATCATCCAGGTAGTGGGCAATTGTCTCCCACCCGCACACTTTCTCCAAACACCAATGCAAAAATGAACTGAATGCTTCAAAATACGCGCATGAAATGGCGCAGCCCATGGGTAAACATTTATCTACAAAAAACTTTCCCTTGAAACAACACCCTGTGTATTTAAAACTCTCCGGATGCAATGGTAACAATCTAAAAGCGGATTCAATATCTACTTTGGCCATCAATGCCCCCTTTCCACATCCTCTTACCCTTTCTACCGCTGACTCAAATGACTGATAGTGTACCTCGCTTACTTCCTTCCCTATTGCATCGTTAACTGACCTCCCTCTTGGGTAAGACAGGTGCTGAATCATGCTGTACTTACCCTCTTCTTTCTTGGGAACCACTCCCAACGGTGATACCACCATGCCCTCGACCGGTGGAGCATCAAAAGGCCCCTCTATTCTCCCTAATCCCACCTCCTTCCACAACTTCTCCTCCAATACTCCTGGTAATACATCAGCCGATCTCAAGTTTCTCAATTTTTTGGACACTTGCACCTCCCCCTCCACAGGTAATTTAAAACCAAACTTAAAGGGAATGTGTTGCCAGAAAAACATGTTTTTTTTTTAAAAATTAAACATTTAGTGTGTGGGTGATTAAACATTGTTCAAATTTTTTTTATTTTTTTCACGAGTCAGGAAATATTATAAATTATTTCTAATTTATAATACTACCCATTTTTGGTCACTAGATGGAGCTGTTCCCAAAATTGCAGCATTGCAACATTGGGTTAAAAGCCCTCGCTCTAGTGAGCTCTCAGCATCCCCCCCTCCTTTATCCTGGCTAGTGCCGGGATAAACGAGGGGTTTGAAAGGTTTAACCTCCTACACTGTGTGTCGCCATTTTTTGAGGTAACCCACAGTGTAGTAGGTTTACATACAGTAGTAAACACACACAAACACTAACATACATTGAAATCTCTTACCTGCTCCTGCCGCCGCGGCTCCCTCCGGCCCGTCCGCTCCGTTTGCTGCCGCTGTTCCATGTGCACAAGTCCGGAAGCCGCGACCGGAAGTAGTAATATTACTGTCCGGCCGCGACTTCCGGTCCACAGGAAAATGGCGCCGGACGGCGCCAATTTCGAATAGGACTGTGTGGGAGCGGCGCATGCGCAGTTCCCACACAGACGCCGTACACGGCAGTCAATGGGACGGGAGCCGTTCGCAGTCCCTATGGGACTGTGGCTGCCGTATTCCATGTCTGTGTGTGTCGTTAATCGACACACACAGAAATGGAACAAAAAATGGCAGCCCCCATAAGGAAGAAAAAGTGTAAAAATAAGAAACAGTAAAACACAAACACACAAATGAATATAAACGTTTTTATTAAAGCACTAACATCTTTAACATATAAAAAAATTATTTGTGATGACACTGTTCCTTTAAAGCCGTCCTCTAAAAATCCTGCTTTTTCCCTATCGGGGTAAAGCCTTAGCCACTCACTTAGCCTGCTTATGTTCACTGGTGACTGCGCCTTTTGCAAACCCACGAAAGGAATTACTGGGTTTACCTTCAAATTTTTTCCCCCCGCACTCCACCTGGGGGTGCCCTGCCCCACACTTGGAGCACACGTGTCTAAATCTACATGCAAACCCCCGATTACAGTTCCTTTCGTTATATGCCCAACAAACCATTCTGCCCTTGCTGACTTGGTTGGCCCCTTTGGCCCCTGCTCCCACCTGAGCCCTCTCTCTCCCCATCAGTCTGGACCATAAATCCAAATCCT
Source organism: Rhinoderma darwinii (assembly GCF_050947455.1). Taxonomy (NCBI): domain Eukaryota; kingdom Metazoa; phylum Chordata; class Amphibia; order Anura; family Rhinodermatidae; genus Rhinoderma; species Rhinoderma darwinii. The sequence goes on along the minus strand of NC_134690.1, from coordinate 232,087,916 downwards.
TCTGGCCAAAACTCAAAATCTTACTTCCTACCATCTTTTTTCTAAAAGCCCTGTCGTACTCCAACCAGCCCTGACCCCCGTAAAAGGAATGCGCATCAACCACCAGGTCCATGTACTTTAAGATGTTGATGCATTGCTCCGGTCTGGATTCTATCCATACACTGGTGTAAACTAGGAAACCCTTGATCCACTCCACTATGGTCCTCCACTGTTTCCTATCCGACTGACCACTTCTCTCCTCCTTTGCCGCTACCGCTTCCCTTGATAACTCAAAAATATCTATATACTTCCCTTCCTTAATACATTTCAAAACTTTCTGTGGCAAATGTGCATATGTTGGGGACAAAGAGCATGCGTAAGTATCCTGACCGCCCGCCGCTAACACTTTTTCCACTAATGAGCTATTCTTAGCCTGACCCCGCCCCCCTACTACTCCTGAGTTCCGTTTACTTTTTACTAGCTTCAAACATTTTCTTAAAACTTTAAGCATCCTGCCCTCGCTGCTGGTATCCTCCCCCTCTGACCACAAGTCCCCTTCGGATGAATCGGAATCAGACTCACCAAGCTGCTGGACCTCAAGGGCTCCCATCTCACCGTGACCCCCTTCTGCGTTGCTGCTGCCCGTTATCCCCGTCCGACCTCCGTCAGCTGTTTGTTGTGGCCGATCGCTGCTCTGTTCTCTGCAATGACAAACACTGTGTGAGTATATGTTGCCTGATACATTTCTGTCACCCCATGATCCCACATAGCCCCGGTTTGCCCCTGTTGTTGGGAACCATATGCAAGGTTGGAGCTTTGGCCCCCCCAAGGGTTGGGAGGGGCCCATAGGGGGGGATGGGTGGGTTATTAACCTGGTGGGATATTAGCATGCCCCTAGGGGCACCTTGAAAATTGCCATCCCCTTGAACATGTGTCCCATTGAACGGGTAAAAACCCTGTTGATGGGTGCCAGGGAAACTATGTAGGGGGGGGGGTGGGTTGTGTACGAACTGTTAAGGGTGGGGTTGGTTGGGTAAAGTTGGGCTGGAGGGGGAGCCCAATTAGGGTGAGGGGCGGAGGGTTGAGAACCTATGGGGCCCCCCCACCTGGCCGTACCTGAGAAAGGAGGGGGAACGGGAGGACCGGAGGTTGCGGAGGATGGGAGAAATGTGCTGGGGGGGTTATAATGAGTTGAAAGAACCCCGTGGGCAGAGAGGGAAGCGTCTCCGGCCAAAACGCTCACTTCCGGCGCGGCCGGAAGTGACGCTGATGAGGACTTCCGGTCACGCGGTAAGGACACTCGAGAAGAGGGTGTACCAGAGACGGAAGAGGGGCGGCGTCTTGCGGCGGGTAGAGGAACCCGGGCAAGCCGAGAACGAGAGGAGGAGGACGGAACAGTAAGAGGCTGCGGGGAAGGATGGCGGGCGGATGCGGGAGGGGGACTAGGCGGACCCGCAGGACTGGCGTGTGACTGAGGCACCTGGGAGACCCTTTTTCGGTAGGGAACCGACTTACCCGGATTACTGGCGTCCCGAAGACGCCTGGGCACCACGATCTTCCTCCTTGGCCTCGTTCTTGCATTCGACCCAAGTTCCATTCCAGCGCCGACCTCACCACCCGACTTTATTCCATCTTATTTCCTTCTCCTGGTAAGTAGTGGGTCCTTCCTTCTCCCGGTAGATAGTGAGCGTCTCTCCTCTTTCTTTCTCCTGGAGAATGGTTCGTGTCTTGCTTCTTTTCTTCCTCTGTGTCTTTGCTTCTCCTGGTATGTACTGTCTTACCTCCCCCTGCTTTCTGGACTTATAAACCCTTATCCTGCTCCCCCTCCCCTAACCTCATTACCTTTGCCTCCTATAGTTCTTTCCACTATCACTCCCCTTTCTACACATCTCACAGTGAACAATGAGTTCACCCTCCCCCTCCAGCCATGCTGGTGCCATTGGCCATGCGGCCAGCACCATTTTATATCCCTTGCTTCCTCTAACCACCCTCATCAGGGACGCCCTGGCCCACCTTATGCTTCCTTGGGCCTAGTCGTCCCTCGTCCTAAATTCTCTGCCTACCACAAAATATATGTGCACCTCCTGGGTAAGGGCTGTTAACAGGTATACAATTTATGGAATTTCCTATGTGAATCTCCCGATAATCTATTTTTAGAGTTGGATCCCTAACTTAGATATTCATGGGTGGAGCACCCTGGGCATTTCACAGGTTGCTGACATTTGTGGGAGGGCAACTCCGCTCATTCCTTTAACTGCAGGAGATTTATGCCATACCTAGAAATGATTTCTACAACAACTTGCAAATTCGTCACTTAATATAATCGCACACACAGGAGCAGGCGCCAGATATTGCATGTTTCTCTACACCAGATTGTCCAACCTGAAGGGTCTGTCTTCAGCACATATCTCTTTAACACTACCTAAATCCCTAGTGAAAGTGAGATACATGTTGCAATGGGAAAGTGATTTGGGTTTATCATTTATTATAGAAGAATAGATGGATGGTTTCGCGATTTCTACTAAAATTTCTAAATGTGTGAATTATATGGAGGCTGTAAGAAAGATTACATTTTGCTGGTACCTAACTCCTGTCAGATTGCAACATATCTCCCCCGGATTCTCACCTTTGTGCTGGAGGGAATGCAGTCATTGAGGGTACTTTGTTTAAATTGTGATAGATATGTAAAACTGTCTATCCTTTTTGGAAACAAACTTTCCAATACATTTTTAATCTAAAGGGTACTGTTCTAGAATGTACCCCATCATTGGCCCTATTAGATTTGTGATTGAAGGAGATCCCATGTAAATTTAGACGGCCTGTAGGGCATATATTTGTTGATTTCATATAGCCAAGGCTTGGAGAACGGCATTAATATTGTGCCTCTCGCAAGTTATCAATTTTACAATTTCAATATGAACTCTATTACACTATCACTAATGAAAACAGACCGGCTTGCTTGCTTAAATAGGCTAGCTGAACTGATATGCCCCATGTCTGCCTTCTCCTCTGCAAACACCATATGGACTTGTCTTAATGTCATGTTTCCATCTCTCTTGTATGTTCTAAATATCTCTGTACTGCTGTTTTTAACTTACCACTAGGTTGTGATATTTTTAGTCTGTCTTAATTTGGTCTTTCAGCGTATATCATTGCTGTGGCCATTATAATATTTCACTTCATACTGGAGATAGATTTGAATATCTTTCTAATGCTTTGTACTATTTTTGTCTTTCACTAAAAAAAACAATTGATCAACAAAATGGGGTCACTTCTCACGGATTTCCACTGTACTCGTACTTCAAGGGCTCTGCAAATGCAACATGGTGCCTGAAAACCATTCCAATAAACTCTGCGCTCCAAAGGCCAAATGCTGCTCCTTCCATTCTGAGACCTACCGTGTGCCAAAACAGCAGTTTATGAAATAGAAAACATTTCTGCTAAACTTATTTGCCTTCTAACATCCCAAAATAAAATAGACATATGGTAAATGTTAATGAACTATTTTGTGTGGTATAACTATCTGTCTTACAAGCAATTCAAATTTGAAAAGCGACAAGTTTTTCAAAATTATCGATACATTCTGGTGTTATTTTTACAAATAAACACATAATGTAGTGACCAAAATTTACCACTAACATAAAGTACAGTGTCATTAAAAAACTAACTTGAAATCACTTGGATAAGTAAAAGCACAAAAATGTTATTACCACATAAAGTTACACGTCAGATTTAAAAAATAGGACTATGTCAGAAAGGTAAAAACTGGCTGTGGCAAACTGAGCTAACCATGTGGCATCACCACATACACTAGTGCCCTACCAGGGTTCCACCAGCCCATGTTCCTGACAATCGTCCTATGACGTCACGAGCTGTAAGGTCCCCAAGTCAATGACTTGCCCACTCTGACGTTACACTGTCATCACCTGCTAGGGAGGATTAAAGGGGATGCACTGTTCCTCCAGCAGGGATCACCCCTTGTGATTTTTCCATGCCTGAGACGTAATTATCTGTGATGCCACCACCTATCTGAGGCCTTAAATGGGATGTGTCAAACAATGTCACTGGCATTGCTCATTATGAAGTCACCACCCCTATGAAGTCGCCACCACTGTGACATCGCCATATGCACTATTGCCCTACAGGAGACAACCAGCCCATGTCTCTGACAAGCTCCAGATGATGGGAAGCATCATGCCGCTGGCATGGGGCATAATTGCACACTGGTGCACCCCCGAAAGCTGCCTGGTAACTGTGGGTACTGGCATTTGACTTATAGACCCGGCACCCTTTCTGATGTCACTGGTTTTCATGCCCTCATCTGGGATGTCACCATCCATTATAGGGCATTAAAGGGTACACATCAAACTAAAGGCAATTCACCAGGCTATGTACCTAACAATTTCTCAGTGATGTGGTGAGCTATGACCTCATGGAGGCAGTGGCATCATCACTGGCTATGGAGCCTTAAGTGGACACATGAGACCTCAAACATGAGCCACCCCTTGCTCCCAGGTGCAACTGTTGCAGGTGCCTGGCTGCTGCGAATATTGTGATTCAATTTATATGGCCAGCACCCCTTGTTATGTCACAGCCCATTATTATGACCTCTTGTGATGTCATAATTTGTGACATTATTAGCTGTGATATCAGCTATTCAAGAACCTTACAGTGGACAAGTCTGGAAATGTTACTGAAATTGCCCAGTATGGACCCACCAGCCCATGTCAAGTTATAGGGCTCCCCTTGTGATGTCACCAATTGGATCTTCAAGATGGCAGACTTAGGGGCCTTCATTAGGCGTCCAGCCTGCCATGACAGCCATCGGCAACGCTGCGATCACGTTGCTAGGGGGGCGATGGAGTAACACAAGAGGCTCCCACTCTCTTTCTAACAGCTTAGATGCCTCGATTGCTATTGCCCAGGGATCGTAGTTATCTCTGATTCCGGACATTAATGTGAGGTTTTAGCTGTACACCCGTAGCATATGGAACGGGCACAACTCGTGACCCTGCTACATATTTCTCCCCCGCACAATTATGTACAGTTATGTCATGGTGTAGGAAAAGTCCAGGTTGCAGTTGCTTAGGGTAATTATTTTATTACATTTTTCCGTAGGTGCTGTTATCTATATTTATTTGAACATATGTGAACACATACTTTTTAAATCTTTGCTGGTGTAATCCATATTCCTTTCATACATGTAATTTTTGGTGCATTTTGCAACTTCTGTAATTTACTATAGGGGATAGATGTGTAATTTTAATGAATAAGATTTTTTTTTTATCTCCTATGCACACAATGCAGTAAAACAAAAGTGTTTTTTTTAATCAGGCTAACAAGAGAGCAGTAGGGAGATGCTGAAACTTTAATTCCTGTGGGTTACAACAGAACCAAGCCTTTGTTCTCAGATGAAAACAGGAGCGTCTGTGTTGTTTATCTCCTAGAAATTTGCTATAGATACCTTCGCCCTTCATAGAATTAACATGCAAACTACATTCATGCTTATTAATGGGGGATTGATATCTGTAAGCCAATGAAGTTTCACATACCTTTGACTAGCTTTATTGGTTGGACTGTACCATAAAACATAGGCTGATTCCTTAAGTAGGTACTTTTAGTTTCTCTATAAAGATCAGATTGCCATAACTAATAAATGCTGCTTAAAGGCTAATGTAATTCTGGCATGTTGAGACATGCACATATATAAGTACATAATAATTTATAGCTCCTAAGTCCTCATGTCACCCTCGAGCCGCGCAAATCACGGGCCGTGCACATGGCCACGTCCATTATTTTCTTTGAGCCTGGACCGTAGAACACGGCCGTAATAAGGCATGTCCGTTCTTTCTGCGGTCCAGGCTCCTGGGCCATGCACGGACCGTGGAAACCACGGTCGTGTGCATGGGCCCATAGAAATTAATGGGGTCGCAAATCTCCCGTGGATTTTTGGGGGATTTGCAGCCGCAAAAGCACGTTCGTGTGCATGGGGCCAAACTCATTAGTGACCACCAATACGTCTCTTTAAGGTGGCCTAGTCTAAGTGCTGCACAGTTGTCCCATGCGGGCTGGAGTGTGTTCTTAGCTGTCTAATGACAGCCAGGCTCCGGCTCTAACCGTGACAATCAAACTTTCCTTTGATCGTGTTTAATAGCGACCGCGGCATCTAAGTGGTTTACAGATGGAGGGGGCTCCCTCTGTCACCGCGAATGCTACATGCCTATTAGGTCGTGTCAGAGGCATGGCCTTGAAGATTGCCTCTCAGTTTTACACTGACAGGCAATAATGCTTTGGTATACTAAGTATACTAAAGCAATATATCAGCGAACAAAGGATCACATAGTGAAGTCTTGTAGTGGGGCTGAAAAAATAATAAATTAATGTCAAATAATTTAGATTTTATTTTTTTTCAATTTTCAGTTTTTTTTCCTTCCAAAAGCCATAAATTTTTTTATTTTTCAGTCGATGTAGCCAGTGGCATATCATCATTAGGGCGGTTCAGATGGCCGGGGGCCCATGGATGCCCGAACCGCATGGGCCCCCTAACGCCCGGTGGCGTCGCTAGCACCGGAGGGGGCCCTGGTGCTAGCAACATTCACTTGTATTTGTGTCCTCAGGATACAATTACAAATTAATATTATAGGCTGCAGGCCACGTTAGGCCTGCAGCCTATAAGGCGCTGGGAGTACTCCCTGCACAGGCCGGCGTACTTTTTTTGGGGGGGGAGATTGCTGTGTGACACTATATACAAGGGGGGTAGCGCTGTGTGACACTATATACAAGGGGGAGCACTGTGTGACACTATACAAGGGGGGGTAGTGCTGTGTGACACTATATACAAGGGGGAGGGCTGTGAGACACTATATACAAGAGGGAGCGCTATGTGACACTATATACAAGGGGGAGTGCTGTGTGACACTATATACAAGGGGGGGGGTAGTGCTGTGTGACACTATATACAAGGTGGGTAGTGCCGTGTGACAATGTATACAAGGGGTGGTAGTGCTGTGTGACACTATATACAAGGGAGGAGCGCTGTGTGACACTATATACAAGGAGGGGAGGGCTGTGTGACACTATATACAAGGGGGGTAGTGCTGTTTGACACTATATACAAGAGGGGGATAGCGCTGTGTGACACTATATACAAGGGGGAGCGCTTTGTGACACAATATACAAGGGGAGAGCGCTGTGTGACACAATATACAAGGGGGGTAGTGCTGTGTGACACTAGATACAAGGGGGAGTGCTTTGTGACACTATACAAGGGTGGAAGCACTGTGTAACACTATATACAATGAGGAGGGCTGTGTGGCACTATATACAAGGCGGGAAGCGCTGAGTAGCACTATATAAAAGAGGGAAGCTCTGTGTGGCACTATATACAAGGGGAGGCGCCGTATGGCACTGTATACAAGGGGGAGCGCTTTGTGGCACTATATACAAGGGGGAGCGCTGTGTGGCACTATCTATAGGGGGTTGTGTGTAGCGCTATCTACAGGGGGTTTGTGTAGCGCTATCAACAGGGGGTCTGTGTGGTGCTATCTACAGGGGGTCTGTGTGGCGCTATCTACAGGAGGTGTGTGTGATGCTATCTATAGGGTGCTGTGTCGGATGTTATCGATAGGGTGCTCTGTGTGATGCTATCTAGAGGGGGCTGTGTGGGATGCTATCTAGAGGGGGCTGTGTGGCGCTGTCTACAGGGGTTTGTGTGGCGTTATCTACATGGGACTGTGTGTAGCGCTATCTATGGGGGGCTGTGTGGCGCTATCTACAGGGGGCTGTGTCACTATCTACAGGGGGCTGTGGGTGGCACTATTTACAGGGGGCTGTGGGTGGTACTATCTAGAGGGGGGTGTGATGCTGTCTATAGGGGGTGTGTGGCAGTATCTACAGGGTGTGTGTGTGTGGCACTATCTACAGGAGGCTGTGTGTGGCAGTATCTACAGTGTGTGTGATGCTATCTACAGGGGGGTGTGGCGCTATCTACAGGAGGCTGTGTGGCGTTATCTACAGGGGGTCTGTGTGCCACTATCTACTGTGCTGTGTCTGATGCTATCTATAGGGTGCTGTGTGTGATGCTATCTATAGGTGGCTGTGTGTGATGCTATCTATAGGGTGCTGTGTGTGATGCTATCTATAGGGGCTGTGTGTGGTGCTATCTATAGGGGCTGTGTGTGGCGCTATCTATGGGGGGATGTGTGTGATGCTATCTACAGGGGGCTGTGTGTGGTGCTATCTACAGGGAGCTGTGTGTGGTGCTATCTACAGGGAGCTGTGTGTGGCGCTATCTACAGGGGGCTGTGTGTGGTGCTATCTACAGGGAGCTGTGTGTGGCGCTATCTACAGGGGGCTGTGTGTAGCACTGTCTATAGGGGGCTGTGTGTGGAGCTATCTATAGGGGAGCTGTGTGTGGAACAATCTACATGGGGGCTGTGTGTAGTGCTATCTACAGGGGGCTGTGGTTAGCGCTATTTACAGGGGGCTGTGGGTGATGCTATCTACAGGGGGCTGAAATGATCTCTGTACTGAAATGTATTTGTACTGTGCTTTGTTCTGGTGCTGTATATATGCACTGAGGTTGGTTCTGGTGTTGTATATATGTACTGAGCTTTATTCTGGTGTTGTATATATATGTATTGAGCTTTGTTCTGGAGCTGTATATATGTACTGAGCTTGGTTCTGGTGCCGTATATATGTACTGAGCTTGGTTCTGGTGTAGAGCAGATGGCATTGTTGCAATTCATTGTATGTTTAATCAGAACCTGTCTGGTAGTTTAAACCCCTTGAACCGCCACCATACAGTAATACATAACGTGACAATATTTCCAAACATTCCCCTGTATGTTTGTTTCAGATGCAGCAAAATCTTTAAAATCAACTTTTAAAATATTGCACGCTATATGCTAATTACTCTATAAAGGGTCATGGGTTGGTACCGCTATCCTGTAAACTCACACATTCCTAACTGCAAACCCACCTTTCCATGCTTGGTTGACATCCCACTGGCTGTTATACATCACTACCAGTCTTCTCCAACTTTCTTGGATGCGCCATTGCCTTGTACTCCATGAACACGCACCGTTCAGTGAGTTGCACTCTGCCCGACTTCATCACTGAACCACGCATGCCAGGGGAGTAAAAGGCAAAGGAGAAGGCTGGTAGTAATGTAGAACAGTCAGGAGGATGCCAATCAATATTTGGGGGGCGCCATTTCAATTTTCACCTCAGGCAGCAGAAAAGCTAGAATTGGCCCTGGGCGGCGGCACCACTGAAACCAGCTGCCACCAGCCCCATATGAACTAATTGTATCTGCCTTACAATGACACTGATTGACGGGGCAGAAAGACTTGCCCCGCCAATCAGCGCCTTTCAACTATGCTAGCGGCGCAATGAGGTCATCCCACCGCTTCTGTTGTTGAAAGGCACTGATTGACGGAGCAAGTCATTCTGCCCTGCCAATCAGCACCGTCGTTCAGCCCCAGAAGACCTGCACAGAACAGAGCAGGCCTGCATTGACATAGGATGACGTGGGAACGAGATCAAGGTGAGTATGTAAAGTTGTTTTTTTCGGCTTTTTTTTCCACTTAAAAGTGTGAGTGGCATTATCTATGGGGGGGGGCTATATGTGGGCCACAATCTACAGGAGAGGCTATATGTGAGGCACTATCTACAGGGGGAGCCATATGTGGGACACCACATACAGGGGGGGGGGGCTATATGTGGGGCACTATATACAAAAAATTCCTCTAGAATAACGAGCATGTACATTATTCTTGTGGAAAAGCAGTGGATTCGTTGGAGTTGGGGCTATCAGGAACTATTCCTCTTTTCATTTACACCTGTTTTAATAAATCTCCCCATGTCTTGTATAGCTGAAAGGTGGTCCCATGTACTTCAGCCCAACACTGGTGGCTGTATATGGCCTGTGGTGGGCCTGTCTGCTTAAAAATGCCAGGGCTGATTTTAAGTCCCAGTCCGGCCCTGCCATCATGTGACGGTGGGTGTTTTCATTTGGTAAGAATTTGTCTGTTATTACAGATAGTAATAGTGTTAATATTTGTCTCTTACAACCCTTTACATTTTGTCCTCCTTGTTTCCCTTATTTAGGGAAACTTAAATCTACATTTACAAGTAACATGGGAATTACACACAAGTGGTATTCTCTGGTAAGAGGAAATATTTACCAGTTTTACAAAGAAAAAACTATTTGTTAAAAAACAATTTGCTTTTGAGAGCCATAACTTTTTTTCCTGTTGATTCAGTGTGTGCAGGCTTTTTTATTGCGTGGCGAGCTGTAGTTTTTATCAGTAACATTTTGGGCTACATGTAACTTTTAATCACTTTTTATTCTATTTTTTTGGGGAGCTAAGGTGACCAAAAAACAACAATTCACATGTTGTTTTTTTTTTTTTACAGTGTTCACCGCCTGGGTTAAATAAAGATATATTGTAATAGTTCAGACATTTGCAGACGCAGCGATACCAGTTAAGTTATTTTTCTTTTATATTGGGCTTGGGGAAAATCGGAAAACATTTAGAACAATGGTGGAATTGCTGTTTTTTTTCCTATTCCCCCATTAAAAAAGGTTAATAAAAGTTAATCCCAAAAATAATTTGTACCCCAAAATGGTGCCTCTGAAAAATACAACTTATCCCACAAAAACAAGTCCTCATACAGATGTGCCAATGGAAAAAATAAAAACGTTATAGAACTTTGAATGCAACGATGGAAAAAACAAAGAAAATTGCTTGTTTGAATGAGGTTCACAAGCATATATATTTTTATATAGCATCCCGCCTATTGATTACTCAGCAAAGTATTAAATTCCATGAAAGCAACATTTATCAAGAGATGAGTAACCAAAGATATGAAAAAAAACAAAGACAAGCTTACTAAGCTCAGAACACAAATAGATCATGCTCAAAAAAGCAACTATTGTCACAACTGTAGATTTCACATTAGAAAAGATTGCGGAAACCAAGAGGAGGAAACGAGACAGAATTAAATTCATTTTTAGATTTTTATGAGGAGGATAATGAATAAATGGAGGCATAGACCATTGGAATAGAGCACAGGAGAATCCTGCTCTCCTATCTCTATCAATCACATATATGGAAGCTGAACCAGCATGGAGGACATTATACAGCAGTAATGAGCAGCGTACTGTGAATCCAGCACTGGGGTGGGATATAAAATGCACTAGAAAGCTGCTGCAGTGTCTCTGTGTGTGTCTCTCTGCCGCTCTCTTATTCTGCTACATCCTCCCTCTTCCCTGTCTATAGACTTCTATAAGCAGCTGAAACCTAAACCCTCAGTGAGCTGACAGTCCGTCACATCCTGAGTAGACAAAAAAAATCTGTATATTAAGAGTAAGTGAACAGTTATGGGGGTTGGGGGTGAGGAAAAGGAGCCTGATAAGTGGAGAAATAGGGATTTTTATCCAAAAAGATATATTACAAAGTTTCTTATATTCTCTTATTCTATTGATTTTAAAAGTTTGTTGAAAAGTTAGTGACTATTTACGCTTTATCAAGGTCTGTAAAGCCATTCATCCTTAGTTAATGCTGTGCTTCTGTGTAAATGAATGACAGTTTACAGCATACTCCCCACACAGGAAGGAAATATTATTTGCTCTAGACAAATGGATATACTGTCCTATAGCAAGACGACCACCACTTTTACACTAAAACCTAAGCACAGAGATGTTGGTCACTCTACAGTCTCATAGACTGCCAGCTCCATCCATTTTAAGTGTACATTCTTATATATAAAAATAAAAGATAATTTTATATATATATATATATATATATATATATATATATATATATATATATATATATATATAGTCTATGTATCCCACCACTTCAGACATGTTCTGAGGTGGTGGAGATACATAGATGATATATTTTTCATTTGGCTAGGCACCACAGAAGAATTGGATATGTTTTATGAGTTCATGAATAACATAGATGTGGACATTAAATTTACGCTGGTACAGTCGGCCATATCTATCATTTTTTTTGGATACCACCATAACAAAACTCGTAACAAGATAGAGACGAATAGTGGATATTGAAGGAAAAAACGAGAATAGACTAGACGAGATGGGTGAGAAAATTATTTTGGGCTATCCAAAAAAGCTCTTTCAAAAACATAGAGACAGGGTTATGAGATCGAACAGGGCAGGGTCCCCCTCCGTAAAAAAAATAATGTAAAACAGCATAATGACAATAAAAATTATGTCTGTAGAAGGATAACATTTATATTTACATTTACAGAAACCAGTAACGTTATAGCTAAGATAATCCGTAAACACTGGCCAATATTAAAGAGTAATCTAAAATATGTCCCAGAATTTGCTCTACCACCGTTAATGTCATGCAAACGCTCACAGAATTTAAAGCATTAATTAGTACGAGCGGATGTTGGCAGCACTAGGAAGACAAGACAGACGTTCTTTGGAAGGAAGAGCTTAGGTTGCTTCCCGTGCTTGAATTCCATTAATTGCACATACAGTGAACTAAATAAGTATTTGATCCCTTGCTGATTTTGTAAGTTTGCCCACTGTCAAAGACATGAACAGTCTAGAATTTTTAGGCTAGGTTAATTTTACCAGTGAGAGATAGATTATATATAAAAAAAAAAAAAGAAAATCACATAGTCAAAATTATATATATTTATTTGCATTGTGCACAGAGAAATAAGTATTTGATCCCCTACCAACCATTAAGAGTTCAGCCTCCTCCAGACCAGTTACACGCTCCAAATCAACTTGGTGCCTGCATTAAAGACAGCTGTCTTAAATGGTCACCTGTATAAAAGACTCCTGTCCACAGACTCAATTAATCAGTCTGACTCTAACCTCTACAACATGGGCAAGACCAAAGAGCTTTCTAAGGATGTCAGGGACAAGATCATAGACCTGCACAAGGCTGGAATGGGCTACAAAACCATAAGTAAGACGCTGGGTGAGAAGGAGACAACTGTTGGTGCAATAGTAAGAAAATGGAAGACATACAAAATGACTGTCAATCGACATCGATCTGGGGCTCCATGCAAAATCTCACCTCGTGGGGTATCCTTGATCCTGAGGAAGGTGAGAGCTCAGCCGAAAACTACACGGGGGGGACTTGTTAATGATCTCAAGGCAGCTGGGACCACAGTCACCAAGAAAACCATTGGTAACACATTACGCCGTAATGGATTAAAATCCTGCAGTGCCCGCAAGGTCCCCCTGCTCAAGAAGGCACATGTACAGGCCCATCTGAAGTTTGCAAATGAACATCTGGATGATTCTGAGAGTGATTGGGAGAAGGTGCTGTGGTCAGATGAGACTAAAATTGAGCTCTTTGGCATTAACTCAACTCGCCGTGTTTGGAGGAAGAGAAATGCTGCCTATGATCCAAAGAACACCGTCCCCACTGTCAAGCATGGAGGTGGAAACATTATGTTTTGGGGGTGTTTCTCTGCTAAGGGCACAGGATTACTTCATCGTATCAATGGGAGAATGGATGGAGCCATGTACCGTCAAATCCTGAGTGACAACCTCCACCAGGACATTAAAAATGGCTCATGGCTGGGTCTTCCAGCACGACAATGACCCGAAACATATAGCCAAGGCAACAAAGGAGTGGCTCAAAAAGAAGCACATTAAGGTCATGGAGTGGCCTAGCCAGTCTCCAGACCTTAATCCCATTGAAAACTTATGGAGGGAGCTGAAGATCCGAGTTGCCAAGCGACAGCCTCGAAATCTTAATGATTTACAGATGATCTGCAAAGAGGAGTGGGCCAAAATTCCATATAACATGTGTGCAAACCTCATCATCAACTACAAAAAACGTCTGACTGCTGTGCTTGCCAACAAGGGTTTTGCCACCAAGTACTAAGTCTGGTTTGCCAAAGGGATCAAATACTTATTTCTCTGTGCACAATGCAAATAAATATATCTAATCTTGACTATGTGATTTTCTTTTTTTTTTTTTATATAATCTATCGCTCACTGGTAAAATTAACCTAGCCTAAATATTCTAGACTGTTCATGTCTTTGACAGTGGGCAAACTTACAAAATCAGCAAGGGATCAAATACTTATTTCCTTCACTGTATATGCTGAAGGGAGAGATGTTTACACCCCCATTCATGGGAAAAGCGTTTTGGATCAAACATTGCCTGACTTGTGAATCAGATTATGTAATTTACCTATTACAAGGCCCGTGTAATCTGTTGTATATAAGGGAGACAACACTCGATTTTAAAACACGGATGAATAACCATAGATTTACAAGCCGCAACAAAAGATTAGATCTGCCAGTATCAAAACACTTTACTGAGGCCAACCACACAGAAAGGGATCTGCGGTTTAGGATCATTGACCATATTGTAAAACCAATACGTGGGGGTGACAGAGCAGCTCAACTAAATAGACGAGTTAGAATGGATCTTTAAATTAAACACATTGCATCCTCATGGCTTAAATGTTGATTTCAAGTTGAAGGGTATTATATCGGGGGCTGCTTGCCTAGTACCGGGGAGTTCCTCACTATATCCATGTTCAGGTAGATTAGACATCATGTGCACATTTTTCTTAAAAACTTTTTCTTAAAATCTTAAAAACCCTTATTAATTCAGTTCTTCTTTATTACAGTTTTAAATGGTCTATTTTCAAGATACAAAAACTCACCTGACAGATCCCCTCATCATATATTGTATTTTATTGTTAATGCACATAAAAAATTAGTCGGATATGGCTATTTATTCAGTTTATTCAGTTAAGTGGCACAATATTTTTATTAGACAAAGCAACATTCTTATAAATATGGAGTGCATTTAAAGCGCTGCAATAATCTGATAATGCGTCCCATGTAAGGCTATGTTCACACAGAGTTTTTTTGCAGGCGGAATACAGACATGTTCAAAACTTTAAGCCAGCGCATGCGCACTAAAAGCTAAAGGTCAGTTCACACTGAGTTTTTTTACACGTTTTTTTGACGCAGAAACCGCACCAAAAAATTTCCGAAAATGCCTCCATTGATTTCAATGGGAGGCGGAGGCGTTTTTTCCCGCGAGCCGAAAAACCGTCTCGCGGGAAAAATTTGCGACATCCCCTATCTTCGGGCGTTTACGTCTCTGACCTCCCATTCACATCAATGGGAGGCAGATAAAGCGTATTTCGAGGCGTTTTTACCGATGGCCCTCGAAAATCGCGGAAAATGGCGTGCAGGCAGATCAAAATAACTCTGTGTGAACATACCCTAAGAGACGCTGAGGATTAATACAACATGTAAAACATGTGAGGGTAAACGGAACTTGGTGAGTCTGATGGATACGAATATAATTACAACTGTGATTATAATTTTGAACACATGCACTTTATTAACTAGCACTTTATAAAATATATACAGCAAACGAAGGATAATTTTTGATACCTGCTTAACCCGTTCCCGACATTTGATGTATCCACACGCCAAAGTCGGGTAGGGGAAGTATGGAACGGGCTCATGGAGTGAACCCGCTCCATACGATGCCGGTGTCGGCTATATGTTACAGCCGACACTTCAGAGTAACGAGCGGGTTCGCGCTCGAGCTCGATCCCGATAGTTTAACTTGTTAAATGCCGCGGTCAAAAGGGACCCCAGCATTTAAATCGTTAGAAAGAGGGGGTCGACAACACCCTCTAACAGCTCATTGCGCCCCCCGCAATGCAGTCGCGGGGTGGCGATGGTTGCTATGGCTGCCTGGGGGCCTAATGAAGGCCCCCAGGTCCGCCATCTTTGTGCTCGGGCAGGGCTTAATAGAAGTCTGTCTGAATCACGATACGCTGCAATACATTAGTATATCTAGATCGCTGGTTGAAGTCCCCTAGGGGGACTAATAAAAAAAGTAAAAATTTGCAAAATAAACAAAAATTACAAGTTCAAAAAACCCCCCTTTTCCCATTTTGCCCCTAGAGCATAGTAAAAAAAAATAAACATACTTGGTATTGCCGCATCCGTAAAAGTCTGATCTATTACAATATATCATTATTTAACCCCCACGGTAAACGCAGTAAAAAAAATAGTAAACGCCAGAATGTCTATTTTTTGGTCACCTCATCTCCTACAAAAAAAGAAATAAAAAGTGATCAAAACGTCGCATGTACCCCAAAATGATATAATTAAAAACTACCCGCAAAAAATAAGCCCTCATACCACATAATCAACGGGAAAATAAAAACATTATGGCTCTCAGAATTTGGCGACCCAAAATAAATTGTATTTTTTACACTTAGGTTTTTACTTGTAAAAGTAGTAAAATATAGAAAAAACTATATATATTTTGTATCGCCATAATCATATTGACCCACAGAATAACGTTAACATGTTGTTTTAATTGTACAGTGAATTCCGTAAAAATGAAGCGCAGAAAACAATGGAGGAATTGCTGTTTTTTTCATTTTCTACCCTACAAATAATATTTTTCCCGTTTCCTAGTACATTATGTGGCACAATAAATGGTGCTACGAAAAACTACAACTCGTCCCGCAAAAATCAAGCCCTCATAGGACTATATCGACAGAAAAATAAAAAAGTTATGGAAGGTGGGGAGGAAAAAACTAAAATGAAAATCTGAAAAAGGGCTGCGGCGGGAAGGGGTTAAAGGAATTAAAGGCTTAAAGGAATACAATGTCTGAATACATATGTAATGCACGATTATTTGTTACACCTGTTAAAACGTTGACAATGAAAGTTATATGAATTTTTGATAGTTCATGGATTATTGGAATCTTTGTATTTATATGTGCACTGTTCACTGATTGTTATGCTTGACAGAGGCCCCAAGGAGTAGGTCTGAAACGTTGCATGTGGTGAATAGATTCATGTGTCCAAACGGGAATATTACACAGATTGAGAAACGATGCTGCTTTTTTACTTCACACACATACATATATATATATATATATATATATATATATATATATATATATATATATATATATATATATATATATGTATATACACATATGTATGTATATATATATATATATATATATATATATATATATATATATACATACACAAAAAATAAGAGTAGAGCAGCAAAGTTTAGGCCACTGACATGGGTGCAAGCCTCCAGGCATCCAAGAAAAGAAAGGCTTGACAAAGGCCCCATTACAGTGAACTGTAATGTCACACTTAGGGGGGATTCACACGAGCGTGTATTCGGTCCGTGCGGGCCGCGTGGTTTTCACGCGCCACGCACCGACCAATACAAGTCTATGGGGCAGTACAGACAGTCCGTGCTTTTTGCGCAGCGTTTGTTCGCTGCGTACAAAACGCGACAGGTTCAATAACTCTGCGTATTTCGCGCATCACGCACCCATTGAAGTCAATGGGTGCGTGAAAACCACACAGGTTGCACGGAAGCACTTCCGTGCGAACCGACTGAAACAGCGCACCAGCTGTCAAAAGGATGAATGTAAACAGAAAAGCACCACGTGCTTTTCTGTTTCCGAACATCCAAACGGAGTGTCTTTGAGATGAGCGAACCCGGACAACCGAACCGAACTTCACCGGGTTCGGCCGAACTCGTTTTGGCCGAACCCGGCAAAAAAATGTCCGTTACGCGACGTCAGGACATAGTCACTGTCCAGGGTGCTGAAAGAGTTAAACTGTTTATATACTTATTTTTAAAAAACAGCTAATGCTAGTCAGGTAGGGAATAGCAGAGAAAAGAAATACTCTCAAAAATGTCTTTGATCCTCTTGTGGCTGGGTGTGGTATATTCAAAGCAAACAAACTACATTCAAATGTCACCTCCTAAATATATCAATTAATTTACTAAACTAGACTTATTGGCTCTTTAGGCATTTGACCATCCTTACTCCTGCAGGCAATATGTCACTGAGCTATAAGTCATGCTTTCGAATCTTGTTGGACGAGAGCTATCCTGCATGCTTACACATGACAAGACTGCAAGTTTACTTTAATAGGGGCAAGCGACTGCCTGACGGTTCTAGCTGATCTTACCTCCTGGAGTACCAAAGGATCAGGAAGGGTAAAACCCAATCTGTCCATTGATTCTTTCCCCTAATGGCACAAATAAGGAGACCAGTGGACAGTAACCATAAAAATAACATTGTTTGTGGATCCATTAAAATTAGCAACATCCATTGACAAAAGTCTGATGTGTATGGTGAATTTATATCCAATATTATATAGAGTAAAAAAGAATAAATAATCATCAATCTTTAACCGGTTCCCGACCGATGGCTGTGTATTTATGGCCGGCGGTCAGGGTCAATGAGCGCTGTGTATATTAATAGAGGCAGTGGCAGCGCCGCTGTCTCTATTGGTCCCGTGATCATGTGACTGGTCACATGATCGCCGAGATGCTGTTAGTGGCAGAATGCTGCTAGGTCTTACGAGACCCAGCACAGCCCTATTAGTGACAATAGTCACTATAAAAGGGCTGATTTCCCCTGTAACTGGGACTGCTGTGCAGCCCCAGTTACAGTGGAAAAACATGGTGTAAAAGAAGAAAAAAAAATAATAAAGTCCACTAAAGGTCTTTTCTGACCTTTGAGGGACAAACCATAATAATAAAAAAATAAAAGTAAAGTAATGTGCAAAAAAATTTAATAATACATACACATAAAATACCCACCCGCAGAAAAACGTTCCCCCGCTAATCATTGTCGTAATACTAGCCCTGAGCCAATTACCCTAAAATTGACATTTAATATATTAAAATTTACGGTACACAATGACGATTACAAATAAGGCCTCATACCCACGACAGGGTTTCCCGGCCGGGTGTCGGCCGTTCATAAATCGTCCGGCACCCGGCTGCATTAGGAATAATAGACCCCTAACGGGGCTATTCACACGACCGATAGGACATGCTCTATCTTCGGCCGGGTACCCGGCCGCCCGGCTCCCATAGAAGTCTATGGGGCCGGGTAATACCTGGCCATCACCGGGATGTGTCCCGAGTGATGGCCGTGTTTTCCGGCGCTCTATCTCCTCCTCCTCACAGCGCAGAGTGCATGTGAGGAGAAGGAGTTGATGCCATTCTGACGAATGGCATCGCTGTACACTGTGTTGCAGGGCCGGGGTGTACAGCAGGTGGAAGGGAGCGCTGCGCTGGCTCCCTTCCCCTGATTGTTTTAAAAGCGCCCTGGCCCAGCGACACCTTGGATGGCGCCGCTAGCAGCTACTGCTGCTGCGGCTGCTACTACTGCAGCGACGCCACTATAGCAGAGCAGGGAGTTATCTCCCCGCTCTGCTATGTGCTAGCCGCACTTTAGCTCCTTGAAGGAGCGGAATCCCAGTGTTTTCGGGGATTCCACTCCTGGACAGAGCGCTTGATGTCTCCGTCCATATCTGGGCAGTGACATCAGGGGAAACTTCTGAAGCGGAATCCCCGAACACATGGGGATTCCCCTTCAGGAGTTGCCGCTGATGTCACTGTCCAGATCTGCCCGGCCCAGCACGGATGCAAAACTTTATGCAAACCGGCCGGGCAGAATGGCCGATTTTACCGGCCGGCACTCGGGCTCGGGCGCGACCCGGTCGTGTGAATCCCGCCTAAAAGGTCTATTTTAGGGTAAAACGACGTTATTACTAGAAAAAAATAGCTAAAAAATAAAAAAGCTTATTTTTTTACTATTATTTTCAAACTTTAAGCCTAAAAATTCTAAAATAGCAAAAAGGATGTGTATAAAAATGATTAAAAAAAAGAATCCAGCATTGTCAACGGAAAAAAACATTGCAAAAATCAAGTCGTTAGCCCAACAAATAAAAAAGTTATAGCCGTTTAACTAACGAGTGCTAAAAAGGGCTCCGGTCCTGAAGGATCAAAATAGCGCGGTTCTGAACCAGTTAAGCAAACATTTGTTGCCATCATGTGATGGTGGGTGTTTTCATTTGGTAAGAATTTGTCTGCTATTACTGATAGTAATAGTGCAAATATTTGTCTCTTACAACCCTTTACATTTTGTCCTTTTTGTTTCCCTTCTTTAGGGAAACTTAGATCTATAGGGTGGGCCATTTATATGGATACACCTAAATAAAATGGGAATGGTTGGTGATATTAACTTCCTGTTTGTGGAACATTAGTATATGGGAGGGGGGAAACTTTTCAAGCTGGGTGTTGACCATGGTGGCCATTTTGAAGTAAGCCATTTTGTATCCAACTTTAGTTTTTTCAATGGGAAGAGGGTCATGTGACACATCAAACTTATCGAGAATTTCACAAGAAAAACAATGGTGTGCTTGGTTTTAACGTTACTTTATTCTTTCATGAGTTATTTATGTCATTATGGGTGTCAGGTCCGAGCATTCCTAGATGAACAGTTTCCTGGAAAGTGGATTGGTCGTCGTGGGCCAGTTGAATGGCCCCCTAGGTCTCCCGATCTGACCCACTTAGACTTTTATCTTTGGGGTCATCTGAAGGCAATTGTCTATGCTGTGAAGATACGAGATGTGCAGCAACTGAAACTACGGATACTGGAAGCCTGTGCTAGCATTTCTTCTGCGGTGTTGCTATCAGTGTGTGAAGAGTGGGAGAAGATGGTTGCATTGACAATCCAACACAATGGGCAGCACTTTGAACACATTTTATAAGTGGTCAGAAACTTGTAAATAACTCATGAAAGAATAAAGTAACGTTAAAACCAAGCACACCATTGTTTTTCTTGTGAAATTCTCGATAAGTTTGATGTGTCACATGACCCTCTTCCCATTGAAAAAACTAAAGTTGGATACAAAATGGCCGACTTCAAAATGGCCGCCATGGTCAACACCCAGCTTGAAAAGTTTCCGCCCTCACATATACTGATGTGCCACAAACAGGAAGTTAATATCACCAACCATTCCCATTTTATTTAGGTGTATCCATATAAATGGCCCACCCTGTACATTTACAAGTAACATGGGGATTACACATAAATTATATTCTCTGGTAAAAGGACATACTGTAAGTAAAGAGGTAGATTAGTGCATAGAGGTGGTAAAAATTTAGGCGCCTCCTATGCTATCATAATAACAATACTATGCTACTGTAAGGGATTTGCCTGACACAGCTTCTTTGTCGACGCCCGTGGTTAATCAGCCTGCATCTGTGCCTAGATCTATTAGAGTGACTCGATCTGCTACCACTCAGGCTGGGAGGCTGAGGAGTGGGAGAACCTATCACAGCCTGGCCAGACGGAGCTAGCTCCCGCCCTCTGTCTATTTATACCCTCATTTCCTGCTCCTCCTTTGCCTGTGATTCTGTCTGTTTCCTGGCTCTGCTGCTGCTGCTGCTTGTACTATTGTCCTCTGCTTAAAATTGACCCTGGCTTTACTGACTACTCTCCTGCTCTGCGTTTGGTACCTCGTACACTCCTGGTTTGACTCGGCTCGTTCACTACTCTTGTTGCTCACGGTGTTGCCGTGGGCAACTGCCCCATTTCCCTTAGCTTCTGTGTACCCTTGTCTGTTGTGCACTTATTGAGCGTAGGGACCGTTGCCCAGTTGTACGCCGTCGCCCAGGACGGGCCATGCAAGTAGGCAGGGACTGAGTGGCGGGTAGATTAGGGCTCACCTGTCTGTCTCCCTACCCCGTCATTACATAATCACAGGCCCAAATACCTTTTCTACCATGGTCCCTGACACACTATGGACCCCCTTGAGGCCCTGGCTCAGCAAATGCAGGGTCTTTCCCTACAGGTCCAAGACCTGGCTCAGAGGTGCAACCAGCGTGATGCCACCCTGGTAGTGCCCCCCACCTCACCACTAGAACCACACCTCAAGTTGCCTGACCAGTTCTCAGGGGACCGGAAGACTTTTTTCTCCTTCCGGGAGAGTTGAAGACTCTATTTCCATTTAAGGCCCCACTCCTCAGGTTTTGAGAACCAGCGAGTGGGTATAATTATGTCCCGGCTCCAGGACGGCCCGCAGGAATGGGCCTTCTCCTTGGCTCCTGAGGCCCTGAACTTTCGTCTGTTGATTTTTTTTTTTCCGCTCTCGGGCTCATCTATGACGAGACTGACAAGACTGCCTTTGCCGAGAGTCAGCTGGTGACTTTACGTCAAGGTAAGAGACCCGTTGAGGAGTACTGTACCCGTTGAGGAAGTGGTGTGTAGCTTCTCGGTGGAATGACACTGCCCTGAGGTGTCACTTTAGATTGGGTCTGTCGAACGCCCTGAAAGACCTGTTAGTTAGTTATCCCTATTCGGACTCTCTAGATCAGGTTATGACTTTAGCGGTACGCCTTGACCGACGTCTCAGGGAACGACGACTCGAACGTTTTTGTTCCTTTTCCTCTGACTCCCCTATGATGGCTCCAGAGTTTCTGTTGCTTCGTTCTTTCACGGAAAACTCGGATGAACCTATGCAACTCTGGGCCTCCGTATCTCCCCAACAACGTAGAGAGTTCCGCAGGAAGAATGTTCTCTGCTTCTACTGTGGGGATGACAAGCATCAAGTGAATGACTGTCCTAGGCGTAAGAATAAGCAGCCGGAAAACTTCCGCGCCTAAGTGACCATCAGGGAGGTCGCTTGGGCGCACAGGTTTTTCCCGTAAATATGAAGCCTAATAAAATCTTGCTTCCCTTTCAGGTCTCTTTCGGTGGTAGGTCTGCCTCCGGCAGTGCCTTCGTGGACTCAGGGTCTTCTGCTAATATTATGTCTGTGGAATTTGCTATGTCTCTAGCTATGCCTTTAATTGATTTGCCTAAACCTGTCCCGGTAGTGGGTATCGACTTCACTCCACTTGCTAATGGTTATTTTACACAGCATACCCCTGTATTTGAACTCATGGTTGGCTCCATGCATTTGGAGCAGTGTTTTGTGTTGGTGATGCAGGGATTATCGTCCCATTTGGTTTTAGGCCTTCCTTGGTTGCAGATGCATAATCCCACGTTTAACTGGAATACAGGGGATCTTACTAAATGGGGTAATGAATGCATGACTTCCTGTTTTTCTATTAATTTGGTTTCTCTCGCTGAGGAGGTGAACACTCTACCTGAGTTTATTCAGTACTGCGGAATCGATTTGGTACCAGGAGCTAAGCTCCCTAAAGGTAGGATATTTAATCTCTCTTGTCCTGAACGTGAAGCCATGAGAGAATATATCCTGGAAAGCCTTGCCAAGCGTTACATCCGCCCCTCTACTTCTCCGGTAGGTGCTGGCTTCTTCTTCGTAGGGAAGAGGGATGGTGGTCTTAGGCCATGCATCGATTACCGAAACTTGAATAAGGTCTCTGTAAGGAACCAATATCCCCTTCCTTTGATTCCTGATCTCTTCAATCAGGTTCAGGGGGCCCAATGGTTCTCTAAGTTTGATCTTCGGGGGACTTATAACCTTATCCGAATCAGGGAAGGGGATGAGTGGAAGACTGCGTTTAACACGCCCGAAGGTCATTTCGAATACCTCGTCATGCCCTTTGGGTTGTGTAATGCTCCCGCGGTCTTCCAGAATTTCATAAATGAGGTTTTAAGAGACTGCCTGGGGGTATTTCTTGTAGTGTACCTTGATGATATACTTGTGTTTTCCAAGGACTGGTCCTCCCACATTGAGCATGTCAGGAAGGTTCTCCAGGCCCTTAGGGAAAACAAACTCTTTGCTAAAACTGAAAAATGTGTGTTTGGGGTGCAGGAGATACCATTTTTGGGTCAAATCCTCACTCCTAACGAATTCCGCATGGACCCTGCCAAGGTTCAGGCTGTGGCGGAATGGGTCCAACCTGCCTCCCTGAAGGCTTTACAGTGCTTCCTGGGGTTCGCTAATTATTACAGGAGATTTATTGCTAACCTCTCGGTCATCACTAAGCCTCTTACGGACCTTACTCGCAAGGGTGCTGATCTCCTCCACTGGCCTCCGGAGGCGGTTCAGGCTTTTGAGGTCCTTAAGAGGTCCTTTTGAGGTCCTTAAGAGGTGCTTTGTCTCTGCCCCAGTGCTGATTCAGCCTAACCAAATGGAGCCTCCGAGGTGGGAGTGGGTGCTGTCTTGTACCAGGGTACCAGGGGTCTTACCCATCTCCGTCCCTGTGCCTACTTCTCCAGGAAGTTCTCCCCCACTGAGAGTAACTATGACGTTGGCAACGGCGAACTCTTAGCCATTAAATGGGCATTTGAAGAGTGGCGCCACTTCCTGGAGGGGGCTAGGCACCAGGTAACGGTCCTTACCGACCACAAGAATATGGTTTTCCTAGAATCTGCCCGGAGGCTAAACCCGAGACAAGCTCGGTGGGCGTTGTTTTTTACTAGATGAAACTTTGTGGTTACCTATAGGGCTGGGTCTAAAAATATTAAAAATTATGCACTGTCGCGTAGCTTCATGGCCAGCCCTCCTCCTGAGGAGGATCCTGGTTGTGTTTTGCCCCCAGGTATAATCATATCCTCTGTTGATTCTGACTTAGCCTCCGAAATTGCGGCTGATCAAGGTTCAGCTTCCGAGAACCTTCCTGAGAACAAGCTGTTTGTTCCCCTGCAATTCTGGCTAAGGGTACTCAGGGAGAATCCTGACTCTGCACTATCTGGCCATCCAGGCATCCTGGGTACGAAACACCTCATTTCTAGAACCTATTGGTGGCCTGGGTTGCTTAAAGACGTTAAGGCCTACGTCGCTGATTGTGAAACTTGTGCTAGGTCCAAGACTCCCAGGTCCCGACCAGCGGGCTTACTATGTTCTTTGCCCATTCCCCAGAGACCTTGGACCCATATCTCCATGGATTTTATCACCGATCTGCCTCCATCCCAAGGCAAGTCGGTGGTGTGGGTTGTAGTAGACCGCTTCAGCAAGATGTCCCACTTTGTACCCCTCAAGAAACTACCCAATGCCAAGACATTAGCTACCTTGTTTGTCAAACACATCCTGCGTCTCCATGGGGTTCCTGTCAATATTGTTTCTGACAGAGGGGTACAATTTGTTTCATTGTTTTGGAGAGCTTTCTGTTTGAAGTTGGAGATTGATCTGTCCTTCTCCTCGGCCTTCCATCCTGAAACTAATGGCCAAACTGAGAGGACTAATCAGTCTCTAGAACAATATTTAAGGTGTTTTATCTCTGATTGTCAAGATGATTGGGTCTCCTTCATTCCCCTCGCCGAATTTTCCCTTAATAACCGGGTCAGTAAGTCGTCGGGGGTCTCCCTCTTTTTCTGTAATTTTGGGTTTAATCCACGGTTCTTCTCCGTTTCACTTGGTGGTTCCAACAATCCCGAGGTAGATGTCGTTCATCGGGAACTGTATACATTGTTAATGTGCTAAATGACTATTCTAGCTGCAAACGTCTGTTTTTTAATGCAATATCTACATAGGTGTATAGAGGCACATTTCCAGCAACCATCACTCCAGTGTTCTAATGGTACATTGTGTTTGCTAACTGTGTTAGAAGGCTAATGGATGATTAGAAAACACTTGAAAACCCTTGTGCAATTATGTTAGCACCGCTGTAAACAGTTTTGCTGTTTAGAGGAGCTATAAAACTGACCTTCCTTTGAGCTAGTTGAGAATCTGGAGCATTACATTTGTGGGTTCGATTAAACTCTCAAAATGGCTAGAAAAAGAGAGCTTTCATGTGAAACTCGACAGTCTATTCTTGTTCTTAGAAATTAAGGCTATTCCATGCGAGAAATTGCCAAGAAACTGAAGATTTCCTACAACGGTGTGTACTACTCCCTTCAGAGGACAGCACAAACAGGCTCTAACCAGAGTAGAAAGAGAAGTGGGAGGCCCCGCTGCACAACTGAGCAACAAGACAAGTACATTAGAGTCTCTAGTTTGAGAAATAGACGCCTCACAGGTCCTCAACTGACAGCTTCATTAATAGTACCCGCAAAACGCCAGTGTCAACGTCTACAGTGAAGAGGCGACTCCGGGATTCTGGCCTTCAGGGCAGAGTGGCAAAGAAAAAGCCATATCTGAGACTGGCTAATAAAAGGAAAAGATTAATATGGGCAAAAGCACACAGACATTGGACAGAGGAAGATTGGAAAGAAGTGTTATGGACAGACGAATGGAAGTTTGAGGTGTTTGGATCACACAGAAGAACATTTGTGAGACGCAGAACAACTGAAAAGATGCTGGAAGAGTGCCTGACGCCATCTGTCAAGCATGGTGGAGGTAATGTGATGGTCTGGGGTTGCTTTGGTGCTGGTAAAGTGGGAGATTTGTACAAGGTAAAAGGGATTTTGAATAAGGAAGGCTATCACTCCATTTTGCAACGCCATGCCATACCCTGTGGACAGCACTTGATTGGAGCCAATTTCATCCTACAACAGGACAATGACCCAAAGCACACCTCCAAATTATGCAAGAACTATTTAGGGAAGAAGCAGGCAGCTGGTATTCTATCTGTAATGGAGTGGCCAGCGCAGTCACCAGATCTCAACCCCATAGAGCTGTTGTGGGAGCAGCTTGACCGTATGGTACGCAAGAAGTGCCCATCAAGCCAATCCAACTTGTGAGAGGGGCTTCTGGAAGCATGGGGTGAAATTTCTCCCGATTACCTCAGCAAATTAACAGCTAGAATGCCAAAGGTCTGCAATGCTGTAATTGCTGCAAATGGAGAATTCTTTGACGAAAGTAAAGTTTGAAGGAGAAAATTAGTATTTGAAATAAAAATAATTATTTCTAACCTTGTCAATGTCTTGACTATATTTTCTAGTCATTGTGCAACTCATTTGATAAATATAAGTGTGAGTTTTCATGGAAAACACAAAATTGTCTGGGTGACCCCAAACTTTTGAACGGTAGTGTATCTTCGAGATCAGTTACCTTATCTGATAGCACCCTATTTATCTTTGTTGCTTCTTTAACTTTTTTGTCCTTATGTTTAACTTAACCTCAGGTTCACTTATTCTGTTTTTAGCCACGGTGACTCTGCCGATTACTTTTCGTATATCATCTCAATTTAGCAATAGATCAGTCTGCATTCCTCTTATCCTGCCGTCCAATTCTACAATGGAGCTATTACATTTCTTGACTGCGTCTAGTATTGCAAATAGCCTTCTTTAGTCTTTGTCTCCTTCCCCATTGGATTTTTCTATTTTGGGACTCATCTATTTCTCAGAGGTTGCTAACCTTGCTGTCTACCCTCTTACTGGAATTTTAAAAGGTATATATTTAAAATAAAAAAATATATATAAAAATGGGTATAGGAAAGCGCTACTCAAGATAAGGATAAGCAGGGTGATACTAAAGGTAGATTTATTTGCAAAAATGGGCAACGCGTTTCAACACAGAACCTGTGTCTTCATCAGGCCAAAATTCATCATTTTTGGCCTGATGAAGACACAGGTTCTGTGTTGAAACGCGTTGACTGTTTTTGCAAATAAATCTACCTTTATTATCACCCTGCTTATCCTTATCTTGAGTAGTGCTTTCCTATATTCATTTTTATATATATATATATATATATATATATATATATATATATATATTTTTTTTTTTTAAATATATACCTTTTAAAATTGCGATTTCTCGCGGCACTATATAACTGTTGCCGGCATCTGGATATCGAAAGCTGCAACCTAGTTTTACCACTTCATACTTCCTCAAGTTGTACCTGCCAATACAAACTACCTTAGGTGAGTGTATTCACTTACCATTACTACGAATTACCCTACCTATCAGGTTTATCTTGCACTATGTGGCTCTGTGTACATTTTTTTCTTTCCAGGTACCCTCTTACTGCACCTTGAATTACTTCAGAATTTTCTGGAATCAGCATCTCTTCTTCACTTGCATTTTTCTTTGGGGCTACTTTTTTATTAGCCCCTATTTGGGATTTTAAGTCCTCATCCCAATTATATTCTCCTTCAGGCCCAGATTTGTTTATGTCACTTGTGAGAGATGTACTTCCCGATTGTCACGAGGCAAGTGTGGACCCACTGGGCTTTACCGCGAAGCGGGTTGTCAGCTGGCTAAACAGGTACGGTACAGAGTCTATAGTCCAGAAAGGGTACCTGAGGCAATGTAGACAGTAGCAAGGCAGGCTTGCCAGGCAGCAGGTAGACGTCAGGCGTGGAGTAGTAGAACATGCGTCGATATGCAGCAAAACACGACAACAGCTCAGCACGGCAGTAGACCAGGATGGTACTGGATAGCACGGGAAACAGGATACAGGATACAGGTACGGGGAACACTGGGAAGCTGGAAGACACTTAGGAGACCATTTGCAAGACAGACTTTGGGAAACAACAACAACGCTCAGGCGGGGATAAGAAGGGTGGTGACCTTCTTATAGTCCAGGAATTCATGAGTTGATGATGATGATTTTCATGTGCGCGCGCTGGCCCTTTAAGAGCGGGCACGAGCGCGCGCGCGCACCCTCCGAGAGACAGGCTCGATACTCGGAAGTGAGTGCTGGTGCCTCACAGGGGAACGACGCAGCACAGCAGCAGGACGTCCATGGCCGCGGTCGTCGAGGGGTAAGTTAGACAGACAGACCGCGGCCATAGACGTTACACTGATTTTCTGGCCTTAGCTGATAAACTGTCATCTTTTTGATTTTTTTTGTCATCATCTTCGACATTGTAAGAGAGCGTGTAAAGCTAGGAGAGATGTCACAGTTTTGCTACCGGGTTCTCCTCTATTTCCCATGTTATTTCCTCCACCTAAAATAAGTTGAGGCTATTCAAATTAAATTTCTAAACTTACAGGTGGGGTCTAAGAAGTACATCCTATACTGTCTTCTATTTTACTGTTTTTCCTAGCAGGTATAGGAGTCTAGGCTTGGAGGTAGAAGTTGGAAGTGCACCCATAAATCTGTCTCTCTTATATGATTATATTAATTAAATTAAAGGTTCAGTATGAGGTTCCTGGGAGTGATAATCTTTTCCAAACTAACAGATCTACATTCAAATATGGGCTTTTTATTCTTTTTAGTCCAGCTTACAAGTAGCGCTCTTTATAAGAATGGGCAAGTTTTACAGTGCCAGCGAAATTTAAATCTTTGGACCAACAAGCAGATAGCACTGTGCCTATTAACTGATCCCAGTCAAATTAATAAACGTAAAACTGAAGGTGATGACTGCAGGTATACCAATATCCTCCTTTTCACAAAATTTAATATATATGGTGAATTTGGAGACCTTCCACCAAAGGAGACCTTCCTGGAGAAGAGGGGTGTGGATTGGGCCCATCAGAATGAGTTCATTATCGAAATGCTTGAATTTGTTCTTAAAAATATTTTTTTTTTGTTTTGATGGAAAATATTTTCACCAGGTACAGGGGATGGCGATGGGGGCCTCTTGTGCCCCCTCATACGCATGCCTACACCTGGGTTGGTGGGAGGAATTCCTTGTATATACCCACCCACTCTTCAGGAAGTGTGCAGCTGCTTGGTTAAGATATATGGATGACATATTGCTTTGCTGGAGAGGAACACTGGACACTCTGAAGACTTTTGTTGAAGAGTTAAATGGTAATAATTTAAACATACATTTAACATTCACATATAGTGAAAATACAATAAGTTTTTTAGACCTTAACAGCCACAAGCAGGGTAATAGATTAACTACCTCCACTTATAGGAAACCAACAGCTGGTAATACCTTACTTCATGCCACTAGTCACCATCACCATTCCCAAATAGAAGGAATCCCAGTTGGACAATTTCTCCGAATTCGTAGGAATTGCACCACCTTTGGTGATTTCAAAGATGAGTCCATACACCTGTCTGAACGGTTTAAAATGAGGGGATATTCAAAGAAATCAATTAAATATGGCTACAACAAAGTATTGAGAACAAATCGGGAGGATACCTTAAAAAACAAAAAAGACATAAAGACGGATGACAGAGTGAGGTTTATCTCTAGGTATGGTTCACATTGGGACTTACTCCGTAACATCATGATAAAAAACTGGTCACATTAGACCTTGGACAAAAAAATTGCGTCCATAGTTGGTGATTGTCCCAGCATGGTCCCAAAAAAAGCACCGACACTGAAAGACCTCTTGGTCAATTCAGAATTTAGGAGGAGAACTGACGAACACGAATCTTGGTTAAAGTGTCGCCCTAAGGGGATGTACAAATGTGGATCCTGTAATTATCGTAGATATGTATCAAAAACAAATATGTTCACTGATTCCGAACATAAAAAGGACTACAGAATCCTTTCTTTTATTAATTGTCCTTCCAGCATGGTAGTGTATGTGATTACATGTCCATGTGGGAAAATGTACGTTGGAAAAACGAAACGTGAATTACAAAAACGCATCAGTGAACATATCTCGGATATTAGAAGGGGAGAGATGAAGAATCCATTGGCAGTTCATTTTAAGTCCCATCACCAACAATCCCCAAAGGGCTTACTCTTTATGGGGATATACCAGCTACATGAAGATTGGAGAGGTGGAGATAGAAACAAGCTATTACTTCAAAAAGAAACCATGTGGATATATACCCTGGGGACTCTGTCCCCTAGGGGGTTAAATAATGAGATCAAATTTAACATGTTCCTCTGAAACTATTAGGCTTTTGTATCTGTCATGGATTCTTCTTTCTCCTCCCCTTCTCCGAGGTTATTATTTTCTTTCTTTTTGGATCCCTACATAGGATGGTGGGGACTCGGTCGATGGTCATCTTTTGGCCCTTGACCTACTCCCTGCCCTCTTATGCAGTCTTCCTTTGCGACCATTAATCAGTATACTGTATCCCTTCCTTGGTTCTCATTTGGAATTTTATGGGTGGGCTCGACATCCACTCGGTGGGCTGTTTTCCAGCAGCTGAGTGGTCTCGCACCCATTCATCCTTTTCCACACTAGAGAAATAATTGTATTTATATTTTGTAACTGGAAAGATAGAGATATATTCTTTATCTTTTTTAGTTCCTCCATTTATCGAATTAATGACCTTGTTTACATATCGTAATAGAAGGAATAGAAATATTTACCCTTGTGCACATTCAATCGATGAATGTGTATATATATGGAAATGAGAGGGAAGTGATACTTTCTCCCTCCCCTATAGTCGGTTCATAAATAATATATATTTATTCCCTCCTATTATCAGATGTATTGATCGTCCCAGGACATATCCTTTCATTTATAATAGCATTCTTTGGTTCTATTTGATGTCAGACTAACATGGACATTCTATTCAATATATTTTTCTCTATGGGTTATAGATATTGACACTCTGTTCAGTATATATCTCTTTTTGAGCTATAAAAGGAACAGAATATCGCCACTCGCAATATGCTTGGAATTCTTTTCTTCTTTCTTTTTATTATTTTTCTTCTTTATTTCATTATTTACTTTTTATTTAACTATTTTCTTCTTCTTCTTTGTTTCTTTACTTAGTTATTTTTTTATTTTCTTTTGGGAGATTGATGCCTCTTTCTCCAGGATAATGACATTGTATCT
Organism: Rhinoderma darwinii; assembly: GCF_050947455.1. Lineage (NCBI taxonomy): Eukaryota > Metazoa > Chordata > Amphibia > Anura > Rhinodermatidae > Rhinoderma > Rhinoderma darwinii. Next base: position 232,056,604 of record NC_134690.1, on the reverse strand, counting down.
TATTTAAAGTTATTAATGAGGACCACATTTTTGGTCGTATTTGCTTTTGGTAATTCTGGCAGTACGTTAATTAAAATTTTCCTTCCTTTTTTATGATTATTTTATTAAAAATGGTTTAAGATGTATTGTACATTTGTTTAACCTGTATTTGCAGTTTATTCCCAACATTTTTCTGCATGTAAACGATTGAGTTATTAAAATTGATCATGTATCTTTAAATACCGGCGCTATATAAGCAGGTACTATCGTGAACATGATTTCCTGTCTCTGATGAAGTCCCAGCTGGGATGAAACGCGTAAGACGTATGCACGGTGGTGAGAGACGTCATCACACCGTTTTCCTCAGGCGTGGTTACCTGTAACTCCATGCCTCAAACCACGCTTGGTTTACCTACTACCTTGGCAGGTGTTTTTTTTCTGGGTCTCTGGATTTGAGATTCCTAACCCCCACTACCTACAAGGTATGAGACACAACACCTAGAGGATATTTATTGGCCGTTTTAAATCCGAAGCAACGATTTTGCATGCACGCTACAACAGCCCTTACCTGTACCCGGGAATCAATTTATCCAGTCACGGATAAGGAAGCAAAGGAAAAATCCACTCGGTGTATGATCAGGAACCCGCCTGTTTTAAGGACTTCCAAAAGTTTGTTCCTTAAGGTCAGATGTACATGGCTGTTCAAGTTGCACTGAAAGTCCAATAAAGATAAAGACCATCCATGGACTGATCGGCACCCAATAGATGAGTATGCGAAAAATCTCTGTGGATCATCTATATTCTCATTGCTTATTCCTGGATGTGCCTAATTAATTTATTGTCTTGACCAGTCTGAATTTACCTGTGTTTCTTAGGTTGCAATTTGCTACATGCACCTTGGCGATATATCCTTTCTGTATATTTGATATACCCTTTTGTATTTTCTTGAGCATATTGATTCTTATATTTATATATACTCATTATTCTTCCTGGCCAGGTAGTTTTTAAATTGTTTTGTATTATTGTATATGCAATTGTGGGAATTGTTTGTATTTCCTTTTCCCTCCCTTCTTCCCTTTTTTTCTATGTATTAAACTTATCTTATATTACATTTATAGATATATTCATTATTTATATTTAATTTTCTTACCCAGATGAGTGCTGGTTTGTCATGGATAGTTTTTTGATTTATTGTTCTTTGGTTTAGTTACTAGGACGGCACCGTGTGGCTTCCCAACCACAACTTTCTGGGATTCTGGATATTTTCCTTGAATATATTTTTTGCTATTTGTGTGAGGAGTTTTCTCCTTACGTTTGGTTTGCTGTATATCCATATATTTTAGTCGGTTCCTTGCGGGTGAGGCATCTGTCTTCCCTTTTTTTTTTTATTTAACTCTTTTTTTCATTTTTCTTCTTTTTCTCCTCCTTTTTTCTTTCTTTTTTTCTTTTTTCTCCCCCCCCCCCCTTTTTTTCTTCATTTCGATGGCTTATTGCCTGGATGCGGAAGTAGATGCGCATATATCTGCTTTTTTCAATTGTGAAATCAGCAAAAACATAGATGATTCAAATAGAGATTTGTTTGGACTCTTTAAGAACCATAAGAGATTAATATTAAGTCATCTTAGGCGGAAATGGGACATTCAAAGTCTGGAAGCATATAAAAAATCAGAGATTACACCAAGAGGTTTGCGTAAGCGTATTGCACCAGCAACACATTTAAAAGGAGAGGAATTTGTCTGCAAATGGGATGAGGAATGTTTAAACCATTCCAAAAAATGTATGCAAATTATCTTGGATGAGGAGATGGCCCTTTTGGAAACATTGATATCAGAAATTGACATTAGTGTAAAAAAATTGGATGTTTTTTCTTCTCATCCTGATTTCGAAAAATTAAATAATAATTTGAAAAAGGATGTTGAACAAGAACTAAGAGAAATTTCTAGCCGTAAAAAGAAAAAGTATCAGAGAGATATACATGATTTTGAGGTAAACCAAATATTCTCTTTCTCTGGTAAAAAGGAGAGCTATATTAGACGTAGGCCTCCCCCGAAAAAAGGCATATATGTCCATACCGGCGGTGATACAACAAGTGACTTCTCTAGTGACAATGAGATGGGTCGACATTCTAAATCAGAAATTCCACAGTCCAACGTGTCTTTTTTAGGCACTCCCCAACTAGATTCACTCGTAGAGGACAAGGTGGAAGAGAAAAGAGGAAAATTTAATACAAGGCAACGAAGGGGCAGACAATAGACAGTCAAAACATCATTTGTGGGAGATGTGGCCGAGTGTGACCAGAAGTTTTGGAGGAGCTCTGCCAGGAGCAGTGATGAAATATTATAAATTAGATTCTAATTTATAATATTTCCCAGGGGCGTGGCTTGGACATGGCGCTGACCAGACGTGCTGCTTGAGAGCTCCGTTCCTGCACTTCCATAACCCGCTCATAAGCATACTAAAAAGACACACTTGAACCTACCTAATGGTCAGGAAATCTAAGGCAACCACGGGGACTCCATACTGTACGAGGCAGATGTCTTCAGCCGGTTCCATTCAAAGATTCCTCACCGACGCTACTGCCGGGCCGTCTCCCAAGATGGCGCCGCTGGAGGGGATGCGAACTGGAACAGGATTCCCGCTTGCAGAGGAGTCTTCTTCGGGGGTTGCCGCTGCAGCATCAGGTACCCACAGTACCCCCTCTTCGGTCTCTGGCTCCCTGGGCCCGTTTCCTTCCCTGCCGGCGGGGGTGGAGATGGGTCCTTCTGGAACTGTCATGGCGCTTCCCGCTCCGTCCTGCTCGCCACGTGGTGTTAGTCATGACACCCGGGTCTCTCCTTCCTCATCCTCTGGCATGCTGGGGTCTGCATCGATGCCTGCTTCTCCTCGGGATTTGGATCTACATTCCTCTCCCCACAGTGTCGGCTCTGCTAGCATGGGAGATGATTTACAGGGCCTGAGAGAACAGCTCGCCACATTGCCCACTAAACAGGACATGGAGCGTTATGTGAATCGTCTTGAGATGACCTATAAATCTGAGATACAGGCTCTTACGACTAATGTCTCTCAATTGTCCGATCAAGTTCAGCGCATAGAAGGCGACGTTTCCGCTGTTACACAGCAGCAAGTCTCTCATGCAGAACGGCTGGATCATCACTCCCAGCAGATTCATGCTCTATTTAACCTGGCTGAAGATCATGAGAATCGGCATCGCCGTAATAATATTCGGCTCCGGGGTATTCCTGTGGATATATCTTCGGGGCAACTCATAGCTGTCTTACAGTCCTTGTTTAACTCCCTGCTGGAGCGTCCTGCTGATGATCCATTGGAGCTGGATAGGGCTCACAGGACTCTTGGCCCTCGTAACCCGGATCCTGATAGGCCTAGAGATGTGCTATGCCGTGTCCATTTTTTCTCTCTAAAGGAGCAGATCATGAGGAAGGCCCGAGATAAAGGTGAAGTCTTATTACAAGGGGTCAAGATCCAGTTGTTATCCGATTTGTCCAAGATGACCCTGGACAAACGCCGAGTGCTTCGTCCTTTACTGGATGTGCTGAGAGAGCATGAGATCTCCTATTCCTGGGGTCACCCCTTCCAGGTACAGGTTCGCAGGGACGGGACATTGCTGAGTGTTCGAGACCCAGGAGATGTCCCGGACTTCTGTGCTGCCCTACAGGTGCCGAGAGTTTCCTTGCCTGATTGGCCGTATGTTCCTCTACCACCACAGCGTCCAAGGCCACACCGGCGTGGTCGTTCTCCCGCTTCTCCTATGGGTCGTCCTGGTGGGCGACGTGCTGATCCGCTGTGATTTCGTCTAGATGTTTTTTTTTTCTTTGTAGGCCAACAGTCGGCTTAGGCCTGTTAAGTTCAATTGTTACTGCTTATATCGTGGGAGGCGAAAGTCTGATGTGTTTCATGTAATACTCCGTTATACTGGTTCTTTCGCTCTGGGCAGGGGCTGCAGGTGCTCAGATTGGCCATTTGCCCGTGATTAATCAATGTTCCTCAGCTGCCAGTCCTACTGCACTATGTATGTTATGTGATTATCTACGTTTTTACTAATTACATGCCTGTATACTCGTGCGGTAACTGTGTAAATTTTCGGGAATGTATTGTTATGCTGGCATCTATGTTCGATCCTGATCTAATATCGGCCATTACTTCATTTTTCTCGTGATATTGAGCTAATGGCCTTGATTCTCTTTCCATTTATGTTTTGGTTCTAAGATGTGTGATATTTGCACTGGGTTGGGGGGTGCGGGGCGCTGGCTAGACCTTGTCCTGACACTTCTCCTCTTAGGGACTCACTGGTTATATCCAGTGTATATTGGATTGTTTCTCCTTGAGTAGCTCAAGGAGTGGGTGATTATTTCACCTGTCTGTTTGTCTTTGTTGTCGTGTCTCCCTTCCTTGTTTGTCCTGTTACTGTTCGTCTCGCCTCTGCTTAGTGCATTGCTCTACGAGTTCCTTCAGTGAGAGGTGGCGATGGCACAATTGAAGGTTTGTACCTTTAATGCTAGGGGGCTTAATGTCCCAGAAAAACGCTCACAAATTTTATATAACATGCATAAAGAGCGGGTACATATTTTGTTCCTACAAGAGACCCACTTTCAGGCGGGCCATACGCCACAGTTCACAAATCGATATTTTCCGGCCTTGTTCCACAGTACTAACCCGGAATCCAAATCCAAGGGTGCCAGTATATGTATTCATAAGTCACTCTCTCATAAAATTCTTGATGTTCTGGTTGACCCGGATGGTCGATATGTTTTTCTCAAGCTATCCATACGTAATAAGATTTTTACTCTGGCTAATATGTACCTCCCCAATAAGGACCAGGCACGAGTGGGCCGATTGTATGTAAGGAAATTGGAGGAGTTCACTGAGGGCGTTTTAATTGTTGGAGGTGATTTTAATCTGACTTTTGATTCCAGACTTGACACCTCCTCGGGCAGGTCTGTTGTCCCTAAGTCGCATTTGGGGGCACTGAAAACTGTGATGCATTCCATGCAGTTGATTGACGTGTGGAGGATTCTACACCCTCGGGTAAGAGAATACACTTATTTCTCACCACTGCATAACATGTACAGTAGGATAGACGCTTTTTTGATTAGCCACCACTTGCTTACCTGGCATCCTACCTCTGACGTGGGCCCCATGGTTTGGTCGGATCATGCTCCTGTGTTTCTGAATCTCACATTTCCTAACTCGTTGCCTAATTTCCAATCCTGGAAACTTAATGACAATTTGTTGCGGGATGCAGTATGCATGGCGGCCATTAAAGATTCACTTACCGGTTTCTTTGAGGTTCATGAACATGAAGCTACTCCCTTGCCACTCCAGTGGGAGGCACTGAAGTGTGTCATTCGAGGGGTACTAATACAAAATGGGGCACGATTGAAGCGCGAAAAGTAGTTTGCTATTGCACGTCTCTTGACTCAGATACGGGATCTGGAATCCTGTCATAAACAGGTCCCATCTTCACAGATTTTTGCGGAGCTTACTACAGCGAGAGAATCCTTGTGTTCCTTGATAGACCAGTCTCACGCTCGGTTCAGGGATCGGATGCGTAAGCACTCCTACGAACATGCGGATAAATGCGGTAGGTCTCTGGCACGTATGCTGCATCCCCGCACACAAGCGTCATATATCCCTAAAATTTCATCTCCCTCGGGCGGTGAGGTTCATGACCTGGTTGGTATTACTGACTGCTTTAAACACTATTACTCGGCGCTATACAATGTTAAAGGCCAATTTCATGATATGCAGGCAGAGGCGTTACGAGATAAAATCGACCGTTATGTTCATGATACCGCGTTGCCGACCTTGGAGGAGGGGGTGGCTTTGGAGCTTGAGGAGGATTTCTTGGAAGCCGAAGTGGAGCGTGCTATTGGAGAGTCACCCTTGGGCAAGAGCCCGGGGCCCGATGGGTTTAATAATAAATTTTATAAGACATTTAAAGATCAATTGGCTCCTTTTCTGACTAAAGTTTTTAATTCGGTGTCCTCCTCGTGTCCCTTTGCGCCTCAATCCCTCGAGGCTCATATAACTCTCCTACCAAAACCAGGCAAGGATCCAACGGCGTGCGCAAACTTCAGGCCCATTTCGCTAATCAATGTAGATGTGAAGCTTTTCGCAAAGTTGCTTGCCTCTCGTTTATTGCCATTACTGCCTGGCTTGATCGTGGATGATCAGGTGGGGTTTGTGTGTGGTCGGGAAGCGCGGGATAACACGAACAAAACTCTCCTTTTGACGTCATACTGCCAAACCCGTAAGATACCGATGTGCTTACTCTCGATAGATGCCGAAAAGGCATTTGATAGAGTGCACTGGGTGTTCCTCCGCAGTGTCTTGATGCAGGTTGGCCTTGGCACCACCACGGTGGATAGGATAATGGCCTTGTACCAAAGGCCTACTGCTCGAGTTCGTGTCAACGGACTATTATCTGCTCCTCTGTCTATTGCTAATGGCACGAGACAGGGGTGCCCACTTTCGCCTCTTTTGTATGTTCTGGTCATGGAACACCTGGCCATGGCACTGCGGAACAACCCTAATATTAATGGTATACGCGTTGGCTCACAGTATCATAAATTGGCGTTATACGCAGATGACCTCCTGGTATACATTACAACTCCCATGATTTCTTTGCCATCTTTGACGGAGGAGTTTGAGTGCTTTGGTCATTTAAGTAACTTTAAAGTCAATTACTCTAAATCGGAGGCCTTGAATATCTCTTTGGATCGCCCTCTAGCTGTCCATCTCGCTCAGGTTTTTCCGTTCAGGTGGCAACCTACATCTTTAAAATACCAAGGGGTACATGTCCCCACACAACAGTCGGATTTGTATGCTCTGAATTATACGCCCATTCTACAGCGTACCATGAAGGACTTGGCGGAATACGGCGGGAACCGCATGTCGTGGTTTGGGCGTATCAATGCGGTTAAAATGGATATCTTACCCAAATTTCTATATATCTTCCAGTCCCTATAGCTGTACCATCCAGTTTTTTCCAGGCTTTACATAGGGCCATAACCAAGTTTGTGTGGGGCTCCTCTAAGCCTCGTATCCGGTTTGCTGTCCTTAGCCGGCCAAAAATAGACGGGGGCGCGGGTCTCCCAGACTTTAAACGATACCATCAAGCAGCGATAATTATGAGAGTAGTGGATTGGTTCTGTTCGGAAGTAGGTAAGCAATGGGTGCGCATTGAAAAGGCTATATCTCCTCTTGCATTGTCCTCTCTGCCGTGGCTATCAGTCCTTAAGAGACAAACTCTCTCTCTACCTTTCCTCACACGTCAGTTTCTCATGGTATGGGAACGGATCCTGGGTACTACGGGCCTTGTCCATCGCCCGGGTCCCTTGACTCCTCTATTTGATAATCCTTCTTTCCCTCCGGCGGAGGGTGTTGATACATTCCTCTGTTGGGAGAGAGGAAATGGTGGATGTTTGTCTGAGACTCTTACTCCAGACGGTGCCATATTGCCAATGACTGATGTATCTGCTGCCTTACTTGCCATGATTAAGAACGCAGATCGCGTTCAAAACGCGTAGGCTCAGGCACAAGTCCTGACTACTTGCATCTTGGGACTGCGTCTCCCTTTCGATTTTAACTATTTTCTCAAATAAACATGGGACTCTCATTTCCCTTTTAATCACCAACATCAGCGCTGGATCATTTTCTTCTCTATATTGCTATCTGCTGCCTGCCCGGGGAGGCGGTCAACTTGGTGGTCCTATTTGCAGTTGCGGTCCTATCTCTCCTCCATGGAGGACTGTCTGGTATTACTACAGGATAAGACTCCTCTGGAACTTTACTTGTCCTTGCCCACAGCCCCTTCTCATGTGTTGTCCCACCTACATGGGATCATCCTGCCAAAATGTTCTTTTTCTCAATTATCCTTTACTGCCGCATGGGACGAGGAAATGGGGGTTAGACACTCTGAAGAAGAGTGGGGCACCGCCTTCTTTCTAGCCCATAAGTTACCGATGTCTTGTTTTGCCCAGGAAAAGAATTACAAAATACTTACCAGGTGGTACCGTTGTCCGACCTTGTTACATAGGCTATACCCTGATGTGTCTGCTCATTGTTGGAGGTGTGGGGGGGCTCCTGGAACTATGTTGCATATTTGGTGGGACTGTCCCATGCTACGTCCCTTTTGGGGAAAGATTTTTGATCTAGGCAACAAGCTTTTCCATACTGAGGTTCCGACCTCGGCTTCCATAGGCTTGCTTTCTATGGTTCCTGGATCACTCCCACACCTCAAAAAGGGGATCTTTCGACATTTCTTGACCGCAGCGAGAACCGTGATACCTCGTCACTGGAAGTTGCATACTGTACCGTCCCTGGCGGAATGGGTAACGGAGGTGAACGGGATTATGAGGATGGAGGAGTTGCTGTCCGCTGATAGGGACAAATCAGGGCTCTTCGTCCAAACTTGGATGGTGTGGTCTGGATTCCGGGATGGTGCTGATTTGCCTCTCTGGCTGGATGGAATGTTCTGAACAAATTATATTACCTACCGGAGGCGCTTTGTCTGTATGTGTTTCCTTTTGTTGTCTGGTGTTATGTGTTGTGTGTCCATATATTCAAAAGTGCTCTTATATGTGTCACTTTTCACTTTGCTGGGGGGGCGGTCTCCCTGACTGTTGCACTGATTTGACGCGAACATGGTACAGTTATTGCCGTTATATCTCTCTTATCACTCAATTCTGATAGGTGGGAGGCTACCTTTTACTGTATATCCATACTGTTGTTACACTATGATACTTCATTTAAATGTATCGCACTGCGTGCAAATTTCTTTTTTTTGCACAAACCGTGAAATGTTTCTGTATTGTTATATTTTCAAAATAAAAATCTTTGATAAAGAAAAAAAAAACATCATTAACCTTACTGATTTCCCCCTGTCTTCTAGCCACATTAGTCTTTTGAATCGGGGATTGGGCTTTTCACCCATTAAACCCGGAAATCAATTTGAAATTCACAAGGATCTATATCATTTTGTGCGGAAAATCCTTTTAAGATTGTGGCATGAGGATAGGAGGGAAACACATGAGGGGTTGGTAAAGGATAGAGAGCTGAATCCATCAGAAATGTTGGTACTGGGAGACCTGGAAGATCTTTGGATGGAGGGACATATAGAAGACAGTCAATCTTTAGAAATAGAAAACAGTACTTTGATACCTGAATTCACTAGTCTATGTAAAAAAAGTAGCACTATGCCTAACTTCCATCTAAATAGGTACACTCAGGCATTTATGGAAGCCATGAGTAGGGACTTGGATGCAGTTAATTGGTCTTCCTTCCTGAGAGAGGACAACCTCACTGGGGAAGAAAGAAGATCTTTGAAAGAATTACAAGGATCTAAAGGAATAATCATTAAATCTAGTGATAAAGGTGGTAATGTTGTCCTCCTCAGGGAGGACTACTATATTGACGAAATCCATAAACATCTTAAATCTACAAGCTATTGTTCCTTGCATGAGAATCCAATTGAGGATGTAAAACGAGTTCTGAACAGAAAACTGATATTTGCCCTTGATGAAGGCCTAATCAATAAAAAAGAATTTGATTTCCTGAAAGTTAGGGAGCCACGTACTCCTACCATCTATATATTACCTAAGGTACATAAAAATAGACAATGCCCACCAGGAAGGCCTATTATTTCGGGCTGTGAGAGTCCAACAGATCACCTAGGTAAATATGTAGATGCTAAGTTACAACCCTTCGTTCGTAGCCTTCCCTCGTTTGTTTTGGATACAGGGGATCTTTTAAGAAAGATTGACCATTTCACCGTTGAAGGAGATTTTCTTTTGGTAGGTCTAGATGTGGAGTCTTTATACACATCGATTCCACATGAATCTGGACTTAGAGCTGCTGCGCACTTCCTGTAGAAGAGGGGTGTGGATTGGGCCCATCAGAATGAGTTCATTATCGAAATGCTTGAATTTGTTCTTAAAAATATTTTTTTTGTTTTGATGGAAAATATTTTCACCAGGTACAGGGGACGGCGATGGGGGCCTCTTGTGCCCCCTCATACGCATGCCTACACCTGGGTTGGTGGGAGGAATTCCTTGTATATACCCACCCACTCTTCAGGAAGTGTGCAGCTGCTTGGTTAAGATATATGGATGACATATTGCTTTGCTGGAGAGGAACACTGGACACTCTGAAGACTTTTGTTGAAGAGTTAAATGGTAATAATTTAAACATACATTTAACATTCACATATAGTGAAAATACAATAAGTTTTTTAGACCTTAACATCCACAAGCAGGGTAATAGATTAACTACCTCCACTTATAGGAAACCAACAGCTGGTAATACCTTACTTCATGTCACTAGTCACCATCACCATTCCCAAATAAAAGGAATCCCAGTTGGACAATTTCTCTGAATTCGTAGGAATTGCACCACCTTGGGTGATTTCAAAGATGAGTCCATACACCTGTCTGAATGGTTTAAAATGAGGGGATATTCAAAGAAATCAATTAAATATGGCTACAACAAAGCATTGAGAACAAATAGGGAGGATACCTTAAAAAACAAAAAAGACATAAAGACGGATGACAGAGTGAGGTTTATCTCTAGGTATGGTTCACATTGGGACTTACTCCGTAACATCATGATAAAAAAACTGGTCACATTTGACCTTGGACAAAAAAATTGCGTCCATAGTTGGTGATTGTCCCAGCATGGTCCAAAAAAAGCACCGACACTGAAAGACCTCTTGGTCAATTCAGAATTTAGGAGGAGAACTGACGAACACGAATCTTCGTTAAAGAGTCGCCCTAAAGGGATGTACAAATGTGGATCCTGTAATTATTGTAGATATGTATCAAAAACAAATATGTTCACTGATTCCGAACATAAAAAGGACTACAGAATCCTTTCTTTTATTAATTGTCGTTCCAGCATGGTAGTGTATGTGATTACATGTCCATGTGGGAAGATGTACGTTGGAAAAACGAAACGTGAATTACAAAAACGCATCAGTGAACATATCTCGGATATTAGAAGGGGAGAGATGAAGAATCCATTGGCAGTTCATTTTAAGTCCCATCACCAACAATCCCCAAAGGGCTTACTCTTTATGGGAATATACCAGCTACATGAAGATTGGAGAGGTGGAGATAGAAACAAGCTATTACTTCAAAAAGAAACCATGTGGATATATACCCTGGGGACTCTGTCCCCTAGGGGGTTAAATAATGAGATCAAATTTAACATGTTCCTCTGAAACTATTAGGCTTTTGTATCTGTCATGGATTCTTCTTTCTCCTCCCCTTCTCCGAGGTTATTATTTTCTTTCTTTTTGGATCCCTGCATAGGATGGTGGGGACTCGGTCGATGGTCATCTTTTGGCCCTTGACCTACTCCCTGCCCTCTTATGCAGTCTCCCTTTGCGACCATTAATCAGTATACTGTATCCCTTCCTTGGTTCTCATTTTGAATTTTATGGGTGGGCTCGACATCCACTCGGTGGGCTGTTTTCCAGCAGCTGAGTGGTCTCGCACCCATTCATCCTTTTCCACACTAGAGAAATAATTGTATTTATATTTTGTAACTGGAAAGATAGAGATATATTCTTTATCTTTTTAGTTCCTCCATTTATCGAATTAATGACCTTGTTTACATATCGTAATAGAAGGAATAGAAATATTTACCCTTGTGCACATTCAATCGATGAATGTGTATATATATGGAAATGAGAGGGAAGTGATACTTTCTCCCCCCCTATAGTCGGTTCATAAATAATATATATTTATTCCCTCCTATTATCAGATGTATTGATCGTCCCAGGACATATCCTTTCATTTATAATAGCATTCTTTGGTTCTATTTGATGTCAGACTAACATGGACATTCTATTCAATATATTTTTCTCTATGGGTTATAGATATTGACACTCTGTTCAGTATATATCTCTTTTTGAGCTATAAAAGGAACAGAATATCGCCACTCGCAATATGCTTGGAATTCTTTTCTTCTTTCTTTTTATTATTTTTCTTCTTTATTTCATTATTTACTTTTTATATAACTATTTTCTTCTTCTTCTTTTGTTTCTTTACTTAGTTATTTTTTTATTTTCTTTTGGGAGATTGATGCCTCTTTCTCCAGGATAATGACATTGTATCTTATTTAAAGTTATCAATGAGGACCACATTTTTGGTCGTATTTGCTTTTGGTAATTCTGGCAGTACGTTAATTAAAATTTTCCTTCCTTTTTTATGATTATTTTATTAAAAATGGTTTAAGATGTATTGTACATTTGTTTAACCTGTATTTGCAGTTTATTCCCAACATTTTTCTGCATGTAAACGATTGAGTTATTAAAATTGATCATGTATCTTTAAACACCGGTGCTATATAAGCAGGTACTATCGTGAACATGATTTCCTGTCTCTGACGAAGTCCGAGCTGGGATGAAACGCGTAAGACGTTTGCACGGTGGTGAGAGACGTCATCACACCGTTTTCCTCAGGCGTGGTTACCTGTAACTCCATGCCTCAAACCACGCTTGGTTTACCTACTACCTTGGCCGGTGTTTTCTTTCTGGGTCTCTGGATTTGAGATTCCTAACCCCCACTACCTACGAGGTATGAGACACAACACCTAGAGGATATTTATTGGCTGTTTTAAATCCGAAGCAAGGATTTTGCATGCACGCTACAACAGCCCTTACCTGTACCCGGGAATCAATTTATCCAGTCACGGATAAGGAAGCAAAGGAAAAATCCACTCGGTTTATGATCAGGAACCCGCCTGTTTGAAGGACTTCCAAAAGTTCGTTCCTTAAGGTCAGATGTACATGGCTGTTCAAGTTGCACTGAAAGTCCAATAAAGATAAAGACCATCCATGGACTTATCGGCACGCAATAGATGAGTATGCGAAAAATCTCTGTGGATCATCTATATTCTCATTGCTTATTCCTGGATGTGCCTAATTAATTTATTGTCTTGACCGGTCTGAATTTACCTGTGTTTCTTAGGTTGCAATTTGCTACATGCACCTTGCCGATATATCCTTTCTGTATATTTGATATACCCTTTTGTATTTTCTTGAGCATATTGATGCTTATATTTATATATACTCATTATTCTTCCTGGCCAGGTAGTTTTTAAATTGTTTTGTATTATTGTATATGCAATTGTGGGAATTGTTTGTATTTCCTTTTCCCTCCCTTCTCCCCTTTTTTTCTATGTATTAAACTTATCTTATATTACATTTATAGATATATTCAATATTTATATTTAATTTTCTTACCCAGATGAGCGCTGGTTTGTCCTGGATATTTTTTTGATTTATTGTTCTTTGGTTTAGTTACTAGGACGGCACCGTGTGGCTTCCCAACCACAACTTTCTGGGATTCTGGATATTTCCCTTTAATATATTTTTTGTAAATTGTAGTTTTATGTACTCCACTTCAATTAGAACATGAATCACTGGGGTAGGACTAGAGTTTAGATAAAATATAACTTTTACTAATATCTTGCAGACATAAGCACACTAATGAAGACATCTCACAACACATATATTTCTCCCTATTGCAGGGACAGTCAATACAAATATTCAGTTTTTCTGTATAGGTAAACTGTATTAATAAACTCTGCAATCAATGGATATGGCCAAGTGGCCCCCGTCAACTGGCGGCTCAACAAAATATGCTGGAGCAGCGCAAAATTTAATTGTCAGGTTCTGCAGTGGCAGAAAATCTTTGCAGCACATGTGCCCAAAGTGCTGGAATGAACATCCGTGTTGGCGTCTGCCGTCAGATCTCCCCTGATGAATTTCGGCCATAAGGAAACGCGTCGGGAGAAAGAAAAATATTGTTTGTTTATATAAAAAAAGAACAATGAGGTTTCCCAGTCCCCACACTGGAGAATAGCACGGACCCTGCTGTACAGAACGGGTAAGGGGGTTCATAACCACAGAAACATCAATACCCAAGTTTGAGTGACCTGGGAAAATACCTGCCTTTTCATTGTATATACCCTGTGAAAAATCTGAGGGTTATTTGCATAACTGTATCCATTGATTGCACAGCTTATTAATACAGTTTACCAATTCAGAAAAACTGAATAATTGTATTGAATCTCCCTGCAATAGGGAGAAATATATGTGTTGTGAAACGTCTTCATTAGTGTGCTAATGTCTGCTCACTTTTTTTTATAAGATATTAGTAAAAGTTATATTTTATCTAAACTCTAGTCCTACCCCAGTGATTCACATTCATATAGTTCACTTAAGGCCCTTTTACACGGGCCAATCGGGCAAACAATCATTGATCGGCGCTCGATAACACGGCCCAGGACGGGCCGTGTAAGAGGACCTATACTGTGATGTATCCACTGTTAATCAAATATAGAACATTTCAATGCCTTACAGCCATCAGTTTTATACTATTTATGTCCCACAAGCAGTAAGCTGGTGCACACTTTAGTTAATTCAATACATCCACAATGAAGGGGAAAAAAGAACACTCTTGTGTTATTTTTCACCTTATTTCCCCTTAGTTCATTAAATAAATTATATAAGTGGCACTGTAAATTTCAATTGATCTCCACTATCCATTTGCATGAAAATTAATTCAGTTAAAATAGTTACCCCGCCAAAGAGCAACTTACAAATTTTACTCTTAATATTTCAGTTAAGTTTGCTTACTTTTAAGTACCACAAAAAAAATGGCAAGTACACAATTCAGTTACTTCAATTGCTTCAGTTCATCCACAAGCATGATATAATGGGAAAACACTTTTGATGTTATTCTCCCTAATTAATGCCACTGTTGACTTTGATCAGTCCACTTACTATAATACATCCAGTGTAAGGGAGGGTAAGCGGATAAAATGTTTACAGTCCGGTCAGGCTTATACTAGTTTTTTCCCCCAGATATTCAATTGCTCTAGCCTTAAGAAAAGCATGAATTACTGGTTTACTGATCTGATACTGGACGTGTTCAAGGACCGAGAACATAGTCATTCGTAGTCCATCACTGCCAGCTTCTTACCCCAACCTGGCTAGTGCTTTGTTTAAACAAGGACACTCAATAATATCCCTTCTGTTCTGGAGTTACTTCTCCACATCCATATAAAATAATGCTTGGTGCTATGGAACTTGCTGGTCCTGGGCTCATGCCATTCTGGTCACGCCAGGTTTCCTCAAATACACCATGCACCTCATGAATACAGCAGCCTGTTGCTTTCTCCCTTGTGCACAAGGCAAACAGGGCCAAGCAGAGTCTTACAGCAGGGGGGAGAAGCCAAACAGACCAACAGACCTACAGACGGCAAAACACTTTATTTTTCCAGAAGGGCACGTGTTCCAGCTGATGTAGAAGTGTCTGGTGTATGTCCATCGGTGTTGTTTGTATGTCCACTGTGTACCATACACGAAGGAATTCATTAAGCCGCGATAAATGGGAGCATAGTGGTCGGAGCCTCTTCTAGACTGACAGGCTCCAGTTTCAGTGTCCCGGATGCACTTCACAGCACCATAGCACCCCCCCCCCACTGTATACCAAGCATCTACGTGGTGTGGTGTTTCCTCTAACAGTGAGAAGTGTCCCCATCGGCTAAATACTCCAATGACTGACATGCTCAACCTATCCATTGTGCTCAGACTTTAAGTGTGTGTCTTTCATCCACAATTCCTCCACACGTCGTCTCCGCAGTTTACAAAATCCTTAATAATCTCAAAAACTCCCCCCATATTGTAAAGCTTGGGAATTCAAACTGGGCAAGCAGTTCTTGATAGCCCATTGGACCAAATGTTTTCACTTATCCTTTTAAGCTGTTTTTGCAATCAAGACCCATATTATTGCAGCTAAGGCCAATTTTTCCCATGGCTAAATCTACAGATTTACACCCCGTTACACAACAAATTGCAGAATGCTAAAATTGTTATCCTGTGATTCTGCAAATTGACAGAGCCAGCAACTCTTTAGGGTTGGTTTGGGGAGATTGCTCACATTCACAGAATGGAGGAGCTAATTTCTCAGATTCCTTCATGGTTATATCTCACCTCTCTCCTTGTCTCATTTTGTCCTTTCTCTGCTCTAGATAGTGCTACGAAGACCCTACGAGAAACTCCATGAGATTATGGTCAACTGATTTTCTGCTGTCCTGTGGTCTACATAGTTTCTGGATAGGTCTTGGTCATTGCAGTCCTGACTTTCCCTTCTTCCAGTGAACATTGAGGTGCTGTCCCTTATACTTTTCTTAACATGTCTTTGGAGTTTTCCCTATTCACTGTGTTTTCTTTATTATTGTTATACTGTACTTTTCTATTGTTTCCTTGACACCCTTTTGTTGAAATGTTGTTATATTTTACTTGATGTTTTTCCTGATTATCAGCTATTAACTGGACATGTGCTTTTGTCCAACAGATTGTCAAAACAATGATTTTAACATTGCTACGAACCGCCAATTTGATACCGTTTGGACACTATTTAAGAATCTATGTTTGTGCATGGATGTATACAATTGTAATGCTCTGGTTGCTCAAATGGTTTGGTGTTAGGACCAGCGGGTTGTGGACCCACTGCGCTACTTAACTGGTTTGACTTTGGGTCACCTGTTAGGATGTTATCTAAGTAGCCTCCCTGGTCTTCACCTCTTGAGGTGGTCCCAGTGTGAGTAACAGCTGGCCCCGTGGACCAGAATACAACGGTGTAGAACCCCAAGGGTACAGGCACTGGCAGATGGTACCTTGATAGACGGAAGTGGATCAGAAGTCACAGTTCGTAACAGGTAGTAAGCCTTAAAGAGGCTCTGTCACCACATTATAAGTGCCCTATCTCCTACATAAGGAGATGGGCACTGTAATGTAGGTGACAGTAATGCTTTTTATTTTAAAAAACAATCTTTTTTCACAACGTTAGGAGCGATTTTGGTTTATGCTAATGAGCTTTCTTAATGCCCAAGTGGGCGTACTTTTACTTTCGACCAAGTGGGCGTTGTACAGAGGAGTGCATGACGCTGACCAATCAGCATCATGCACTCCTCTCCATTCATTTACACTGCACTAGCGATATAGTTATATCACTATGTGCAGCTACATACACAAGCCCTAACATTACTACAGTGTCCTGATAATGAATACACATGACCATCCAGCCTGGACGTCATGTGTACTCAGAATCCTGACACTTCTGACTCTTTTTTTGTGAGATTCCGGCAAGTGAAAACAAATCTCGCGAGATCACGGAGATAAACGAGATTTCGTATTTTTTATTGATAATAAAAAAAGCCGGCATCAAAGTAGTCCTCGAATCCAACGAAGTCCAATGATCGAACTTGTAAAAAAAACCAAAACACATTTTTTTGTGTGAGGGCCTGTTCACATCACTACTGTTCCTACGTTGAGGGGTTCCGTCTGAGGTTTACGAAGGGGTAACCCCTCAACGGAAAGGCAAACTGGAACCTGACAAACAGAAACCTTTAGCAATGTTTCCGTCACCATGGAGCTCAATGGTGAAGGAGACGGAAGCTGAGGTTTCAGTTTGCTTTTCCGTTGAGGGGCTACCCAACGGAAACCTCAGACGGAACCCTTCAACGGAAGGGCAACGGTGATGTGAACTCAGCCTAACACATATGGTAGGCTTAGAAGTGCATGTGCATATGGTAGGGCCCATGTGCATGTGTGATACTGTTTCTTGGACCCTGTATCTAAGCCTACCACAAGGTAGGCTTAGATACAGGATCCAGCAGACAGTAATCTTATACAGTATAAGATTACTGTCTGCTGGGGCCCTTTATCTAAGCCTACCAAATGGTAGGCTTAAAAGGGGTTGTCCAGTCTCTAAACATTGATGGCCTATCCTAGCTGTTTTGAAGGGGGTGCGAGCGCTACTTCCCCTTCATTTCCCTTACTTGCTCACACTGTGAATCGCTGACACTTTCGTGTCGGCGATTCACAGTGTGAGAAAGTGACCGGAATGAAGGGGAAGTAGCGCTCGTACGAGCACTGCACCCCCTTCAAAACAGCTGATTGGCGGGGGTCCCGGGAGTCGGACCCCGACCTATCAGCTCTAGAAGACAGTAGTATTAAACTTACCCTCCTCTTTGGCCGCAGCTGAGTTCCTGACTCCATCCAGGGTCGGGATGTTGTGCTCAGCGCATATCGTTGTGACGTCATGTGCTGCGCACAAGGCTGTGATGTCAGGACCTCCGCTGCACTCCGGAAGGAGGAAGGTAAGTACTGTCAGTTGATATAGTAACAGGGGCTCGTGTAGTTTATTACATAGGCCCCAGTTACTATAGTAACTTTTCATTGATGTGGTGCAGGTGGCTGCGGGTCCCCCTGGATTTCGGGGCCCGGTCGCAATTGCGACCGCTGCAACCCCTATAGTTACGCCATTTTCTGGTGGAAGGGGAGCTACACCTTAGAGATTAATCCATACAGCAATGAGATGAAAACAACATTTAGAACCTAAGGGTATATTTACATGGGGCTGAGAACCAAACCATTACTGAACCGCAGCAAAACTGTAAATAATACGATTGTGTCTCTGCTACACCATTACCATCCTGTGTGAATGTATCCTAAAAGGTAGGCATGAACATACATGTCAAACTAACACTGTACATTACAATCATGCTGTCATACTTCCTTCCAATTTTCCCCTATTTTATGCTAACACATGTTCAATAGTTTAGCAAGAAGTATAGGACAGATAGAAAGAAATATGACTGCAGGATCAGACTATACAGGGTTCATTTGCTGTTTGTTACCATGGTGATGCATTGTCTGCAAAGGAGTTGTGGAATCAAAACGTTAGGACATGTTAAATTAAGACCTATAGCAAAGTTGCTTCATTTCTCATATTAGATGCACTAGAACTGATTTGGGGAGACAACACATGAATTTCAGTGGAAATAAATGGTCATAGGGATCATTTATTCCTTTGGATACAAACAATTTCTCTTTTTTTCAAGGATGAGCAGTAAAAAAAAACAAGGACTATCCAATTTACTTAAAAGCATTAAAACCATCTAGCTCACACAGCTAATAGTGAACAGCTCTCTTTCCAAATTCGTCATCTAACATGCAGAAGCCCAGCAAGTGTCACGTTGGGTGCGTGGACCCACTAGGCCGTACTGCCTTAACAGTATGGCAGCTGGCTGGTAGGGAAGTCTATAGTTCAATAGGTGTACCTGTGGCAACCTCGGACAGCAGCAAGACAGGCTCGGATGAGATTTTGGCAGCAGGCAGACACCAGGCATGGTGTAACAGGACATGCGTAGTACTTAGCGCAGCACGACTCCAACTCTATACGACACTTGGTTCTGGATAGCACGGGACACAGTATAGGGAACACTGCAAACTAGGAAATACTAAGGGACGATTTGCAGAGACAAACATAGGTAAATGACAACAACGCTCAGGCAATGCAGGAAGGGGCTGGGCCCTTCTTATAGTCCAGGGTGCTCATGGGCTATTTTGGTACTTTAACTCAGGTGCGCGCGCTCGCCCTCCAAGAGCGGGCACGAGCGTGCGCGCGCACCCTACGGGACCCGGCCGAGTGAAGCGGAAGTGAGCACTGGCGTCTCCTGAGGAGATGGGGACCAACGCTCACTGATCCATGGCTGCGGCCGTCAGGAGGTAAGTAAATCTGCCGTCCCACTGCCACGGGTCTACCCGTGGGGGTCTACCCCCACTTACGCCCCCTCCTCTTGGGGCCAGAGCGAGAGAGAAACTTCTTCATGAAGGTAGGAGCATTGAGGTTCTCTTCTGGCTCCCAGGACCTCTTTTCAGGACCAAACCCCCTCCAATCCACCAAATAAAAGGTTTTTCCACCCACTCTCTTGGTGTCCAGGATCTCCGGATATTTCCAGGACAGCCAGACGTTGGTACATGGAGAAAACAAGGGAGGTTCTCTTCTCCTTGTGTCAGCCTTACGTTTCATGCGATCCACTGCCAGCAGAATGGAGGATCGGGTCTGCTGCCAAATCTGCAGGAAGTTCCTCAAAGAAGAATCAGTGGGCACTTCGGACATAACGGACACTGGGAGAGGAATTTGTGGGTGTTGGTCGTAGACTATGAAGAACGGTGTATTTCTTGTGGACTTGCTAATATGATTATTGTACGAGAACTAGGACTAAGGAAGAAGCCGCACCCAGTTATCATGCTGCTTGAAGATGAAGTGTCGTAGGTCGTTCTCCATGATTTGGTTGATCCTCTCGACTTGGCCATTGGACTGAGGATGGTAGGCTGAGGAAAAGTCCAACTTTACATTGAGGAGTTTACAGAGGGCTCTGCAGAACCTTGAGGTGAACTGAACCCCCCGATCAGACACGATATGCCGAGGCAAGCCGTGCAGGCGGAAGATGTGTTGGATGAAGAGGGCGGCCAATCGAGAAGCAGAAGGTAGACCGGTCAGCGGAATGAAGTGAGCCATCTTCGAAAATCGATCCGCCACCACCCAGACCACACTGCATCCCGCAGAGGGAGGCAGGTCCATAACAAAGTCCATTGCCATAAGCTGCCAGGGAGCATCGGGCACAGGCAGCGGCTGGAGCAGGCCAGCAGGTTTGGAGTGAGCAACCTTGTTAGCTGCGCAAACCGAGCATAATGAAACAAAGTCCATGATGTCTTTGAGCAGCGTGGGCCACCAGAAATGATTGGCAATCAGGTCTCGGGTCTTACGGGTACCCGCGTGACCTGCCAATCTGGAGCTGTGTCCCCAGTGGAGGATTCTCCCTCTGTCTGCCAGGCACACAAAAGTCCTCCATGGATGGATGTCTCTAACCTGCAGAGGATTGACCGAGACAATGCAAGACGGGTCAATAATACTTTGTGGAGACTCCATGGTGTCCTCTGTCTCGAACTACCTGGACAAGGCATCGGCCCTCACATTCTTGTCTGCCGGACAGTAGTGGAGCTCAAACTGGAACCGGGCAAAGAACAGCGACCACTTGGCTTGACGGGGGATCAGTCCTTGGAGCCATCTGGAAACAGGTGAGATTCTTGTGGTCAGTGAATATCAAGATGGGATGAACTGCACCCTCTAGTAGATGTCTCTACTCCTCAAGGGCCAATTTGATTGCCAGTAAATCTCGATCCCCATTCGAGTAGTTGCCTTCTGCGGAAAAGAAGAGTTTAGAGTAATAGCCACATACCATTGTCTTGCCCTTGGATCCTCTCTGGAACAGGAGTGCACCAGCACCAACAGAGGAGGCGTCCACCTCCAACGAATACTGTCGAGATACATCTGGCTGATGGAGGATAGAAGCTGACGTGAAAGCACTCTTCAGGCTATTAAATGTGGATTCCGCTTTTGGATTCCACACCTTGGCGTTCATGTCTTTCTTGGTAAGGGTGGAGATAGGAGATGTCAGTGAGGAGAAGTTTGGACTAAACTGGTGAATCCCAGGAAACGCTGTATGGACCTCAAGCCTTGAGGGCGTGGCCATTCCAGGACGGCCTTTACCCTCTCAGGATCCAACTTGAGGCCTTGATCCGAGATGATGTAGCCCAGGAAGGGAAGAGCATTTCTCTCAAACATGCACTTCTCCAACTTGGCGTACAGACTATTCTCCCTTAACCGCAGCAAAACTTGACGGACATATCTCTGATGAGTCATTGGATCTGGAGAAAAAATCAAGATGTCATCAAGATAGACCACAACACAAACATAGAAGAGGTCATGGAAGATATCATTAACGAACTCTTGGAAGACCGCGGGAGCATTACACAGGCCGAAGGGCATTACTAGATATTCATAGTGTCCGTCGCGGGTGTTAAATTACGTCTTCCATTTGTCACCACAGCAAATCCGGACTAGGTTATAAGTCCCCCGCAGGTCGAGCTTAGAAAAACTTTGGCTCCTCGTATTTGATCAAACAGCTCAGGAATCAATGGCAACGGATATCTATTTTTTATCGTGATCTGGTTGAGACCCCGGTAGTTGATGCAGGGTCGCAGAGAACCATCCTTTTTCTTGACAAAGAAGAACCCAGCTCCTGCCGGAGAAGAGGACTTCCGTATGAATCCCCTCTCCAGGTTCTCCTTAATATAGGCGGATGTGGACTGAGTCTCTGGCAAGGAGAGAGGATATACCCTACCACGGGGAAGGGATGCACCAGGAATCAGCTCGATAGGACAGTCATTCACTCGGTGTGGGGGCAGCGTATCCTCCTCTTTCTTGCTGAAGACATCCGAGAACGCAGAATAATGACACGGCAATCCTGACAAGGACCGAGGAAGAGGAGACTGGACCGGTCTAATCTGTACCAGACAGCGGTTGACATACTCGGAACCCCACTGGAGGACCTCTCCAGAATTCCAGTCCAGAACTGGGGCATGTAGTCAGAGCCAGGGCAGGCCCAGAAACACATGGTTGACGGCTTTAGACAAGATAAAAAATGAGATGAGCTCGAAATGAAGGGCTCCTAGTTGTGAATTGAATGGCTTGGTAACAGATACAACCGGGTCTGGCAGAGGTAGTCCATTCACCGATGCAACAATTAAAGGCCTCTCCAGAAGGGTTGTGGGCAACTGGAGAAGATCCACCAGGTCTCTCCGAATGAAATTAGCTGCGGATCCAGAGTCCAGATAAGCGGAGACCCGATGCGTTTTCTCACCGGACATTATGGTCACGGGAATGAACAATTTAGATGAAAGTCGTTCTTTACCCAGGGTTGACTCTCCAACCAACCCTAGGCTCTGGGGCTTTTGGGGGCATAGACGCACAAGATGTTCTCCGAGGCCGCAATATAGACAGAGTCTCGAGGTGCGTCTGCGTTGTCTCTCCTGGGTAGACAGCTTGATTTGGTCCGTCCTCAAAGACTCCTTTGGAGGAACAGCTGATGAGGACAGCAGGAGTTGCTGCAAAGCAGGAACCGGACTAGGGAGTCCTCCCACCGACGAGCTTCCTGGAACCGTTCTCAGGTCCTTATGTCAATCCGGGTGGCCAGAAGGATGTGGTCATCCCGGGTAGACGGCAGATCTCGGGCGGAAAACTCGTCCTTAATCTCAGACAGTCCCTGCCAGAATGTAGCCACCAAGGCCTCATTGTTCCACAACAATTCTCCCACTAGTGTGCGGAAGTGAATGGTGTACTCGCCCACAGAAGTGTCTCCCTGGCGAAGGTTCAGCAAGGAGGCAGCTGCCGACGAGACTCGTCCAGGTTCCTCAAATACCATATGAAATGTCCATAGTAACCCCTGGAGATCACGGGTCTCTGGTCCCTGTCATTCCCATATGGGGTTCGCCCATGCTAGGGCCCTGCCAGTGAGGAGAGAGACAATGAAAGCGACCCTTGCACCGTCAATGGAAAATGCTCTGGCATACAGGCTGAAGTAGATCTGGCACTGGTTGAGAAATCCCCTGCAGGCCCTCGCGTCTCCAATGATGAGGTAGTGGTAGAGAAAATCGGGTATCAGCACTGCCAGGAGGTGTAGTCAGAGGATCTGCACTGCCAGGAGGTGTTGTAGGAGTAACAGCAGAGGCAATAGGAGCAGATGCTGGGGAAACTGCAGCTTGCGCATCCAGTCGCTGGGTAATGGAGTTCACCGCCTGGAGGAGTTGGTCCTGTCGTAATTGGCAGACTAGCATATCCGACTGCATGGCTTGTGATGTCGTAACAAACTTGAGTTGACCAGCGGAGTCCATGGCCTGAGTGTACTGTCACATTGGGTGCGTGGACCCCCTAGGCTGTACCGCCTTAACGGTATGGCAGCTGGCCAACAGTACACAGGTCAAAGTCTATAGTTCAATAGGTGTACCTGTGGCAACTTCGGACAGCAGCAAGACAGGCTCGGATGAGACTTTGGCAGCAGGCAGACACCAGGCGTGGTGTAACAGGACAGGTGTAGTACTTAGCGCAGCATGACTCCAACTCTATACAGCACTTGGTTCTGGATAGCACGGGACACAGGATACAGGAACGGGAACACTGGGAACTAGGAAACACAAAGGGACCATTTGCAGAGACAAACATAGGTAAACGACAACAATGCTCAGGCAATGCAGGAAGGGGCTGGGCCCTTCTTATAGTCCAGGGTGCTCATGGCCTTATTTGGTACTTTAACTCAGGTGCACACGCTGGCCCTTTAAGAGCGGGCACGAGCGTGCGCGGGCACCCTACGGGACCCGGCCGATTGAAGCGTAAGTGAGCGCTCGCGTCTACTGAGTAGGAGATGCGGACCAGCACTCACTGATCCATGGCTGCGGCCTTCAGGAGGTAAGTAAACCTGGCGGCCCGCGGCCATGGGTATTACAGCAAGCATGTTACTTCAATATGGGATGAGGATAAGTGGCTGCCGGACATCTCTGGCACTACTTATGTCCCAGGGAAAAGGAATGTATGGGCTGAAATCCAACCTGGAAAAAACTTGTTTCTCCAGGAGAGAGTTGGGCTGTCCCCAAACACTTCAGATGGTGACTCTGTAAAAATGGCTGGATTTCACCAACAAATATAAATCTATGTATAACATACAAACATACTCAGAGGCATTTCAACATTGTGAGAAACTAGACATGGACCGAACATCCACAATATATACGTTGATCTGAGCCGCTAGGCATAATTTAGAAACATGAACATGAGGTTCTTTGTAAACATTTTGATCAAACTGTATAAGCCCACTTGCCACTTCACGGCGACCTCTTTAAAGTGGGTCGCTACTCTATCGGCTGCAGCACCGCATGGCGGCCCCCGCCACTGCTGCACCGCTCCCGCAGAGGGAGCAACCCAGTGGTCCAAAAGCATCCATGGTAACAGACCGTGCCAAGCCCCCTTGGCTCTGGGCCACGTCCCCCCACAAGTGCAGCACTACAGCAACAGACACCACCAGGGGCGTAACTAGGAAAGACTGGGCCCCATAGCAAACTTTTGACTGGGGCCCCCCCTCTGCTGGGTATCACACAACCCCCCCCCCCCCCCTTGTAGATAGTGCCTCCCTATAGATTCCACCACACAGCGCCCCCCTATAGATAGCACCATACACAGCCCCCTGTAGATAACGCCATACAGACCCCCTCTGTAGATAACACCATACAGAACCCCTCTGTAGATAACGCCATATAGCCCCCCCCCCAAAAAAAAAACGGCCTATAGTTTGTCCTACAAAAGACATGCATCCCCTCTCCACAGGATCTCCACAGGATAGGGGATACATGAGTGATCGCTGGCAGCGATAAGGAGAACGGGGGACCGAAAGTCCCCCGAAGTTCTCCATGACAAACCTCGGACTTCCGGCGTCTGCGCAGTTCAATAAAAATGAAAGGAGCGCTGGTCACGCATGCGCACAAGCACGACCGGTGCGCAAGTCATTTCTACGGAGCTGCCGACACAGACCCCGGAAGTCCGAGGTTTGTGATGGAGAACTTAGGGGGGACTTTCGGTCCCCCGTTCTCCTCATCCCAGCGATCCCACATGTATCCCCTATCCTGTGGATAGGGGATGCATGTCTTTTGTAGGAACAACCCCTTCAGTGGCGTCGCGCTGTAGCAGCCATAGCGGCTGCTAGCGGAGCCTGCGGCCATCGGAGGGGGCCGTGCCGGCGGGTGGCACGGGCCCCCTCATGCTGCAGGCCATGTAGAAGTCGCTACGGCTGCTATAGCGGTAGTTACGCCACTGCGTATAGGTTTGTACGGCGTAAAACTACAGCTCCCAGCATGGCCGGAACAATGGTAAGGATATGCTGGGAGATGCGGTTTCACAAAAAAATCCTATCACCATCATCTCGCTGCAGATCACACAGTGACTACAATACTGATTAGAGGCAGAATAAATATTTACATTAAGTGACTCACCGGTGACGTCTCAGATTCTAGTTCTTTTCTTCTCCCTCCGGTTCAGACATCTATGATGGATTTCTCCCGCCATGACCCACTTCTGCAGTTTTCCGCTCAGATGTCTTCAGCTTCTCACTTTTAAAACATTTCTGCACCTGTAAACAAAGTTAAAATTCTAAACACGTCTAAATATAACTGTCACACACACACACACACACACACACACACACACACACACACACACACACACACACACACACACACACACCGTGCCCCCTGTAGATAGTGACCTACATAGAAGCCCCTGTAGATAGTGCCCACATATGGACTCCAGAGCTGCAAGGCAATAGTGCTAACCACTGAGCCACCGTGCTGCCCTACATATAGCTTCCCCTATAGTTAGTGTTCCACGTATAGCCCACCTCTGTAGATAGTGTCTCACATATAGCTCCCCCTGTATATAGTGTCCCACATATAGCCCACCCCTTTAGACTGTGCACTACATATAGCCACCCTGTTGCTAGTGCCCCACAGGTAACCCAACCCCTGTATATAGTGTCCCACACATAGCCCACCCCTATAGAAAGCACCCTAAAAAAATAGCTCCCCTATAGATAGTGCTCTCCATATAGCCCACCCCTGTATATAGTGCCCTACATATAGACCCCCCTGTATATAATGGCCCACATATAGAGCCCCCTGTATATAATGGCACACACCCCCACATATAGACCCCCCTGTATATAATGGACCACATATAGAGCCCCCTGTATATAATGGCCCACACCCCCACATATAGACCCCCCTGTATATAATGGCCCACATATAGAGCCCCCTGTATATAATGGCCCACACCCCCACATATAGACCCCCCTGTATATAATGGCCCACATATAGAGCCCCCTGTATATAGTGGCCCACACCCCCACATATAGACCCCCCTGTATATAATGGCCCATATATAGAGCCCCTGTAGCTACTGGCCCACATATAGACCCCATATATATATATAATAGCCCACATAAAGACGACCCCCCCCCCCCTGTAGATAGACCCCCCCACTATAGATAATGCCTTTCACACTTTTATGAGGGGGGAAAAAAAAAACTTGACATACTCACATGATCCCGTTCCCACGCTGTTCACTGGCGATGCAGACATGCTCTCTTCTGAGCATGTCTGCAGGAGCTGAACGAGCATCCTCCAATGACGCTCATTGGCGGGGCAGAATGACTTGCCCCGCCAATCAGCACCTTCCAAGCATGGAAGCGGCGCGATGATGTCATCGCGCCGCTAGCCAATCAGTGTCATTGTAAGGCACTGGATGGTCAGGCACGGAACATGCCCGGCCATTCAGTGCTAATACATGTATTTGGCTGCCGCTAGCACTGGGGCCCCCTCCGGTGCTAGCGACACCTACAGGCATGTGTAAGGCTCGGCGGCGCGGGCCCCACAGTAGCGGCGCTACCGCTGTAGCAGCCATAACGGCTGCTAGCGGCGCCACCGGGCATTTGGGTGTGCGTGTCGGCTGGCGGCACGGGCCCCCTCAAGCCCCGGGCCCCGTAGCAGCCGCTACTGCTGCTACCGCGGTAGTTACGCCACTGGACACCACCATACAGCAGCACAACATGTGAACAGATGGAATGAGCTCACCTTACCATGCGCCCCCAGTGGCCAACTGAGAGCACAAGCAAGAGCAGGAACACTTATGAGGTCATTCCTGAATTAAAATTAGCTGGGTATTTTTTTTTAATGCGTGGAGTGCTGGTGCCAAGTAAAACAAAAGAACTGAGGAGGATAGGCTATATAATTACTCAGAGGCATGATTTTACACATAACATAGATACAGTAACAGTAAGCTTACTACATAAATACGGCAATAGAACTATACTTACTGCATAGATACGAATAGAGAACCAAAGTTACTACATATATACCGTAACAGAGCGAAAGTTACTGCATATACATAGTTACAGAACCAATCTTACTACATAGATACAGTAATAGAAGCAATCTTACTGCATATACACAGTAACAGAACTAAGCCTACTGCATATACACGGTAACAGAAGCAAGTGTACTGCTTATACAAAGTAACAGAACCAAACTTACTGCATAGATACAGTAACAGAACCAAGCCCACTACATATACACATTAACAGAACCAAGCTTACTGCATCTAGCTACAGTAACAGATCCAAGCCTTCTGTATATACACCGTAATGAAACCAAACTTACTGCATATACAGTACACAGTAACAGAACCTAGTGTACTGCATATGCATGGTAACAGAACCAAGTGTTGGGAGATTACCCTTTTGCTCACCGTTTTGGACATTCTGGTCTCGGCTGGTTTTGACCTCTGCAACACCTAGTATTCTTCTGCTTTCTGATTTGGACTTACAGTCTCTCCTGGTTGTGTACTCTGTTTGCGCTCTGTCTTCTGGTTTCAGTTCTGGTATTGCCTACATTACACCTCCTGTCCAACACTGTATTCTGTTAATGCAACCTGGGTTCTATGCTGCCAAATCCAAGCTGCCTTGCGGTGGGCTCTGGTGAAGACTATAGAGTAGCCATGGACTCTGCTGATCAGAGTTGTGACGGTCTTGAGGTAGCGGATTACCTGTATGCTTTATCCAGACAGTGTCCACCTGCCTTTGGGGAATCGCTTACAGAACAATTTCATAACTTGCACTCTGGGGAATTGCTCAACTAGTGATTCTATTACACCAAGCGCAGGGCCACCATCAGGGGGGTATTAGGGGTACTACTGTAGGTGGCCCGGCCAAACTTAATTGAAAGGGGGGCCCGGCAACTGCCGCGACTTGCATTTGGTAGAAAAAAACAGGCCCCTGCAATGGGGCCTGTTCTTTTCACCAAAACAATGTCGTGAGCTGCGGGCCCCCCTCTCGTCAAACACCGCCGTGAGCTGCGGGCCCCCCTCTCATCACCGCCGCGAAACACCGCTTGCGCGCGCGAACGACCGCAAGCGCGCACTCGCGCGCGCATGACCGCAAGCGCGCGCACACGCGCGAACGACCAGGCGCGCCGCCGAGAGGGAGGCGGTGCGCCCGCAACACAAGTCCGATCTACGGGGAAGGACAGCCACACAGGGACAGCGGCGCACAGTTTACTTACCTTCTGGGCCGCCTCCGACTCCGCCTCCTCATCCTCCTCGTCCTCTTCCTCCGCCTCCTCGTCCGACTCCGCCACCTCGTTCTCCTCATCCGACTCCGCCTCCTCCTTCTTCTCCAGAGCGTAGCTGCGTAAGGAGAGGGGGAGGAGTCTAGTTGTTGCGCGGCGGCAGGAGTTCTACGATCCCCGCCATTTTCTGGAGCCTGGAGGTGAAGGACTGGACGTCTGGACCGAAGACATCGCCTGAAGAGGACTGGAGTGGGAGCAGCTCTTCTGACACGGTGAGTAAAGTGTCTCAAAGTGCTGTTTATGTATGGCCCTGTTCACACAGAGTATTTTGCAGGCCGAAAAAATCTGCCTCAAAAATCCTTAAAGAATTTTGAGGCAGATTTTGACCTGCCCACATTATCTTGCCGCGTTTTTTGCTGCGTTTTTTGCCCGCTGCGATTGAGGACAGCAGACAAAAAACGCAGCGAAAAATGCATTTTCTGCCTCCCATTGATTTCGATGGGAGGTCAGAGGCGGAACCGCGGCAAGAAAGGACGTGCTGCTTTTTCTTTTTTCCGCGACTTACTCCCATTGATTTGATATTAAATCAATGGGAGGCGGTTTTGGAAGTTGTTTGGTGCTGATTCTGACGCAGTGTCCGAGTCAATATCAAGGCCCAAAAACTCTGTGAACTGGGCCTTATTGTTAGGGCTTATTCAGACGATCGTGTAATACGTCCGTGCAACGCGCGTGATTTTCACGCGCCTCGCACGGACCTATGTTACTCTATGGGGACGTTCAGACTGTCAGTGATTTTCATGCAGCGTGTGTCCGCTGCGTAAAACTCACGACAAGTCCGATATTTGTGCATTGTTCGCGCATCACGCACCCATTGAAGTCAATGGGTGCGTGAAAATCACGCCCAGCACTTCCGCAGCAGTATAAACTATGAATGAAAACAGAAAAGCACCACGTGCTACAAACATACAAACAGAGTGTCATAATGATGGCGGCTGCGCGAAAATCACGCAGCCACGCATCATACGCTGCTGACACACGGAGCTGTTATGGACCTTTTGCATGCGCAAAACGCCACGTTTTTGCGCACGCAAAAATCACACGCTCGTGTAAATCCGGCCTTAGGGTAGGAACACACTAGGCATGAACACTGCGGATTTTATGCAACACATTTTATTGTGGAAAATCCGCAGCGTATTACAGTCGCAGCAGAGTGGATGAGATATGAACAAATCTCATTCACACGCTGCAAAAAAAAGTGACCTGCAGTGTGGCTTTTTAAGCCGCAGCCTGTCAATGTATTCTGTGGAATCGCTGCTCCTCTGTTGCGGAAATGCTGCGGTTCTGCCGCAAAAATCACACATGAGAAAAAAAAAAAGGTACTTTTTTTACATTTATAAAAAAGTTTAGACTTTAGTCCTGGTGACGCGATCCTCTATTCTTAGCGCAGCCCGGCCTCCTGTCATGACGTTTCATACCATGTGACTGCTGCAGCGGTCACATGGTCTACAGCGTCATCCCAGGAGGCGGGGCTACGTTCAGAAGAGAGAGATGCGTCACCTAAACTACGGCCGGGGTAAGTCTAAACTTTTTTTTCCCTACAGGATTCCCGCAGCGGACATGCCTCACGAAACCTGCGCCACTATTTGGTGCGGTTTTGCTGGCAGAATTCCCTGCGGCTACCGGGGCGGATATGCTGCGTAGTTTTACTCAGCATATCCGCCTAGTGTGTCCCTTATGATGTCGCTCCTGGAGCTGCTGTCGGTCTCTAAATAGGCAGTTGGTCCAGTAGAATTTGTAATTATTTTTTTTTGTGAACCAGCTTAAAAAAATACAAAACTTTTGTGTTAGGGCCTGTTCACAGCACCGTTCGCTTCCGCTCCGGGGTTCCGTCTGAGGTTTCTGTCGGGTGAACCCCGCAACGGAAAGTGAAAGTGACAGCACAGCTTCCGTTTCAGTCACCATTGATCTCAATGGTGACGGAAACATCGCTAATGGTTTCCGTTCGTCACCGTTCCGGCAAGTTTTCGGACGGAATCAATAGCGTAGTCGACTGCGCTAATGGTGACGGAAACGGAAGCTGTGCTGTCACTTTCACTTTCCGTTGCGGGGTTCACCCGACGGAAACCTCAGACGGAACCCCGGAACGGAAGCGAACGGTGATGTGAACAGGCCCTAACACAAAAGTTTTGTATTTTTTTAAGCTGGTTCACAAAAAAAAAAAATTCCAAATTCTACTGGACCAACTGCCTATTTAGAGACCAGCAGCAGCTCCAGGAGCGACATCAAAAGGGTAGGAACACACTAGGCGGATATGCTGAGTAAAACTACACAGCTTATCCACCCCGGTAGCCGCAGGGAATTCTGCCAGCAAAACCGCACCAAATAGTGGCGCAGGTTTGGTGAGGCATGTCCGCTGCGGGAATCCTGCAGGGAAAAAAAAGTTTAGACTTGCCCCGGCCGTAGTTTAGGTGACGCATCTCTCTCTTCTGAACGTAGCCCCGCCTCCTGGGATGACGCTGTAGACCATGTGACCGCTGCAGCAGTCACATGGGATGAAACGTCATGACAGGAGGCGGGGCTGCGCTAAGAATAGAGGATCGCGTCACCAGGACTACGGCCGGGGCAAGTCTAAACTTTTTTATAAATTTAAAAAAGTGCCTTTTTTTTTTTTCTCATGTGTGATTTTTGCGGCAGAACCGCAGCATTTCCGCAACAGAGGAGCAGCGATTCCACAGAATAAATTGACATGCTGTGGCTTAAAAAGTCACACTGCAGGTCATGCCTAGTGTGTTCCTACCCTAAGGCCGGATTTACACGAGCGTGTGCTTTTTGCGTGCGCAAAAACGTGGCATTTTGCGCATGCAAAAGGTCCATAACAGCTCCGTGTGGCAGCAGCGTATGATGCGCGGCTGCGTGATTTTCGCGCAGCCGCCATCATTATGACACTCTGTTTGTATGTTTGTAGCTCGTGGTGCTTTTCTGTTTTCATTCATAGTTTATACTGCTGCGGAAGTGCTGGGAGTGATTTTCACGCACCCATTGACTTCAATGGGTGCGTGATGCGCGAACAATGCACAAATATAGGACATGTCGTGAGTTTTACGCAGCGGACACACGCTGCGTGAAAATCACTGACAGTGTGCACGGCCCCATAGAGTAACATAGGTCCGTGCGAGGCACGTGAAAATCACTGACAGTCTGCACGGCCCCATAGAGTAACATAGGTCCGTGCGAGGCGCGTGAAAATCACGCACGTTGCACGGATGTATTACATGTTCGTCTGACTAAGCCCTAACAATAAGGCCCAGTTCACAGAGTTTTTGGGCCTTGATATTGACTCGGACACTGCGTCAGAATCAGCACCAAACAACTTCCAAAACCGCCTCCCATTGATTTAATCTCAAATCAATGGGAGTAAGTCGCGGAAAAAAGAAAAAGCAGCACGTCCTTTCTTGCCGCAGTTCCGCCTCTGACCTCCCATCGAAATCAATGGGAGGCAGAAAATGCATTTTTCCCTGCGTTTTTTGTCTGCTGTCCTCAGTCGCTGCGGGCAAAAAACGCGGCAAGATAGTGTGGGCAGGTCAAAATCTGCCTCAAAATTCGGTGCGCGGTTCCAGGCGGTCGCGGGTGCGCATGCGCGGGAGTTTGCGGGTGCGTGCGATCGGTCGCACGGGCGGCAGTGTTTGCGGGTCCCATGACGACCCCCATGCTACCCAGGGCCGCCATCAGGGGGGGTATTATGGGTACTGATGTGAGAGGCCCGGCCAAACCTAATTGAAAGGGGGGCCCGCAGCTCACGACATTCTTTTGGTGAAAAGAACGGGCCCCATTGCAGGGGCCTGTTTTTTTTCTACCAAAGGCAAGTCGCGGCAGTTGCAGGGCCGCCCTTTCAATTAGGTTTGGCCGGGCCTCTCACATCAGTACCCATAATACCCCCCCTGATGGCGGCCCTGGGTAGCATGATATAGTGCTGGACGGAGTACCGTTAACAGGCGGTGCCACGGTAGGGGGGCCAGAAAATTTAGCTGTAGGGGGCCCTGAAATTCCTGATGGCGGCCCTGACCAAGCGTACTGCTTATACACGGTAACAGAACTAAGCTTATTGCATCTAGCTACAGTAACAGATTCAAGCCTTCTGTATATATACATTAATTATTAAAATCTTCACACATGACGAAAACATCTAATTAGAATCTTGTAATCCATTTCAGCAGAGTCCGAGATTCATCACTGGTGGATAGGCTGGTGACCACCGTCGCAGAAGTATTGCCAGGGCATGGCCCCTTTAGAAGATACAAAATAGCAAATGTCTCTGTAACCCACCACAATTGTATGGACCTGGAAAACAATTTGATAGCTGTGTCTAAAAAATACATATGTGACCCAACCCCTATGTCTTGACTGTAGTTGTGATGTCCCAGCTAGGGTTTCCAAACTGGAATCCACTTAAAGAGGTTGTCCACTACCGGACAGCTGATGACCTATCCACCGGATAGGTTACATAGTTACATAGTTTGTACGGTTGAAAAAAGACACATGTCCATCAAGTTCAACCAAGGGATGGGAAAGGGGAAGTAAAAAATTTCTACACATAAGAGCTAATATTTTTTTCTTCTAGGAAATGATCTAAGCCTTTTTTAAAGCCATCTACTGTCCCTGCTGTGACCAGCTCCTGCGGTAGTCTATTCCATAAATTCACCGTTCTCACAGTAAAGAAGGCTTGTCGCCTCTGCAGGTTGAATCTTTCTTTTTCCAGACGGAGGGAGTGCCCCCTTGTTTTTTGAGGGGGTTTTACATGGAACAGGATTTCACCATATTTTTTGTATGTGCCATTCATATATTTATATAAGTTAATCATGTCCCCCCTTAGTCGTCTTTTTTCAAGGCTAAATAGGTTTAGTTCTTTTAATCTTTCCTTATAACTTAGATTCTCCATGCCTCTTATTAGCTTTGTCGCTCTTCTTTGTATTTTTTCCAACTCCAGGGCATCCTTTCTATGAACTGGATCCCAGAACTGGACTGCATATTCTAGATGAGGCCTCACTAATGCTTTGTAAAGTGGTAATATTACATCCCTGTCCCGCGAGTCCATGCCTCTTTTAATACACGACAATATCTTGCTGGCCTTTGAAGCAGCTGATTGACATTGCATGCTGTTATTTAGTTTATGATTTACAAGTACATCCAGATCCTTCTCAACAAGTGACTCCCCCAGTGTAGCTCCCCCTAGGACATATGATACATGCATGTTGTTGGTACCCAGA
Source organism: Rhinoderma darwinii (assembly GCF_050947455.1). Classification (NCBI taxonomy): domain Eukaryota; kingdom Metazoa; phylum Chordata; class Amphibia; order Anura; family Rhinodermatidae; genus Rhinoderma; species Rhinoderma darwinii. The sequence goes on along the minus strand of NC_134690.1, from coordinate 232,022,476 downwards.
TGCATAACTTTACATTTATCTACATTAAACTTAATTTTCCAAGTGGACGCCCAAACACTCAGTTTGTTTAAATCCGCTTGCAATTCACGAACATCTTCCATAGTCTGAACTATATTACATAGCTTGGTGTCATCTGCAAAAATAGAAATAGTGCTATTAATCCCATCCTCTATATCATTAATAAATAAGTTGAATAATAGTGGTCCCAGCACTGAACCCTGGGGTACACCACTTATTACAGGTGACCATTCAGAGTAGGAATCATTGACCGCAACTATCTGGATACGGTCCTTGAGCCAATTATCAATCCAATTACAAACTATACTTTCTAAACCTATAGTCCTTAATTTACCCATTAGACGTCTATGGGGGACAGTGTCAAATGCCTTTGAAAAGTCCAAAAACACTATATCCACAGCGGCCCCTCTGTCTAGGCTTCTGCTCACCGCTTCATAAAAACAAATCAGGTTGGTTTGACAGCTTCTGTCCTTAGTAAAACCATGCTGGCTGTCACTTATAATACTATTTATTGTCACATAATTTTGTATATAGTCCCTCAAACATTTTCCCCACAATTGATGTTAAGCTTACTGGTCTATAATTACCCGGCAAAGACCTAGAGCCCTTTTTGAAAATAGGCACCACATTTGCCCTGCGCCAGTCCCTTGGCACTATACCAGTCTCGAGAGAATCTCTAAATATTATGAAGAGGGGGACAGAAATAACTGAACTAAGCTCCTTAAGAACTCTAGGGTGTAACCCACCTGGTCCCGGGGCCTTGTGTATGTTTATTTTATTTAATTTAGCTTGCACCATATCTACATTCATCCAATTCAGTATATCAACTGATATATTAACAGCACTTGCAGCGGCTACATCAGCTGCTCTTTCTTCTGTTGTAGTAACTCTGCCTTCTCTTGATCCCCTGTGACCAACTCCCCATTACCACTATCTAGGGGTCCTACAGGTCATCAGTATATGATCGGTGCGGGTCCGACACCCGGACCCCGCACGGATCAGCTGCTCCGGCTGCCTGTGGGCACCGGATATTATTGCACAGTATGCAGTGTACAGAGCCAGAAGCAGTTGTGCTGCAGCTCTGCTCCTATTCACTTTAATAGGATCAGAGCTGCAATACTGCAGCTCGGCCGCTATGCAGTATACGGAGCCAACTGCTTCCGGCATGGACGTCCGTGCCTGGAGGCAGCAATCAGTGCAGGGTTCTGGTGTTGGACTACGACCGATCATATACTGATGACCTATCTTGTGGATAGGTCATCAGTTGTCCGGTAGTGGACGACCCTTTGATTAAGTTGCATATGCTATAAATTGCAGTGTTATATCTATTATACACTATGTTTAGTGTGCTTTGCTGTCACCTTGTGGTCATTGTTATATTTGGTTTATGCAAGTTATTTGTGGCTGTCACTCCTCCTCTTCTGTGAGCTCATATCCTGTGTCCTGCAGTCCGTCCTGTTGCCAGATATGTATCACAAAGCTGCAGAGATGATTTTCCTTTAAACTCTACCACATAATTTCCCAAGTTACATTCAATAAATTACTTAAAGGGGTTGTCCACTACCGGACAACTAATGACCTATGCTCCGGCTAGGTCATCAGTATATCATTGGTACATGTCCGACACCCAAACTATGCACCGATCAGCTGCTCCGGTGGCCTGAAGGCACTGGATGTTAAGGCACATTATGCAATGTATGTAGCTGGAAGCAGGTTGGCTCCAGACATTGCATAGCGGCCATACTGCAGCTCAGCTCCTTTTCACTTGAATAGGAGCAGAGCTGCAGTACTGCAGCTCCGCCGCTATTCCATGACCAGAGCTATCTGCTTCCGGCATGGACGTCTGGCACCCATAGGCAGCCGGAGCGGCTTAACGGTATGGGATCCGGGTGTCAAGACACCCACAGATCATGTACTGATAACCTGTCCGGTGGATACATCATCAGTTGTACGGTAGTGGACAACCCCTTTAAGGCATATCCATTGTATCTCCCTCACTAGATTTCTACATGCTACTGGTGTTGCTAGGGGAATGAGAATAGCAAGTTCACGATCTTCCATTGCTTTTACAAGAGATTGCCACCCACACTCATCAGAGATTTCTCTCACGTACATTGGTGGTAGAAGAGCAGTCTTGAGCAGAGTTGTGGAGTGCATAGAATGCTTTGATCATAGCATCAGTTTTTCCCAGATCCAATTAGATGCCCATGGTCATGGCCCTCCACTGACTAACCATAATTCTGAAGTTGCTGTTAGGAAACGTCCATCTCTTTAAGATTGTCATGACTACTAACCTTGCTTCTGGGTGGCTCTGGTTTGCGTTGCAGAGCCAATCTCAATTCTCTGTCTTCTTCCTATCCGATTCTAAGGTGGAGTATATAAGTTTGGTCAGTTCTTTCATTGTTGCTTATGAATTATTTTTGTGTATGCAAGTTTCTGATCAAGCTCCTGGCTACACCCTGTATCACCTGACTATTTGGATTATTGCAACTGGACATCGGCTTTGTCTTTAGATTAACCCTTTTGCTCACTGATTTGGACATTCTGCTCTCGGCTTGTTTTGACTTCTGCAACGCCTGATATTCTTCTGCTTTTTGATTTGGACTTACAATCTCTCCTGGTTGTGTACTCTGTTTTCGTTTTACCCTCTGTCTATCTTGGTTCCGTTCTGGTTTTGCCTGCATTGCACCTCCTGTCCAACACTGTATTCTGTTAATGTAACCTGGGTTCTATGCAGCCAAATCCAACCTGCTTTGCGGTGGGCTCTGGTGAAGACCATAGAATAGCCTTAGACTGATCATAGTAGTGGCGGACTTAAGGTTGCGGATTTAATAATTAAACACTTTATCCAGACAGTCTCCAGCTGCCTTGGGGAATCGCTTAGAGAGCAATTCCGTAACTTGCACTCTGAGGAATTGCTCAACTAGTAATTCCATTACATATTCACAAGCCATTTAAAAATATATATTTTTCCACTATGGAACCCATGCACAGCCTAGTGGAACAGATGAACGGTTTGGCTCAGCTGGTACAAGATCTGGCCAAAAGGATTCAACACCATGAGACTGCGCAGCTCCATGCAGTTATTCCAGCTGTTACTCCGGCTGAACCAAAAATGAACTTACCGGATCGTTTTTCAAGTGATCGTAAGTCTTTTACTGATTTTTGGGGGAGTTGCAATTTGTATTTTCGTCTAAGAACTTTTTCCTCTGGAACTGAGCAGCAGTGAGTTGGTCTCGTAATTTCCCTATTGCAGGGAGATCCTCAAACCTGGGCCTTTTCGTTGAGACCTGATGCCCATTAACTTTTTCTACTGAGACTGTCTTTGCTGCCCTAGGTTTAATATATGGTGAACCAGATATCACTGCAGTGCCTGAGGCCAATCTGTTATCTGCACCCTGTTGAAGATTACTGTTCAGAATTTAGACGGTGCTCCGTCTCTTCACGGTGGAATGATGTAGCGCTCCGATGTCAATTCCGCCAAGGCTTTTCTGAAACCTTGAAAGATCTCCTAATAAATTACCCTCCGCCCTCGACTTTAGAGATACCATGACTCTTGTTGTGCATCTTGACTGATGTCTACGAGAGCGTAAAAAAGAAAGATCAGCAGTGGTCTCTCCCCTTCCCTGCACTGAGATCCCTTCATCTGATACAGATTTTCTCAAAAAATCCTTTTGCCTGTTAATGTACTGTTTTATAATGTTTTGCTAATTTTTTGGACTTTCAGGTTGCTAAAAAAAATTGCTATTCCACTCGTTCAAATGAGTAGCCCTGTCAAAGTGTCTGCTATAGATAATTCCCCCCTCTCTCAAGGGTCGGTCAAGTTCTCCGCTCCACCTGTTACTTTGGAATTGTGTACCTTACATACTGAACTAATCTTGTTCTTTATCCTAGAAAATTTGCCATCTGAGGTAATATTGGGTGTTCCATGGTTGCAGACACATAATCCCGTTATTGATTGGGTAAAAGCAGATTTTATTAAGTGGAATCGTCAATGTTATGAATCTTGCATGTCTCTGTCTACTACTAATGTGTCTCGAGGCGGGTCAGTGGAACCACTAGGCCGTACCGCCGTAGCGGGGAGGCCACTGGCCAAACAACAGGAAACTCCAGCAATACAATGTTCCGCATAAGGGTACCTGGGTAGTCCAGACAGTTGCCGCAGCTCTGGTACCGATGGAGAAGAGCGCAGCAGGTAACGCCAGACATGGCGGATGACACAGGTGCCGCAGGTTGCACCAGACGTGGCGAGTTCCCCTGGACGTGGCAGATGAAACAGGACGTGGCAGATTCCTCCGAACGTGGCAGATGACACAGGACGTGACATGACTCCGACACTAGTTGGCACAGGAACAAGAACAGCACGGGATACAGGAACAGGTAACAAGGCACGGGTAACTGGAACGGGAAACACTAAGGGACCATTTGCAAAACAGACTGGGAAGACTAACAACGCTCTGGCAAGGATCATACAGCCTGGATGTAATGAATCGGGGTAGGGAGACGGACAGGTGAGCCCTAATCTACCCGCAACTCAGTCCCTGCCTACATGCACGGCCCGTCTTAAGTGACGGCGTACAACTGGGCGACGGTCCCTATGCTCAGTAAGTGTAAGACAGACAACACAAGACAAGGGCAGAAGCAACGGGGGGTTGGGGCAGTTGCCCACGGAGACACCGTGAGCAACAGGCAATGGTGAACGAGCCGAATCAAACCAGGAGAGCACGTAGCAGCAAATCAGAGCAGGAGAATAGTCAGGCAAGTCAGGGTCAAAAGGTAACAGCGGTCAATCGGGTGAATAGCAGGAATCGCAGAGCCAGGAAACCAGACAATCACAGGCAAGGAGCATGCTGCAAGTGAGGGTATAAATAGACCAAGGGCGGGAGCTAGAACTGTCAGGCCAGGCTGTGATAGGTTCTCCCTCTCCTCAGCCTGCAAGCCTGAGTGGTAACAGATCGCGTCACTCTAGCAGACCTTGGAGCTGATAAGGGCTGATTAACCCTGGGCGTCGACACAGAACCTGTGTCTGGCAAACCCTTTACACTGGAGCCTTCTTATAGACCAGGAAATCATGGCAGTTGATGATGATGATTTCCTTTGTGCACGCGCTGGCCCTTTAAGGCTGGGCACGAACGTGCGCGCGCACCATACGGGACACAGCAGACCAGAGCGGAAGTGAGCGCTGGTGTCTCCTAGGAAGGAGATGGGGACCAGCACTCACGGATCCATGGCCGCGGGTGTCGGGAGGTGAGTAAACCCAACGGCCCGCGGCCATGGACGCTACAGTATCCCCCTGCTTACGCTCCCTTTTCTTGGGGCCAGAGCGAGAGAAAAGCTTTTTTATAAGAGCAGGGGCACTGAGGTTCTCTTCTGGCTCCCAGGACCTCTCCTCAGGACCAAACCCTCTCGAGTCCACCAAATAGAAAGTCCTTCCTCCTACCCTCTTGCAGTCCAGGATCTCCCTCACCTCGAACACATCAGAAGAACCGCTGGGAGCAACTGTGGAACTAGAAGTCTTGTTGTAGCGGTTCAGGATCACAGGCTTCAGGAGTGACACATGAAAGGAATTGGGGATTCTGAGGGCAGGAGGCAGTTGACCGTATACAATGTGAAATGGAGTGGAAGTGGTGGACTCACTTGTGTGGTTGTTGTATGAGAACTCGGCCCATGGAAGAAGCTGTACCCAGTTATCGTGATGTGAAGAGATGAAGTGGCGGAGATAATTCTCTAAGATGTTTGATCCTCTCGACTTGCCCATTGGACTGGGGGTGATAAACTGAGGAAAAGTCTAATCTCACATCCAGGAGTTTACAAAGGGCTCTCCAGAACTGTGAAGTAAATTGAACCCCCGATCGGACACAATGTGAAGAAGCAAGCCATGCAAGTGAAAGATGTGTAGAATGAAGAGACTCGTCCATAGCAATGTGCTGCCAGGGGGCATTGGGTACAGGCAGAGGTTGAAACAGGCCAGCAGGCTTGGAGTGAGTAACTTTGTTAGAAGCACACACCGTGCAAGAAGAGACAAAGTACAAAACATCTTTAGGTAGCATGGGCCACCAGAAGTGACGAGCAATCAGGTCTCGGGTTTTACGGACACCAGCATGCCCACCCAGTTTAGAACTGTGTCCCCAGCGGAGAATTCTTCTCCTGTCTGCCAATCGAACAAAAGTCCTCCCCGGAGGGATGTCTCTAACCGGCAGATGATTAGCAGTGACGATGCAGGACAGGTCTATAATCGTCTGAAGTGACTCCACCATGTCTTCCACCTCAAATGATCTGGACAGGGCATCGGCCCTCACATTCTTGTCCGCGGGATGGTAGTGGAGCACAAACTGGAAAAGGGCGAAGAACAGCGACCACCTGGCTTGACGGGGATTCAGTCGTTGAGCAGACTGAAGGTAGGTAAGGTTCTTGTGGTCGGTGAAGATCAGGATGGGGTGACCAGCGCCCTCTAGACGATGTCTCCACTCCTCCAGAGCCAATTTGATGGCCAGTAGCTCCCGATCTCCAATAGAGTAATTGCGCTCAGCAGAAGAAAAAAGTCTAGAATAGTAGGCAGATACTACTGCCTTTCCTTTGGAGCTTCTCTGGAACAGAAGTGCACCTGCACCAACAGAGGAAGCGTCCACTTCCAGTGAGAACTGCCGAGATACGTCAGGATGATGGAGGATCTAAGCCGAAGTGAAGGCTCTCTTGAGGCTAATAAATGCGGATGATAAGTTTGGAATAAACATCCGGTAGAAATTGGTGAATACCAGGAACCGCTGTTTGGCCCTTAAGCCTTGAGGACGTGGCCACTCCAGGACAGCTTTCACTTTCTCAGGATCCATCTTGAAACCTTGATCCGAGATGATGTAGACGAGGAAGGGCAGAGAACTCTTCTCAAAGACGCACTTCTCCAGCTTGGCATATAAATGATTCTCCCTTAATTGTAGTAGAACCTGACGGACATGCCTCCGATGAGTCGTTGGATCTGGGGAGAAAATCAAAATATCATCAAGATAAACAACAACACAGACATAGAGGAGATCTCGGAATATATCATTAACAAACTCCTGAAACACTGCGGGAGCGTTACACAGTCCGAAGGGCATCACTAGGTATTTATAGTGCCCGTCCCCGGTGTTTAATGCCGTCTTCCATTCATCACCCCGGCGAATCCGGACTAGATTATAAGCACCCCGTAGGTCTAGCTTAGAAAAAATGTTGGCTCCTCGTATGCAATCAAAGAGCTAAGATATAAGTGGCAACGGGTATTTGTTCTTGACCGTGATCTGGTTGAGACCATGGTAGTCAATGCAGGGTCGAATGGATCCATCCTTCTTTTTAACGTAGAAGAATCCAGCCCCGGCCGAGGAAGAAGACTCCTTTCCAGAATCTCCTTGATATAGGCCGACATGGATAGAGACTCTTGCAAGGAGAGATGATATACTCGACCACGGGGGAGAGAGGCATTAGGAACCAGTTCAATGGGGCAGTCATAAGTCCGATGTGGAGGCAGCGTCTCAGCCTCCCTTTTGCTGAAAACATCTGCATACTGAGCAAACTGGGGAGGCAGTCCCGCCAATGACTGAGGCAGAGGAGGCTTGACAGGATGGATCTGCAACAGACAACGACCAAGGCGCATGGAGCCCCATTGGAGGACCTCTCCAGAATTCCAGTCCAGGACTGGGGCATGTAGTCGAAGCCAAGGCAGGCCCAGCAAAACAGGATTGATGGCCTTGGGCAAAACAAGGAAAGAAATTAGTTCAAAATGAAGGACTCCAACCTGGAGCTTCAATGGCTTGGTTTTAGAAACGATGGGATCAGGCAGAGGCAGTCCATTAACTGAGGCAACAGCCAAAGACATCTCTAGGGGAACTGTGGGCAACTGAAGATGATCCACTAGCTCTTTCTGGATGAAGTTTCCAGCAGAACCAAGATAGGCAGAAACTCGATGCGTTCTCTCGCCGGATACTAGGGTCACAGTCATAGTCAATTTGGAACAGAATGCTTTATTAGGTACAGTTCCACCTAGGGTTGTCTCTCCAACCAATCCTAGGCAATGGGGTCTCTCTGGCCTCTGGGGACACAGATGCACAATATGGCCTCCGAGGCCGCAATACAAACAAAGTCCAGAAGTGCATCTGCGTTGTTTCTCCTTGGTAGACAATTTGACATAGTTACTCTGCATAGGATCCTCTGGTGAGACAACTGAGGAGGGTTGCTGGAAAGTAGAATCCAGCCTAGGAAGTTCTTTCTCCCGGAGAACCTCTTGGGAACGCTCCCGGACCCTCATGTCGACCCGGGAGGCGAGTAGGATAAGATCGACCAGGGTAGATGGCAGATCGCAAGCAGCCAGCTCGTCCTTAATCCCCGAAGACAGTTCCTGCCAGAATGTGGCCACTAAGGCCTCATTGTTCCAGGTCAATTCTGCAGGCAGGATACGGAACTGAATGGCATACTCGCCCACGGAGAGGTCTCCCTGGTGTAGGGTCAGCAAGGATGCAGCAGCCGAAGAAACTCTCCCAGGTTCCTCAAAGATCGAGCGGAATGTCTGTAAGAAGCACTGCAAATTACGGGTCTCTGGTCCCTGATGTTCCCACAAAGGATTAGCCCATACCAGGGCTTTGCCAGTAAGGAGAGAGATGATGAAGGCGATCCTGACGTCATCCGAAGAGAAGGACCTGGCATGTAGTCTGAAGTGGATCAGGCATTGATTCAAAAATCACCTGCAGGACTTCGGGTCTCCGCCATAGCGTGGAGGTAGCGGCAGGAAGCACAGGAGATTGGTACCGGTACAGACAGGGAGTGTAGCAGGAGGAACAGCAGGAATGGGAGCGGTGATGACTGTGGTAGGAACAAGCAGCCGATGGGCTATGGCGTTCACCGACAGGAGGAGTTGGTCTTGTCGTGACTGGAGATCCTCCATCTCGGCCAGCATGGCTTGTGTCGTCAAGGTCTCAGGTTGAACAGCGGGGTCCATGGCCTGAGCGTACTGTCATGAGGCGGGTCAATGGACCCACTAGGCCATACCGCCGTAGCGTGTAGGCAGCTGGCCAAACAGGAAACCCCAGCAATACAATGTCCCGCACAAGGGTACCTGGGTAGTCCAGTAAGTGGCCGCAACTCTGGTACCGATGGAGAAGGGCGCAGCAGGTAATGCCAGACGTGGCGGATGACATAGGTGCCGCAGGTTGCGCCAGACGTGGCGAGTTCCTCCGGATGTGGCAGATGACACAGGACGTGGCGGATTCCTCAGGACGTGGCAGATGACACAGGACGTGGCGGATTCCTCCGGACGTGGCAGATGACACAGGACGTGACACGACTCCGACACTAGTTGGCACAGGAACAAGAACAGCACGGGATACAGGAACAGGTAACAAGGCACGGGTAACAACTGGAACGGGAAACACTAAGGGACCATTTGCAAGACAGACTGGGAAAACTTACAACGCTCAGGCAAGGATCATAAGGCCTGGAGCCTTCTTAGGCTCGATTCACACGAGCACATTAAGTCCGTAATGGACGGAACGTATTTCGGCCACTAATTCCGGACCGAACACACTGCAGGGAGCCGGGCTCCTAGCATCATAGTTATGTACGATGCTAGGAGTCCCTGAACTACTGTCCCGTACTGAAAAAATGATTACAGCACGGGACAGTTGTCCTGCAGCGAGGCAGGGACTCCTAGCATCGTACATAACTATGATGCTAAGAGCCCGGCTCCCTGCAGTGTGTTCGGTCCGGGATTAGTGGCCGAAATACGTTCCGTCCATTACGGACGTAATGTGCTCGTGTGAATCCAGCCTAATAGAACAGGAAATCATGGCAGTTGATGATTTCCTTTGTGCGCACGCTGGCCCTTTAAGGCCGGGCACGAGCGTGCGCGCGCACTCTACGGGACACAGCAGACCGGAGCGGAAGTGAGCACTGGCGTCTCCTAGGAAGGAGATGGGGAACAGCGCTCACAGATCTATGGCTGTGGGCGTCGGGAGGTGAGTAAATCCGACGGCCCGCGGCCATGGACGCTACATAATATATCTTGCAACGCACCATCGTTGCCTGAGTGCATTCAAGATTTCGAGGATGTCTTTTCTGAAATTGGTTCTGAATTTTCCGCCTCCTCATAGACTGTATGACTGTCCCATTGTACTTCTCCCTAATGCTAAGCCTCCTAAGGGGCTGATTTATAACCTTTCTGCTCTGGAAAGACAGGCCATGAAAGATTATATTAAAGACAGTCTCCGTAAGGGTCATATTCGTCCATCTACTTCTCCAGTGGGTGCAGGGTTTTTCTTTGTTGAAAAGAAAGATGGTGGTTTAAGACCCTGTATCCACTACCGTGAATTAAATAAGATTACCGTTAAGAATCAATATACTCTTCCACCCATCCCGGACCTATTTAATGAGATCCCAGGGGCCAGGTGGTTCTCTAAACAAGATTTACTGGGGGCCTACAATTTGGTTCTTACCTGCAAAGGGGATGAGTGGAAGACAGCATTTAATACTCCAGATGGTCATTATGAGAATTTGGTCATGCCTTTTGGTTTAAATAATGCTCCAGCTATTTTGCAGAATCTGGTAAATTATATTTTCAGAAATTTTATTGGACGTTTTGCTGTTGTGTATCTGGACAATATTCTTGTGTTTTCTTCCGATAGGCCCTCTCATGTTCAACATTTAAAATCCGTCCTTCAAGTACTGAGGCAAAATTGTCTTTACGCAAAATTTGAAAAGTGTATTTTTAGAGTTCAGGAAGTAAATTTTTTAGGGTATGTGGACACCGCTAAGGTTCAGGCGATTCTTGATTGGGTTCAACCCACTTCACTAAAAGCTCTGCAGAGGTTCCTGGGTTTTGTTTATTATTACCGAAAATATATTCATAATTTTTCCTCCATTGCCAAACATTTGACAGATCTTACGAAAAAAAGTTCTGACCTTGTAAATTGGAAACAAAGTGCTGTTTCCGCCTTTGTTGATGTTGAATCCTCAGAAATAGGTGTGGGGGCTGTGTTGTCTCAAGGATCTTCTGTATTGACTAATTTGCGTACCTGTGCATTTTTTTCTCTCAAATTTTCTGTCACTGAGAAAAATTATGATATAGTTAATCATGAGCTTCTAACTATTAAGTGGGCGTTTGAAGAATAGCGCCACTTTCTAGAGGGGGCTAGACATCAAATTACTTTACTGACTGACCATAAAAACCTGACTTTTTTAGAATAAGCCAAAAGACCCCATCCCAGACAGGCTAGGTGGGCCTTGTTCTTCACCAGATTTGACTTTATTGAGACCTACATTATCTCGAAATTTCTGTTCCTCACAGGTCCCCGACATTCATCCTGAAACTATTTTATCTAAGGGGATAGTGGTTTCTACAATATCGACTGATCTTGCAACTGAAATTAAAGAATGTCAGCAACTCGCTCTGCAAACCATTCCTGCTAGGAGATTGTACCTCCTCAGTTCAGATTTTGTTTGCTCAATGAGTTACATGATTCTGTTTTGTGTGGCCATCCAGGGATAACTGGCACTAAAAAAATAGTCTCACGGCTCTACTGGTGGCCGTCTTTATTTTGTGATGTTTGTTCCTATGTCTCTGCTTGTTATGTCTGCGCTCGCGCTAAGACTCCTCTAATTCATCCTATGGGTGAACTACTTCCATTGTCTGTTCCACCGAAACCTTGGTCTCATCTGTCTATGGATTTTATCACCGATTTGCCTCCCTCAGAAGGGAAAATTTTAATTTGGGCTGTAGTGGACCGTTTCAGTAAAATGTGTAATTTCATTCCTTTGCTTCAACTCCCTGATTCCAAAACTCTGTCTAAATTATTTCTTGATAATGGTGGTTCATCTGCATGGTATTCCGGAAAATATTGTCTCTGATAGAGGTGTACAATTTGTGGCTAACTTCTGGAGAGCTTTCGGTAAGAAACTTGGTGTACAGTTATCTTTCTCTTCTGCTTTTGACCCTGAGACTAATGGTCAAACTGAGCGCTTTAATCAAAATTTGGAACACTATCTTAGGTGTTATATTGCTGATAACCAGGCTAAATTAATCTCGTATCTTCCATTAGAGGACTTTGCTATAAATATTCACTACCGTGTTTCTCTTGATACCTCGCAGTTCTTCTGTAATTATGGTTTTCATCCTCGTTTTGGTTCATTTTCCGCCTTTTGCAGTGATAACCATGAGGTGAAAGTTGAATCAAATAAACTGTGCACAGTTTTTATTGTGGGTCAAAAGGTGTGGCTTTCTACTAAGAATCTGCGACTTAAAGTAGCGTCTCGTAAGTTTGCTCCTAGGTTTATTGGTCCATATGAAATAGTTGAAGTTATTAACCCTGTGTCTTTTCGCCTGGCTCTTCCTCCGTCTTTTAAAATTCATGATGTTTTTCACAAATCTCTCCTTAAAAAATTTGTACCACCATCTAATCCACTCAAGAAAACTCCTCCTCCTGTTCAGGTAGAAGGAGATATGGAATTTGAGGTTCAAAGGATCGTATATTCCAGAAGGGTCAGCGGTAATCTCCAGTACTTGGTGCTCTGGAAGGGGTATGGACCAGAAAAACGAACTTGGGTTGCTGCCTATTCAGTCCATGCTAATCGTTTAGTTAAGGGAGGTTTAAGGGTCCAGTGGCCCCTCGTAGAAAGGGGGGTACTGTTAGGAAATGTCCGTCCCTTTAAGATTGTCATGACTCCTAGCCTAGCTTCTCGGTGGCTCTTGTTTGAATTGCAGTGAAACCCCTTCACAACATCTACCCAAGTGAACAACACTCTCCTGGAAGTAGGTGTATCAGTATCTAAGTCTACCATAAAGAGAAGACATCATGAGAGCAAATACAGAGGGTTCACCACAAGTTGCAAACCATGAAATAAGCCTCAAAAATACAAAGGTCAGATTTGACTTTGCCAAATAACATCTAAACAAGCCAGCCCAGTTCTGGAACAGCATTCTTTGCACTGATGAAACTAAGATCAACCTGTACCAGAATGATGGGAGGAAGAAAGTATGGAGAATGCTTGAAACGGCGCATGATCCAAAGCACACCACATCCTCTGTAAAACATGGTGGAGGCAGTGTGATGGCATGGGCATGCATGGCTGCCAAAGGCACTGGGTCACCAGACTTTATTGATGATGTGACTGAAGACTGAAGCAGCTGGATGAATTCTGAAGTGTTCAGGGATATACTTTCTGCTTAGATTCAACCAAATGCAGCAAGGCTGATTGTACGTCGCTTCACAGTACAGATGGATAATGACCCAAAACATACTGCGAAAGCAACAGATGAGTTTTTCAAGGCACAGAAGTGGAATATTCTGCAATGGCCAAGTCAATCACCAGATCTCAACCTGATCGAGCATGAATTTCACTTGATTAAGACAAAACTTAAGGCAGAAAGCCCCACAAACAAGCAACAACTGAAGACAACCGCAGTAAAGGCCTGGCAAAGCATCACAAAGGAGGAGACCCAGTATATGGTGATGTCCATGGGTTCCAGACTTTTACCATATTTTATTTATTGTATTGTCCAATTACTTTTGAGCCCCTGAAATGGGGAGGTTGTGTAGAAAAATTGTTGCAATTCCTAAACGTTTCACGTTTTTTGTTCAACCCCTTGAATTAAACCTGAAAGTCACATCAATTGCATCTCAGTTGTTTCATTTCAAAACCAATGTGGTGGCATGCAGAGCCCAAATCATGAAGATTGTGTCACTGTCCAAATAATTCAGGACCAAACTGAATGCAATATTGCATCTAAAAAGCTAGATTGGCGAGGTATAGGGGATATTTTTAAATATTTTTTTCAGTATATCGTATTTTTCGGACTATAAAGACGCACCTGACTATAAGACGCACCCAGGTTTTAGACAACAGAAAATAGGAAAAAAAATAATATTTAACTTCTTTTACAAAGAAAAAACTATTGGTTAAAAAAAAACTTGTTCAGTTTTACCATATTCCAAGAGCCATAACGTATATATTTTTTTATCCTTTGAGTGGTGTGAGGGCTTATTTTTTGCGGGACGAGCTGTAGTTTTTATTAGCACCATTTTTGGTAAATACGATTTTTTTATCACTTTTTATTTCATTTTTTTTAGCCATAGCGGTGAGCAAAAGACAACGATTCTGGGGTTTTAAATAAAACATTTTTTACGTCGTTCACTGTGTGAGTAAAATAATGCTATATTGTAATAGTTTCTGACTTTTATCAACGCAGTGATACCAATGTTTTTATTAAAAAATACACTCCTGAAAATGTATCTAACTTTTTTTTTACACATTTTTTTAGTTCCCCTATGGGACTTGAAAATACACTGCAATACATGGATGAGTTACGGAAACAGCATAACTCGCTGAGCTACGCTGTTTCCGTAACTCCCATAGTAGTGAATGGCAGTTACAGAAGCAGCGTAGCATGCTACGCTGTTTCCGTAACTATTATTCAGTTCTATGGGAGTTACGGAAAATGCGTAGATCAGCGAGTTATGCTGTTTTCGTACCTCGACCATGTAACCAGGCAGTGGCCGGAAGACAGTTGAGCCGGGTAAGATAGAACGGGGTTTATTGGGCCCCGTTCTAGAGATAGATGTGGGTCCCAGAGGTGGGACCCGCATCTATCTGACATTTATGACATATCCTGTGGATATGTCATAAATGTCCTTCATGGGAAAACCACTATAAATGCCGCGGTCGCTATTGACCCCGGCATTTAACTAGTTAAACGCCAAGGAACAGCGCCATCGCTGTTCCTGGCCGTTAGAGCAGCATGTCAGAAGCTGACACCTGCAGTGTATGGAGCGGGCTCAGCGCGTGAGCCCGCTCCATACATCATCCCCTCCCCGCTCCATGATGTGTTGGCACATCACGGGTCGGGAAGGGGTTAAGTAAGGAGAGGTCAGGGGGCCCGGCGTTGCTGGGTCCCTTGACTGCCGACTATGAGATGCAGGGACTTTTTAGCAAGATTTATTCTTGCTAAACACTGCGTCTTATAGTCCGAAAAATACGGTAAATAAAAATATAAGAAATAAGAAGTAAAATAAAAAACATAAATAAACCATGCACTATATTATCAAAAGTTTGCTAACTGATTTAAATTAAATAGAACTTTAGTTTATTTTACATAATTTTTTTTACATTATATTTCATTAAAAAAAAAAATTAAATATTCAATTTGTCATAAAATGGAACTCCAGATTTAAAGGCTATGGACCCCTATAGGAGTTCTTTATTATTATTTTTTTTTCATGAAATACATTTATTTCATATAAAATTTACTTCTGTAATGTACTGTGATTAAAAATAAATAAATCACCGTTTCACTTCACATTAGCACAGTACATATAGGCTGCAGAATCCCGTTGTCAGCCAAATTCTACAGAGCGCTGTTTAGAAGATCGCTCAGGAGCCACTGCAGAACAAGCCAAAAGAGCAGCACTCTTGGATTTGGCTGAGAATGAGATTCTGCAACTTCTATGTCCTGTGATACATAGAAGCTGCAGAAGGTAAACATTGAAGTAAAAAAAAAAAAAAAGGGACATTTTTTAAATAATAGTCATTTATATCTAAAAATAAATACATTACATTACCCCCCCCCCCCCAAAAAAAAAGGTGTCCATAGCCTTCAAAAACCAGAAGCGTCTTATTGATTATAGTTTTTGATGCATCTTTGCTTGTTACATTATGTTTGAAGTTAAAATATTTATTAAAGAGGCTCTGTCACCACATTATAAGTGCCCTATCCTCTACATAAGGAGATCGGCGCTATAATTTAGGTGACAGCAGTGCTTTTTATTTTAAAAAAAACTATTTTTACCACTTTATTAGCGTTTTTAGATTTATGCTAATGAGTTGCTTAATGCCCAAGTGGGCGTATTTTTACTTTAGACCAAGTGGGCGTTGTACAGGGGAGTGTATGACGCTGACCAATCAGCGTCATTCACTCCTCTCTATTCATTTACTCAGCGCATAGGGATCCTGTTAGATCCTTATGTGCTGTCTTAGGCCTCATTTACACGAGCGTGTGCGTTTTGCGCACGAAAAACACGCTGCATATTGCACGCGTTGCCATTGCGTTTTCCATACGTATACGCAGCGTTATTGCGTTTTTAACGCGCGCACGACCAGCGTTTAAAACGCGCTTAAAAAACGCAGAGGTTGTTAATGCGAGGCCAGCCTACAAATAGGCCTGCTGGCCCAACCCCTGCTTGCTGGGAAAACAGGTTTTGCGCCTTAATTGCAGCCTCTGCAGAAACCCCAGTGTGTGTTTCACCAGTTGACACGTTTTTGGATTTGCAAGGCCCAGTTATGCCTTCTCAGTCGCTGGCACGTGTGCTTCTTGCGTGGATGAGTTTGCGTCGTTTTGGGGTACGCCGACCCATGCTGCAGCACCAGACGCGTGGAAGAAGTTGCATTTGGGTTCATCCACTTGTGGCCCAACGAACCTCCAAAGGGCATTTTCATACTCTGTATGAGGACTTACGTCGGTACCCCGATAAATTTAGAGCGTTCTGCCGCATGTTCAATGACGCTGTCTGTTTTACAAGTCCCCCCTAACATGTGTTGTTGATTGCTTTTGTTTTCACTTGGCTTTTTAGATTTCTGGCCACAGGCAATAGTTACCATTCGTTAAATTTCAAATTTCTTTTGGGAGTGACCACCATTTCCTTCAATCGGAGGGATTTCTTAGAGCAACTCAATTTCCTAACTGTATTGGTGCCCTAGACGGCAAACACATTCGGGTGAAGAAGCCCCCACGCAGTGGCTCGCGATACTATAACTACAAACAGTTTTTTTCTATGGTATTGTTGGCCTTGGCGGACACAAATTATTGTTTCACTAGTGTTGACATCGGCTTGTATGGAAGCTCTGCAGATGCCCGAATATTCCGTTCAAGAATGGGGAAGCGACTTTTGAATAATCGACTGGCGGTGCCGGAACCTTCCATCCTCCCTGCCTCCAGCGGACCCCCAATCCCATATGTCATCGTTGCGGATGAGGGGTTTGCCCTGACAAGGCAAGTCATGCGCCCTTTTGCAAGAAGGGGCTTGGATGAGCGTCGCCGCATGTTTAATCTCCGCCTAGGCCGAGCTCGCAGATGTGTGGAATGTGCCTTTGGCATTATGTCGAACAGGTGGCGGGTCTTTCTGTCGACAATGCAATTGTCCATGCAGAATGTGACACGTGTCAAACAAGCGTGTGTAGTTCTGCATAACTTCTGCCGCATTCATGATGCTACCTTTGATGCAGAATATATCCTAACACATGCAGCCACCAGCGACACTGTCCCGGCTATTCCTCTCGGGCGATCTCTCACATCCGGACTGCGAGTGCGGGATAGTTTGGCGGCATATTTTGAGAGCCCATCAGGAGCAGAACCATGGGGGCGTGATGTCATTTGAAGGGTTGGCTATTTTTTGGAGTTTTCAGGACACAGGTCCCAAGTGGCCAGTGTTTGTTGTTTTAGGTTATGTTCGTGTAGGGTTAGGGACTCGCAATACATGAGGACCCTTGACGTGGGTTGTGAGCTTACATATGTTGGGGTTTGATCAGCCCATTTGCCATTCCGGAACCTGTTTTCATGAGATTGAATGATGGTCGGCCAAAAGTTGGGCGACTCCAATTGCGACTGTCCTTAGTGTGTCTAGAGTCACATCACAGCACGCAAACTTTCTCATCTCTTGCAAACAATGGCAAACCCATATAGATGAACTAATACCTCATAACACATGTGCATGAATTTGGGCCCAAGCCCAACAGTGTGTGAGTGTACAGTCAAAATACATTTTCGGCAAGCATTGTGTGGAGGGGTGTGAAATAAAAACACCACGCAATTGAAACTGTGAACAACCTTGTTTATCTGTTTTCACTTCACAGTAAACACGGGGTGCAAAGGGACACAACTAGTCAACCAAATACTTTACAGCCCTTCCAAACTCTGCCTTGCTACGCCCAGCACACCAACACTTTCACAGGTGCTGGTAGTGGTGGCCCGGGGAGGAGTATGCGTGCATTTCAGCACCACTATGCTGGCCATGGAGCTGCTGAGGATGTTCCTCTCCAGCATAGTGGTGCTGATGATGCCCCTGGTAAGTTGGGGCAGGGAAAGGGGGAGCCATGTGTCTCATATATGGATGAGGGCGTGCGCTAGGGGTGGGTGGTATGGGGCTGGCAAATTAGCCGTGGTGCCTGCCAGGGCAAATCCGCGCCACTGCTTGATCGCAGTGAAGCAGTGGTGCGGATTGTGGGGGGTGTGGACGAGTCAATCAGCGTTATGATGGCCGCGTGTAGGCGGACCATACGATCCTCGGGGACCCTCCGTAGCAGAGGAACAATTCCCCGGGCGAAGAAGTCCTGGCCGTCCTCGTCCGCCGCTCGCCTAAGGTACTCCAGTACCCGCGTATCCACCTGTGCCGTGGCGGCTGGCTGCTGAGCTCGTCGGCGTCGTGTTGTGGGTCGCTCCTCAGGCGGAGAGGCTACGGCACGGGCCGACTCTACAGGGGCGGGGTCCAGGGGTGTAGGCTCGGGGCTAAGGGGCAGCTCGGGACCAGCGTGACTCGGGCAGGTCAGTGTCCTCCGTGCTATCCTCCAAATTGTCGGTGGTTCTGTAATGTGAAAACATCATGAGAACACAATAGAGATCATTGCCCCAAACAACACGATGGCAAACATGACCTGGGCAAGAAAACATTTTACACATGCAAAAGCACAATTTCTTACTGGCGCATCTCCATTATGTCCTACAAAAACATTAGCTGCTTCGTATACATGTAGGAGCGCTTTCTAGAAGCCCCATCTCCACTTCTACCTAGGTCCCCCATTTCTCGCCGGAACTGGTCTCTACAGCTACGCCATCTTGTTTTGATATCCAGGACTGTTGGAGGACAAACAAATACATGTTCACATATTGCGACAACACCCTAACAACTCAGCCCTAAAATACATGAGGGGCCCTACCCTGCAAATGACATGCTACACGGTGATGCGGCAGCAACAGAAAACGTCAGTTGGGCATTTAGCTAAAGACACATACAGGGATACAGTACTTCAATAGGGATGATATTGCATCGCTTCTAAACACATGGTACTCACCCATCCTACTGCGGTCCCTGGTTCTGCTGCTCTCCCATTCTGCCCCAAAAAGTGCCTGGGCTATCTCCTCCCAGGCGTCCTCCTTGGCCGTGCGGTCGTGGTACGACTCCGCGCGGGTGTCCCAGATTTCAGCTTTGGCCTGTACCAGGCTGATGAGCCTCTCTACATCCAGCCCACGCGGCATGCCTGCAGTTCTCTTCTGTGTGTAGTTTCTCCAGACTGGCCCACTCGCAGAGGAAACGCAAGCACTTCCTGGTTTGTGCTTGTTTGGACCTTTATAAACTCTTTTTCATGGACATAACAAGTGATGTGCGAAAAACGCGCATGCAACGCAGGAGCTTCCGTGTGTCATGCGTGTTTTTCACGCACCCATTGACTTCAATGGGTGCGTGATGCGCGAAAAACGCACGATTATAGAACATGTCGTGAGTTTACGCAACGCACTCGCGCTGCGCAAAATTCACGCATTGTCTGCACTACCCCATAGCCTAATATAGGTGCGTACGACACGCGTGAAAAGCACGTGCATCGTACGCGCGTATATTACGCTCATGTAACTGATGCCTTATACTAACACATTAACAATACTGAAGTGTTTAGACAGTGAATACACATTCCACGGGATATCTATTCACAATCTCTGCACTTCGTTACTCTGTCTGTGGTAGTTACAGCAGAGGACGCGTAATCTCGCGAGACTACGCGCTAAATGACAGGTTACAATGAGCTCACGCTCCAAATTAAAAGAAGCTTAATTTTCAGCTTCAAAAACACCTGAAAATCAGAGGCTGAAAACAGCTCCGTATTTTCAGAAGTTTTTGAGTTTGCGTGTGAACATACCCTCAGGCTTTTGGTGTGTTCTATAGCTTCTGCTAGCTAGCATCTGTACAATCTCTTCAAAAATGGACCTGATCATTGCTTAGCAATTTGAAAACACCTTTTCCTGGCTTGTAGCCAAAAAATGTGGGGGGGGGGTTTCCGTCGGGTCTCCCTCCCACATTTACAGCAGCTGCAAGACAGGTTGCTTTGCCTGATTCACCTTGCTGTAATTCTTAGAGGTGCTCCCTTTGCCTGGCCAACATAGGAAAACATGTCAAATTATTTATTTTTTAATACTTCCCACCTTGTTTAAGAAAAAACATACACAGAAAAACCTAAAATAATATAATAAAAATATGTAACTTACTTAAAAATAGTTTTTACATTCGTGACACATTCCCTTTAAGCACTGAGCCGAGGCAAGCCCTTGACGTCACTGTACATATATAGACAGTGATGTCAGGGCTTTCAACTATGGTGTCCCTGGCCAGAGCATCGCAAGTTCTCTGGCCGGGTACTCCTGTCTTAGGAAAGCCCTTGACGTCACCGTCAATATATGGACAGTGACATCAGGGGCTTCCCCTGGAGCGGAATCCCCGGCCGGAGCGTTGCCAACCCTCTGGATGGGGATTCCGCATCTAGAGTGAGCCCCTGATGTCACTGTCCATAAATGAAAAGTGACTCCTGCAGGAGCGAAAACCCCGGCCGGAGCGTTGCCAGCGCACTGGCCAGGGATTCGGCTCCTGGAAGAGCCCCTAGCGTCACTATTCTTATATAGACGATGACGACAGGGGCTCGTCCCGGAGCGGAATCCCCGGCCAGAGCGTGGCCGATGCTCTGGCTGGGAATTCTGCACGTAGAGGGAGCCCCAATGGCGCTATCTACAGTGGGGGTGTCTAGCACTATCTACAGGATGGGGTGTGTGTGGCGCTATCAACAGTGGGGTGTGGCACTATCTACACCTGGGGTCTCAAACTCGGCAGCGTAAGTGGGCCGCATATAGAAAAAATGAGAAGTTGACGGGCCGCATTACTTTCAAATTTGATACAATACTAAATTATTGTTAATAAATTACTTATTTGAACTACTATAACACTATATTACTATAAAAATAATAATAATACATTACTATCATAATAATACTACATTACTATAATAATACCGCTAGGTTTAAAATTTGAGATATTTCTCCACATGCTTATTTCAACAATCCAGTTTTCCAGTTTAAGTGTCGCTAAATGCAGTCCGGCGGCTCAGTTGGCAGACACACATGTCAAGATTGGGCAGCCCCTTTTTAGATAGTGCCACAGTGCCCTCTGTAGATGCTGCCACAGTGCCCTCTGTGGATGCTGCCGCAGTGCCCTCTGTGGATGCTGCCGCAGTGCCCTCTGTGGATGCTGCCGCAGTGCCCTCTGTGGATGCTGCCGCAGTGCCCTCTGTGGATTCTGCCGCAGTGCCCTCTGTGGATGCTGTCGCAGTGTCCTCTGTGGATGCTGCCGCAGTGCCCTCTGTGGATGCTGCCGCAGTGCCCTCTGTGGATGCTGCCGCTGTGCCCTCTGTGGATGCTGCCTCAGTGCCCTCTGTGGATGCTGCCGCAGTGCCCTCTGTGGATGCTGCCGCAGTGCTCTCTGTGGATGCTGCCGCAGTGCCCTCTGTGGATGCTGCCGCAGTGCCCTCTGTGGATGCTGCCGCAGTGCCCTCTGTAGATACTGCCACAGAGTCCTCTGTAGATGCTGCCACAGAGTCCTCTGTAGATGCTGCCACAGAGTCCTCTGTAGATGCTGCCACAGTGCCCTCTGTAGATAATGCAACACACCTCTAGATAATGCCACAGTGCCCTCTGTAGATAATGCAACACACCCCTAGATATTGCCAGTGTCCTCTGTACATACTGCAACAGTGCCCTCTTTAGATGCTGCCACAGTACCCTCTGTAGATGCTGCCACAGTGCCCTCTGTAGATGCTGCCAGTGTCCTCTGTAGATGCTGCCACAGTTCCCTCTGTAGATGCTGCCACAGTGCCCTCCGTAGATGCTGCCACAGTGCCCTCCGCAGATGCTGCCACAGTGATGTCAGGGGCTTGCCCAGAGCTGGAGTCCCGGAGCAGAGCCGCTTCTAGCAGAGCCGCTTCTAGCACCCTGCCTGGGATTCTAGCTCTGCTCCTGACATCACTGTCCATATATGGACAGAGATGTCAGGGGCAACCCCAGAGCTGGAGTCCCGGGCAGAGCGCTAGTAGGCTTCCTGGGACTCCAGCTGTGCTCCTGACATCACTGGGACTCCTACTCTCGGGAAGCCTCTGACATCATTGTCGATGTATGGACAGTGATGTCAGGGAATTCCACAGAATCCCAGAGCAGAGCCTATACTAGAGCTCTGCACTGGACTCAGGCTCTGGGGAAGCCCCAGACATCGCGTGTCCAAACATGGACACTGATGTCAGGGAATTCGACAGAGTCCCGGAGCAGAGCCGATACTAGCGCTCTGCCAGGGTCTACGCTCTGGGGAAGACCCTGACACACTGTCCATATATGGACAGCGATGTCAGGGTATTCCAGAGTCCCGGAGCAGAGCCGATACTAGCGCTCCGCACGGAACTCCGGCTCTGGGGAAGCCCCAGACATCGCTGTTCATATGTGGACAGTGATGTCAGGGAATTCCAGATTCTCGGAGCAGAGCCGACACTAGCGGCTCTGTGTCCCGCGAGCCGCAGATGACAGCCCCAGGGGCCGCGTGCTTGAGACCCCTGATCTACACGCAGGGTGGTGCTATCTACATGGGCACTGTGGCACTATCTACATGGGCACTGTGTATGACGCTACCTACATAAGCACTGTCACTTTATATGTGGATACTATGGAACTTTATCTGTGGACACTGTAGCACAATGAGAGCACTATCTACACTGGGCACTATCTACAGGGGCATTGCAGCTCTATCTACATGGGCACTGTGGTGTTTTCAGGGGGTTGAAGAAAAACAAAAAAACCCTGACAAACAAAATCCATCGTTTTTTTTAACCCCTTCCCGTCGTAAACAACTTTCAGATTTTAATTTTCGTTTTTTCCTCCCCACCTTCCAAAAGCCATAACGTCTTTATTTTTTTGTCTATATAGTAGTATGAGGCCTTGATTTTTGCAGGACGAGTTGTAGTTTTTCGTAGCACCATTTATTTTGCCATATAATGTACTATGAAATGGGAAAAAATTTATTTGTGAGGTAGAAAATGAAAAAAAACAGCGATTCCTCCATGTTTTTTTGCGCGCCGTTTTTTCAGAATTCACTGTGCAATTAAAACAACATGTTAACTTTATTCTGTGGGTCAATACGATTACGGTGATACCAAATATATATAGTTTTTTCTATATTTTACTACTTTTACAAGTAAAAACCTAAGTGTAAAAAAGAAAATGTATTTTGTGTCGCCAAATTCCGAGAGCCATAACTTTTTTATTTTTCCGTCGATTAAGTGGTATGAGGGCTTATTTTTTGCGGGATAAGCTGTAGTTTTTAATAATAGAGATTCTGGAGTTTACTATTTTTTTTTCACGGCATTCACCGTGTGGGTTAAATAATGATATATTGTAATAGTTCAGACTTTTACGGACGCAGCAATACCAATTATGTTTATTTATTTATTTTTTTACTATGCTCTAGGGGGAAAATGTTTTTTTTTTTAACTTTTAATATTTTATTTTTACACAAAAAAAAACCCCTTCATTTTCACTTTTTTTATTAGTCCCCCTAGGGGATTTCAACCAGCGATCGTTAGATCGCTTGCACGATATACTGCAATAATAATGTATTGCAGTATATCGTGATTTTAACAGGCATCTATAAAGGGCTTAATAGGTGCACAAAGATGGCGTACCTAGGGGGCTTCATTAGGCCCTCAGGCAGCCATAGCCCCTCGCGATTGCATTGCGGGGGGGGGGGGGGCGCGATGAGCTGTTAGAGGGGGTCGCCCCCTCTTTCTAACGATTTAAACGCTGCGGTCGCTATTGACCGCAGCATTTAACGAGTGGGATCGCGCTCGATGCCGCTCGTTACTCTGAAGTGTCGGCTGTAACAAACAGCCGACACCCGCATCGTATGGAGCGGGTCCACTCCGTGAGCCCGCTCCATACTTCTCCTGCCCGGCTATGATGTAACTGTATGACATTTGTCGGGTAGAGGTTAACAGCCATGAAAAACGGATGGCAAACGGATGCAAAACGGCCATGAAAAACTGACAGATGATTTGTTTTTAACTGCCATTTTCTTGACTGTTGGGTGAATGTAGCCTAGTGGTGCGCGGTGAGGGACACGAGGCAGTCCTGTTGTAGGAGCAGGGTATATTCTGACAGGATTTTGTGGTAGTTACACGATAAACCGTGACATGACCACTTTGTCAGGCTGACCTAGTGATTATGCAATGGTTTATTGCCGGCTGGTACGTGCCACTGCCACTGTAATATGCAGCGACTAACCCGATGTGAACCCGGGTGGCCCCAGCCTTCGGCTAAGGACACACTTTGCTTTTTTTGGTGCAGATCTTGCTGCCTTTTTTTTTAGCCAAAGCCAGGAGTGGATTTAGCAGAAGTGTAAAAAAATGTAATTATGGGGAACCCCCACCATATTTTTCACCCAGGGGCCTCCACCAACCATGTGCTGCAGTATGGTGCCTAGGGTACAATTTGGAAGTAGACAGGGGCACAGTATGCACCCATAGCAGTCTATATACATCCTATACAACCCTCATTTTGTGTTTTCTTTGGGGTTATTTACGGTTATTGGGAATTGTAAAAAGTTAACATTTAAGTTAATTTCAGTAAAAATGTATAACACTAGGATGAAAGAATATTTTTCTTCACTAGGTTAGGAACTTCTGCTTTACAATATAATGTACAGTTGAAAGGGCAGAGAAAAAGGGCAATTTCTTGTCTAGTCACGCAAGTTATAGGCGACCTCGTATACTAGTAGCGAAGCCCGCTCCTCTGCACAGTGACCCGCCGCTCCCGCCCGATTAGCGAGAGGCTGTGGGCGGGCAATAACCCTTTGTATCCGGGAGCCTAGTTTACTGAAAGAGAAAGTAAAGACAGGGGGCGCTGTGCCTGCCAAAGTACACGGCATGCGTCTATGTGCACAGAAGGAAAACAAGGAAATGGTGGAGGGAGAGCTGCCTAGTGATTACATGCTAGTCTCGGCGGCCAGCCCATTGATGGGTTAAACACTGTTTGGCCGAGGAGAATGGATTACGAGTTTAAGAGCAAGCTGTCTGCCGAGCGGGAGCGGGTGGAGGATCTCTTTGAATATGAAGGTTGCAAAGTGGGTCGTGGTACCTACGGGCATGTTTACAAAGCCAAGAGGAAAGATGGGTAAGTGGCACGGGTGGGAGGGAAAAGGGGCGTGTATAGGGCGGCATGTGCCCGCACCCTCAGTGTATACATACACAATATTACCTGTCAGCACAAGTGCACTAGAGCGGGAGTGTGTACACACAATACATACGTGTACACAGCACATGCTCTTTGTGTGTGTGGTACAGGCATGTAGAGCTGTGAGACACGTAGTAGGCGGCTGCTGTCAGGTTATTGATGGGGATGTTGTGCTGTAGTTGTGTGTTTGTAGCGCCCTCCTCCTTCTCTGCACACGCCCGGGATGCTGAACTTGCGTTGGAGGAGGGGAGGCTGTGCTACAAATGTTTATGTTGGTGCAAGCCAGCCTTGTGGCACCGCCTCCTCCATTACGCCCTTCTTCTGCCATCACCCTCCCCTTCTTCTGCCATCTCCCTCCCCTTCTTCTGCCATGTCCCTTTCTTTCTACTGCCATCTCCCTCCCTCCCCTTCTACTCCCCCATCCCTCCCCTTCTGCCGATTCCCTCCCCCATCCCTCCCCTTCTCCTGCCATCTCCCTCCCCCATCCCTCCCCTTCTCCTGCCATCTCCCTCCCCCATCCCTCCCCTTCTCCTGCCATCTCCCTCCCCCATCCCTCCCCCATCCCTCCCCTTCTCCTGCCATCTCCCTCCTTTATAAATGCCTTCACAGTTCCATAGTATGTGTGACAGCAGCGCTCTTCTTATTCCTTTAGTATTGTTACTATGGCTTCTGAAATAGAAGCAAAATGCTGTTGGTTGTGGTTCTAAACCCCCCCCCCCCTCCATCAAACCCCACAGATTTAAAAAGGTACATTTGAGAACATTTTCCTGTATTGTCGCACCTTCAAATCTGAACGTTTGTTATGGTAGATCTCACATGTCAAACAAAACTTGCTGTATACAGTGCGAGTCAGGCTTATTCAGATGAACGTTGAAATCGCCCGTGTGATGGACGTTTAGGCATGTATTTCTATAGGGCTATTCGCACGGCTGTTTTTATAACGGACCACGTGAAAGGCCTGTGAAAAAATAGGACATGTCCTGTTTTTTTTCTGTTTTCGAGGATCCCTCAATAGACTCAAGTCTATGAGGGATCCATGAAAACGGGTCCCACACGGGTGCAAATCGGCCGTGAAAAGCCGTGATTTAACACACATTAGTCTGAATAAAGCCTTAGGCTGTGTGCATGTAATGTTTTTGGCCTACGTTTGACATGTAGGCTGGGTAAAGCTCCCAACATACAGGCTAAATATATACCTGTGATGTATACAGTGGCATATGTCACCCATAGGCTCCCATGTTTAATCAAAAAAAGTATACTGTGCGGTATACGTTTTTGTTGCGAGATCCCTCGGGATGAAAAAGCGTAGTGTATTACGCTTTTTCATCCTTCAAAAATAAGTTATACTGATGTAAAACAGCCCGACGGAGGCCAAAAGGACACACACTTGCTCGTGGGGATCTGTGCATCTCTATATACACGTAGGGCATAAATATACACACAGCCTGAAGTGCTTGTTCAGATTTGTAGAACATGTGATATTTTATTTTTAAGATATAATGCTAAATATTAAATTTTCAGTAGAAAATATTTAGCGAATATGAAGGTGGCATCACACTATAGCAAAATAAAATCTCAAAAATGTATATATAATTCATAAAATAAATCGACATAAAATACTAAGTAACTTTGTAAATACATTGCATTACTTATCTTGTACTCATTCTGAGTTACAGCCTGTATCAGGGTACAGTCACACGTGGCGTGTGGAAAACAATATAATGTCCAATGAAAAAATATTTTTTCCATAGGCTTACATTGTGAAGTTTTTACATTTTTTTAAGTTTTAAATACAAGGAAAATACGCCACATGTGACTCCACCCTCAGGGTATGTTCACACAGCATAAACACTGCAGATTTCCTGCAACAATTTCATTGCAGAAAATCCACGGCGTATCACGGTAGAAGCAGAGTGGACGAGATTTATCCAAGGGGTTAAAAAATGCGTAAAAAAAATCTTCTGGGAAAATGTTAATAAATTGACCTGTATTGCGGTTTTTTTTTAATTACTGATTTTCTGTTACGGGCTTTCCCCATTGAATGGGGAGGTAAAACCCACAACAAATAGCAAATGTTGCGATTTTTCCAGCAGAAAATCTGAAAAATCGCAACTCTGGAAAAAAAAGCTTTCTTTGATTTAAAATTAATTTAAAAAAAGTTTATACTTACCACCCGGGCGTTGTCATAGCGACACTTTGTTCTGTTCTTAATCCAGGCCTGCCTCCTTGGGATGGCGGTTTATCCCACATGACTGCTGCAGCCAATCACAGGCTGCAGCGGTCACATGGGCTGCAGCGTCATCCCAGGAGGCTGGACTGCACAGACAACAGAGGGACACGTCGCCATGAGCAACGAAGAACAATATAAACTTTTTTTTTTTTTTTCAACCACTGCTTTCCGCAGCGGACATTCCGCCCGAAAAACTGCACCATAATTTGGTGTGGTTTTTCGGGCAGAATGTCCTGCGGGTTGCAGGACAGATACTTTCTGTACTTTTATGCAGCATATCCGCCCTGGGTGAACATGGCCTTGTAGTCCAGAGCTGCATTGACAATACTGCAAACTTCAGAGCTGAAACTTCATAGCATTCTTTGCTGGCTAAACGGGACACATTTTTTAAGAGAATAACACTTTATCAGGCTTGGTTTACTTAGGGTATGTGCACACGATAACGACCATTACGGCTGAAATTACGGAGCTGTTTTCAGGAGAAAACAGCTCCTACATTTCAGACGTAATTGCTCGTACTCGCGTTTTGCGAGGCGTCAATTACGGACGTAATTTGGAACTGTTCTTCATTGGAATCAATGAAAAGCGGCTCCAATTACGTCCCAAGAAGTGTCCTGCACTTCTTTGCCGAGGCTGTTATTTTACGCGCTGTCTTTTGACAGCAACGCGTAAAATTATATGTCGTCGGCACAGTACATCGGCAAACCCATTCAGATGAATGGGCAGATGTTTGCCGTGTTTTCAGGCGTAATTTGACTCGTTTACGCCTGAAAATAGGTCGTGTGAACCCAGCCTTAGGCCTCATGCACACGACCGTGGCTGTGTACATAATCCGTGATTACACCACAGACGGCCCAAGAAGTGTCCTCTGTGGGCTGTCAGCAATCACAGACTGTGCACACACTAGGTTGCATTGAGTTTAATGTGCCGGACTGCAAATGCATCCAGTAAAATGACATGTCCTATTTTTTTTGCGGTCTGGGCAATGGACGGACCGTGGAAACCATGGTCGTGTGCATTGGCCCATAGGATATAACGTGCCGTAGGCTATCTGCAATTGCAGCTCCGCAATTGCGGATAGTATGTGGACGCAAATACAGGGTCGTGTGCATGGGGCCTTAGGGTGTTTTTAGTGGTTTGTTGCAGTTTTGAAGTTCTTCTTAAATGCTAAGTTATTGATCACAAATTAAATTTAGGCTGTGTTCACAGCACCATCACTTTCTGCTGAGGGGTTCCGTTGCGCTATTGGTTCTGTCAAGAACAACGGAACTCTGTCACAATGGTGACAAATGGAAACCATTAGCAACGGTGAGGGAAACTTAAGCTGAGGTTTCAGTTTGCCTTTCCATTGAGGGGTTATCCAACAGAAACCTCTGATGGAACCCCTCAACGGAAGGGCAGCAGTGATGTGAACAGGCCCTTAGATGTAATTGAGAACAGCTGGATACTGCGTATCAGAGGCAGGACTTGTTTTTAGCCAAGCCATCAGTTCACCTGACCTGACGGATTCCACTTTGACAGTAAGATACAGCTTCTATGTACACCGTGTTCAGTGGCGTAACTACCGCCGTAGCAGCCGTAGCGACTGCTACGGGGCCCGCGGCATGAGGGGGCCCGTGTCGCCCGCCGGCACGGGTCCCCACCATGGCCGCAGTCTCCGCTAGCAGCCGCTATGGCTACTACAGCGGGACGCTACTGAACACTACGGCAGAGCAGGGAGGTATCTCCCCGCTCTGCCATTAAACATAAGACATGTATCCCCTATCCACAGGATAGGGGATACATGTGTGATCGCTGGTAGCGATAGGGAGAACGGGGGACTGAAAGTCCCCATAAGTTCTCCATCACAATCCTCAGACTTCCGGGGTCTGTGTCGGCAGCTCCGTAGAAATGAATGGAGCGCCGGTCGCGCTTGTGCGCATGCGTGACCAGCGCTCCTTTCATTTTTATTGAGCTGCCGACACAGACGCCGGAAGTCAGAGGTTCGTCATGGAGAACTTCAGGGGACTTTCAGTCCCCCGTTCTCCCTATCGCTGCCAGCGATCACACATGTATCCCCTATCCTGTGGATAGGGGATGCATGTTATTTGTAGGACACACTATAGGTCGCATTTTTTTTAGGGGGGGGGCTCTATGGCGTTCCCTGCAGGGGGGTGGCGCTGTATACCGTTCCCTGCAGGGGGGGCGCTGTATGGCGTTCCCTGCAGGGGGGGGGGGCGCTGTATGGTGTTCCCTGCAGGGGGGGGCTGTATGGCGTTCCCTACAGGGGCGGGGGCTTATGGCGTTAGCGCCATACAGCCCCCTCTGTAGATAACGCCATACAGTCCCCCTGTAGATAACGCCATACAGTCCCCCCTGTAGATAATGCCATACAGTCCCCCCTGTAGATAACGCCACACAGCCCCCCTGTAGATAACGCCACACAATCCCCCTCTGTAGATAACGCCACACAGTCCCCCTCTGTAGATAACACCACACAGTCCCCCTCTGTAGATAACGCCACACAGTCCCCCTCTGTAGATAACGCCACACAGTCCCCCTCTGTAGATAACGCCACACAGTCCCCCTCTGTAGATAACGCCACACAGTCCCCCTCTGTAGATAACGCCACACAGTCCCCCTCTGTAGATAACGCCACACAGTCCCCCTCTGTAGATAACGCCACACTGTCCCCCTCTGTAGATAACGCCACACAGTCCCCCTCTGTAGATAACGCCGTACAGTCCCCCCTGTAGATAACGCCATACAGGGGGGACTGTATGGCGTTATCTACAGGGGGGGCTGTAAAAAAGGCACTATCTACAAGGGGGGGGGGGTTGTGGGACACCCAGGGGAGGGGGGGCCCCAGTCAAAAGTTTGCTATGGGGCCCAGTCTTTCCTAGTTACGCCCCTGACCGTGTTCCAAATTATTATGCACATTGGATTTAAGTGTCATAAACATTTAATTATTAGTTTTTCAATTAAACTCATGGATGGTATTGTGTCTTAGGGCTCTTTGGATCATTGTAATCAATCTCAGACACCTGTGATAATTAGTTTGCCAGGTGTGCCCAACCAATGGAAAACTACTTAAGAAGGACGTTCCACATTATTAAGCCGGCAACAGGTTTCAAGCAATATGGGAAAGAAAAAGGATCTCTCTGCTGCCGAAAAGCGTGAAATAGTGCAATACCTTGGACAAGGTATGAAAACATTGGATATTTCAAGAAAACGTAAGCGTGATCATCGTAATGTGAAAAGTTTTGTGGCTGATTCAGAGCACAGACGGGTTTGTTCAGATAAACGCATAATGAGGAAGGTTTCTGGCAGACAAATTAATAGGATTAGGAGAGCAGCTGCTAAAATGCCATTGCAAAGCAGCAAACAGGTATTTGAAGCCTCTGGAGTCCCGCAAACCTCAAGGTGTAGGATCCTCCAGAGGTTTGCAAGTGTGCATAAAGCTATTATTCGGCCACCCCTAAACAATGCTCACAAGCAGAAATGGTTGCAGTGGGCTCAGAAATACATGAAGACTAATTTTCAAACCGTGTTGTTTACTGATGAGTGCCGTGCAACCCTGGATGGTCCATATGGATGGAGTAGTGGATGGTTGGTGAATGGCCACCATGTCCCAACAAGGCTGCGACGTCAGCAAGGGGGTGGCGGAGTCATGTTTTGGCCTGGAATCATGGGGAGAGAGCTGGTAGGTCCCTTTCGGGTCCCTGACAGTGTGAAAATGACCTCTGCAAAGTACGTAGAGTTTATGACTGACCACTTTCTTCCGTGGTACAAATGCCTTCCGTAGCAAAATTATCTTCATGCATGACAATGCACCATCTCATGCTGCAAAGAATACCTCTGTGTCATTGGCTGCTATGGGCATAAAAGGAGAGAAACTCATGGTGTGGCCCCCATGTTCCCCTGACCTCAACCCTATTGAGAACCTTTGGAGCATCCTCAAGCAAAAATATCTATGAGGGGGGGAGGCAGTTCACATCAAAACAGAAGCTCTGGGAGGCTATTCTGACATCCTGCAAAGATATTCAAGCAGAAACTGTCCAAATACTCACAAATTCAATGGATGCAAGAATTGTGAAGGTGATATCAAAGAAGGGGTCCTATGTTAATATGTAACTTGGCCTGTTAAGTTTTTTTTATTGAAAGAGCTTTTGATTTCTGTAAGTATGACCTCCTGATGCTGCAAATTCAACAAATTACCATTTTAGTTCTCTTTACAACCTTTAAAATGTTTTGATCTCTGTTGTGCATAATAATTTGAAACAGTGCATTTTGAGTTTTTTACTTCTAAAAAAAATCTGTTATCATTAGGAGGTTTGTTCAATAAAATTTGCATTATACTCCAACGGTTGATGGCTTGAAGATTAAACTGACTGTCATTTGCATTGACTATTTAGGAAAGTCAGCGAAAAATAACATTTGCATAATAATTTGGAATGCGGTGTATTCCGGATAAAAAGCAGCTGTATTTCCAAAATGAAACATTTTAATTTTTTTTATTAAGAAACAATTAAAAAGTTGATTAAAATCACAATACATTGTTTTATTAAAAAAATAAGTTCAAAGGTTTATATAGCCCTTAATTGCTTTTAAAAAACGCATTTTAAAAACGCAGTAGTTTTACCGTGATTTGCCACAATATTGCAATATTCGATTTTGGCCATGCAGCTATTACTGGTAAAATCATTTGCTTCACCTGTAAAAGCTGCATGGTCGAAAAATTAATTGAAAATCGCAGTAAAACGCAAATGGTTTTTAACATGTTTTTTAAAGCAATTAAGAAGCATATCAGTACTGCAATAAAAATGCTGTAAAACGCAATCAAAACGCATTTGGCAGTCGTTTAGTGATCGAATACAGTTATTTAGTGATCAAATAATACCACGATGCTAGTGATTGAATAATGGCTTATTCAGACAAATGTATTAAAAAACGTCCGTTTTTCGTTCAGAAAAAATAGAAGTCTTTTCATTCTCATGAAGTGTGTATCTAGTTTGTACGAAGTCCATAAGAGCTGTATGTGTGTATTTGACTTCCGTATGTCATAAATTTTTTACGTCCGCAAAAAGAATAGCAAAAGGGCCAGTTTTGTCTGAACCCACTGAAAGCCCCTACAGTAAGTTCACATGACCACATAGAAGCCATGTCTATTGGTATACCGCATAGGAGAAGTGCATTTTATTTGCCACTGGCTAAAATTTGGCTTTCTTGGCTTAGAAAAGGACCACTCTGTCAAGGACACCTGCTCAACGTGTCCTTTCGGGCTGGCTGATCTCCAGGAGATTTGGAGAACGGCATGGAATGCTGGAAGAACAGAGAAGGAAGAGGAGATTACGGGTTCATCCCATTGTCTGCCAACGGGCCTGCAAAGGGAGCAGTTTTATGGCATCAGGCCTCTATTCGTGGAGATCATTTTTAATTTGTGTCTTTCAAATTTTTCTGCATCTTTATTTTCTATTTTAGGCTTTGAATAATAAAAAAAAAAAACGAAACCGAAATGTATGGTCGTTTTGCTAAGGCACTACTCCACATAACATAATTTCCCCCCAAAAAAAATTACACAGACTCCTATAGTCGGTAAAAGAACTTAAAGAGGCTCTGTCACCAGATTTTGCAACCCCTATCTGCTATTGCAGCAGATAGGCGCTGCAATGTAGATTACAGTAACGTTTTTATTTTTAAAAAACGAGCATTTTTGGCCAAGTTATGACCATTTTTGTAATTATGCAAATGAGGCTTGCAAAAGTCCAAGTGGGTGTGTATTATTTGCGTACATCGGGGCGTTTTTAATACTTTCACTAGCTGGGCGCTGTGAAGAGAAGTAACATCCTCTTCTCTTCAGAACGCCCAGCTTCTGACAGTGCAGATCTGTGACGTCACTCACAGGTCCTGCATCGTGACGGCCACATCGGCACCAGAGGCTACAGTTGATTCTGCAGCAGCATCAGCGTTTGCAGGTAAGTCGATCTTACCTGCAAACGCTGATGCTGCTGCAGAATCAACTGTAGCCTCTGCTGCCGATGTGGCCGTCACGATGCAGGACCTGTGAGTGACGTCACAGATCTGCACTGTCAGAAGCTGGGCGTTCTGAAGAGAAGAGGATGTTACTTCTCTTCACAGCGCCCAGCTAGTAAAAGTATTAAAAACGCCCCGATGTACGCACCTAATACACGCCCACTTGGACTTTTACTTTTAAACACACCCACTTGGATTTTTGCAAGCCTCATTTGCATAACTACAAAAATGGTCATAACTTGGCCAAAAATGCTCGTTTTTTAAAAATAAAAACGTTACTGTAATCTACATTGCAGCGCCTATCTGCTGCAATAGCAAATAGGGGTTGCAAAATCTGGTGACAGAGCCTCTTTAACCAAAAATAAAGTATATTCTAACAGTATAAATGTACTTCAAAATAAGTAGTGCAATACACAAAAACTCTTATTATTGCATCAAAAATACAAATTATGACAAAGTAATTGACCATGCACTGTAATCGGGGTTTGTGTCAATTCTTTGTACTGCCCTCAAAGGGGGAGTTCACACAGAGTTTTTTTACGCGGAAACCGCATCGGAAAACGCGCCAAAAAACAGCCCAAAATGCCTCCCATTGATTTCAATGGGAGACAGAGCAGTTTTTTTCCCGCAAGAGGAAAAACCGTCTCGCGGGAAAAAGGAGGGACATGCTCTATCTTCGGCCGTTTACACCTCTGACCTCCCATTGACCTCAATGGGAGGCAGAGGCGTTTTTTGCCCGCGGCGCTCAATGGCCGCTCGGCGTGCAGGCAGAGCAAAATCTGCCTGCAAAAAACTCTGTGTGAACCCAGCCAAGTAGGGCAGTAAAAATGTTGTGGCAGACTCCCTTTGCAACATAAATAAAAATACAGTGCAAAGCAGCAATGTGCATCACACACACATGTATAAACAGCAGGAAAAGTTAATTTTTGTTCAAATCTTTTCCATAAAGTTCAGAGGCCTGTGAGCCATAAGTTGATGGTGGGTAAATGACTGGCTGGCATGAGGATGGAGGGTTAAGGGCGGTGTATGAGGCCTATAGTTTGATGTGGCATTAATTTGGCCTATCCTGGGCCTGAGAAAAAAAGGAAGAGTACTGGTCAAAGTGTCCGTAGATCAGTTTTGACTAGGGGCCCCATAGTATTTCCCCATAATATGAGGAGCAGGAGGAGCTGGTGGATGGGTGGGCATATAAGCAGGTCCACTATGGCTGGTATCATCCGTTGCTCCAGTGCCTGAAAACATGCCTGCGGTTTGTTGGATTGAGCAGCTACCTCTATTAATATGTATGCATGGGTGCGCAACCTTAGCTCCTCAGGAACCTGTCTCCGATAAGGACCAAGTTTTTGCCCAAATGTGTATGTATTTCACATCCTCTACAACATTTCTGTTGAGGTATTATAGGACGTGGATGTTTATTTCTGCCACTGCTGAGGGGGCAGCCCTTTTTTTT
The DNA here is from genome assembly GCF_050947455.1 of Rhinoderma darwinii. NCBI lineage: Eukaryota > Metazoa > Chordata > Amphibia > Anura > Rhinodermatidae > Rhinoderma > Rhinoderma darwinii. The sequence goes on along the minus strand of NC_134690.1, from coordinate 231,987,454 downwards.
TTTTTTTTATATATTTTTTTTGGCCCACTTTTATCCACCAGCAGTTGCAATTGGAGCAGTGCTGGGGGATCTGTTTACTGAAGAAGTGCTGCGTGTGGAAAAGTCTTTCCTCTGCTGGATTGGATGCAGGATTGAACGCTTGCTCAGAGTTTGTGCCACTATCATCGGCCTCCAGGTTGTCCTCCGAGCTTAAATAAAAATAATATAAAATATTTTTTTGTTTAATTCTCCACACCTTTTTTACATAAACATTTTTTTGGAGAGGCGAGCTGTATTGTTTTTTTAACAACATTTAGGGATGCATAAAACTTTATGATCCATATATTATTATTATTATTAATGATCTATTCTTTTTAGTGGTCCAGGGTGACCAAAAAACATAAATTCAGGCATTCTACATTTTAACGGCATTCACAGTGCAGGATAAATAACTTTATATTGTAATGATTTGGACAATTTCAGAAAATTAGCTTGCAAAAAACAAGCTACAGTGAAGGAAATAAGTATTTGATCCCTTGCTGATTTTGTAAGTTTGCCCACTGTCAAAGACATGAACCGTCTAGAATTTTTAGGCTAGGTTAATTTCACCAGTGAGAGATAGATTATATTTTAAAAAAAAACTGAAAATCACATTGTCAAAATTATATATATTTATTTGCATTGTGCACAGAGAAATAAGTATTTGATCCATTTGGCAAACAATACTTAATACTTGGTGGCAAAACCCTTGTTGGCAAGCACAGCAGTCAGATGTTTTTTGTAGTTGATGATGAGGTTTGCACACATGTTAGATGGAATTTTGGCCCACTCCTCTTTGCAGATCATCTGTAAATCATTAAGATTTCGAGGCTGTCGCTTGGCAACTCGGATCTTCAGCTCCCTCCATAAGTTTTCGATGGGCTTAAGGTCTGGAGACTGGCTAGGCCACTCCATGACCTTAATGTGCTTCTTTTTGAGCCACTCCTTTGTTGCCTTGGCTGTATGTTTCGGGTCATTATCGTGCTGGAAGACCCAGCCACGAGCCATTTTTAATGTCCTGGTGGAGGGAAGGAGGTTGTCACTCAGGATTTGACGGTACATGGCTCCATCCATTCCCCCATTGATGCGGTGAAGTAGTCCTGTGCCCTTAGCAGAGAAACACCCCCAAAACATAATGTTTCCACCTCCATGCTTGACAGTGGGGACGGTGTTCTTTGGGTCATAGGCAGCATTTCTCTTCCTCCAAACACGGCGAGTAGAGTTAATGCCAAAGAGCTCAATTTTAGTCTCATCTGACCACAGCACCTTCTCCCAATCACTCTCAGAATCATCCAGATATTCATTTGCAAACTTCAGACGGGCCTGTACATGCGCCTTCTTGAGCAGGGGGACATTGCGGGCACTGCAGGATTTTAATCCATTACGGCGTAATGTGTTACCAATGGTTTTCTTGGTGACTGTGGTCCCAGCGGCCTTGAGATCATTAACAAGTTCCCCCCGTGTAGCTTTTGGCAGAGCTCTCACCTTCCTCAGGATTAAGGATACCCCACGAGGTGAGATTTTGCATGGAGCCCCAGATCGATGTCGATTGACAGTCATTTTGTATGTCTTCCATTTTCTTACTATTGCACCAACAGTTGTCTCCTTCTCACCCAGCGTCTTACTTATGGTTTTGCAGCTCATTCCAGCCTTGTGCAGGTCTATGATCTTGTCCCTGACATCCTTAGAAAGCTCTTTGGTCTTGCCCATGTTGTAGAGGTTAGAGTCAGACTGATTAATTGAGTCTGTGGACAGGAGTCTTTTATACAGGTGACCATTTAAGACAGCTGTCTTTAATGCAGGCACCAAGTTGATTTGGAGCGTGTAACTGGTCTGGAGGAGGCTGAACTCTTAATGGTTGGTAGGGGATCAAATACTTATTTCTCTGTGCACAATGCAAATAAATATATATAATTTTTTTTTTTTTATATAATCTTTCTCTCACTGGTAAAATTAACCTAGCCTAAAAATTCTAGACTGTTCATGTCTTTGACAGTGGGCAAACTTACAAAATCAGCAAGGGATCAAATACTTATTTCCTTCACTGTATATACATGACAAAAACTACTTATAGGCGTATATCAATCGCAGCTTTCATCTGTTGCTGGACATAGAGGTAATAATAATAATAATCTTTATTTATATAGTGCCAACATATTACGCAGCACTTTACAATTTAGAGGGGACACGAAACAGACAATATCAGACATTACATAGTGACAAGCTAATTTACAATTCAAACAGGAGGAGTGAGAACCCTGCTCGCAAGAGCTTACAATCTATGAGGAAATAAGGGAGACACAAAGTGTAACCGTCTTTGTTCTGTACAATAGTCCAGCCATTTTTTTATACACATGGGGTAGTACACATAAAGCTGCATGAGCCGGTCACCAACCAGTATCCGTGTATGACGGACATGAAGAGGAGTGTGAGGGAATCTTATTCTGATGACTAATCTAAAAGTGGGGCCATGGAAAGGAGTTAGATTAGGGAATGTTATAGGCCTGTCTAAAAAGATGTGTTTTCAGGGCACGTTTAAAACTGTGGATATTGGGAATTAATCTGATTGTCTGGGGTAGCACATTCCAGAGGACGGGTGCAGCACGTAGCACCTCTTCGTCGGTGGTGCAGAACCACTCTTCCCCTTACACATCATCTTACATCGAAACTGATCACAGCAACTTCTCCATCTCTTCAATATGTCTTCCACTAAAAGTATTTTTTTTAAATACATATGGCAGCATTGTCTAAAGGGGGCATTAACACTGGCAACATTTCTCTCTGGGGCACATGGGGACATTGTCCAAAGAGGCATTTACATTGGCAACATCTCTCTTCTAAAGGGGGCATTTACAATGGCAACATCTCTCTCTGGGGCGTATGGTGACATTGTCCAAAGAGGCATTTACATTGGCAACATCCCTCAAAGGGGAATTTACCAATCACTTTCCTTTCAGAAGTTGTGCTGTTCTCTCATTGAGGGAATAGATCTCTTCTGATTTGCTCCCATGCTTTATCCTTATTTCTGTTACTGTAGGGGGTCACTATTGTCCCAGATCTCAGGCCACTTCCGCACCAACACAATAAGCCTCTCTGCATTAATTTGCCTTGGCATGGCTGATCTGGCTTGCTTTTGAGGTACTGTTCCAAGTTTTCTGGGCAGTATTTCCTGTTGTGAAACAGTTTTTTTTCCCTGCATCAACAAGCAGGAAATACGAATGGTGTACGTATGATATATGTTTTCTTTTGTGCACCCATTGACTTTAATGGGCGAGTCTCCTCTGTAAATTGGACTCCGATGTGCTTGCTGCGAGTTATTTCACGTGGACCATGTGTCATTGTGAAAAACTGTGTAAATTATGCCATTTAGTACTATAGGTCTGTTGGGGACTAGGACATCACACTGATCGAAAATACGGTTGTCTGAATAAGCCCTTAAGCTGTGTCCACATAAGTGTTATTTGTCATCAACCAAATATTACCACCATACTGCTTTTTGAATGATACTGACATATCCCGACCGAATATTACCACCATAATAGGTCTGAAAAATATCGTCATACTATGAACTATTATTACCAACATTTAGTGACTGAATAATGCTGCCATACCATGACGAGCATACCATGACTGAATAATATCCACATACCAAGACCAAGTATTATCACCATACCTGATATAACCCCAAAAAACATACTAATAGGGAAATTAGATTGTGAGCCCCAATGGGGACGGTAAGTAAGAACAACAATATGTTCGGCTACGTAAGTAAAATAAATAAAAATGACCATACCGTGATAAAATATTACCACTATATTCTGGACAAGTGAGTACAGCACTAATCGGGCACTGTCCGAGGCAGAATAAACAAGCAATTGAATACAAATACTCATTGTTGTCTATGATTGTAGTTGTTTGCTTTCCCTGTCTTTTTTTCTTATATGGGCCAGACTGACATGGAAACTCAGTTATGACTCGGATCCTCGCAGAGTATGCCACCCAGACATTTTTTACACTTGCAGCATGCACCCCCATGACATCCATTGATGTCCTCCATAACATCGGCAGATGAGCCCAACCCCATGACATCGACAGATGGGCCCACCATCATGACATTGGTAGATGGGCCCACCCATCATGATGTCGGCAGATGGGCCCACCCATCATGACATTGGCAGATGGGCCCACCCATCATGACACCTGCAGATAGGCGCACCCCCTATGACCGGTAGACTACTATATTTTTTCTCTGTTTCCTCTACCTAGCTTTTGGGTACAAAAAAGGGCATAAAAATCATACCAAACATGGATGTGTAACCCTGGCCTAAAATAAATCTTCTAACGTTTAGGCCTCATGCACACGACCGTAGCCATGTGCACGGCCGTGATTTTCGGGTCGGCCGACCGCGGAGTGTCACCTGCGAGCCGCCCGCAAATCGCGGGCCGTGCACATGGCCGCGTCCATTATTTCCTATGAACACGGCCGTAATAAGACATGTCCTTTCTTTCTGCGGTCCAGGCTCCTGGGCCATGCACGGACCGTAGTCACCTTGCTTGCCAAAAAGGAAATAAAAACTGATCAAAAAATGGCATGTACCCCAAAATGGTACCAATAAAAACTACAGATTGTCCTGCAACAAATAAGCCCTCACACGGCTCCGGTGGAAAAAAAATAAAATAGTTCAGGCTCTCTGAATATGGCGATGCAAAATGTGCAGAGCGTTCCAAAAGTGGATAAGATTGGGCATCATTTAACAGTGCGACACTGGCCACACATCTGCAGATTATTAATAATTTACCGCATTATTGCACCCTCCTATTATGGCCTGATGTTCTCCGCAAAGATTACATATGCCCCCACATTATAAACTAAAATACCAGCAAAAAACCCCAAACGGAAATACAACCAAGAAAAATCTGCGTTAAAAAAGCAAAATGGCGCTCCCTCCCTTCTGAACCCTACAGCGTGCCCAAACAGCAGTTTATGTCCACATAGATGGCATCACCATACCCGGGAGAACCTGCTTAACTGTTTGAGGTATTTATCTTCAGTGGCACAAACTGGGCACAACATATTGTGCACTAAAATTGCATACCTGTGGAAAATTGCAATTTTCACTTTGCACCATCCACTGAGCGTTCATTTCTAATAAAAAAACAAAACCTGTGGGATAAAAAAGCTCCTTACAACCTTTAAAAAAATGCCTTGAGGGGTGCAGTTTACAAAATGGCGGTCACTACTTGGGGGTTTGTTTTACTATTTTACCTCAGAGCCCTGCAATTGTCTGACAATTCTGCGAAAATTACAAAAATAGTCCTCACATTCGCATTTGCGATTTCACTCCTAAGCCCTGCCATATGTCCAGGCAAATGATAAATGCCTTGAGGGGTGTCGTTTACAAAATGGAGTCACTTCTCAGGGTTTTCCAATTTACTCTGGTACCTAAGGGAGCTCTGCAAATGCGACATGGTGACCGTACACCAGTCCAGCAAAATCTGCGCACTAAAACCCAAATGGCGCACTTTCCATTTTGAGATCTGCCATGTGCCCAAACAGCAGTGTAGGGCCACAAATGGGGTATTGCCATACTCGGGAGAAATTGGGTAACAAATTGTGTGGTGTTGTTTCTCCTATTACAACTTGTGAAAATAAAACATTTAGAGCAAATACAACATATTTTTTGGAAAAAAAAATATTTTTCATTTTCACTGCCTAATTCTAATAAAATCTATGAAACACCTGTGGGGTCAAAATGCTCACTACACCCCTAGATGAATGCCCTGAGGGGTATAGTTTCTAAAATGAAGTCACTTCTCAGGGGTTTCTGCTGTACTGGTACGTCAGGGGCTCTGCAAATGTGACATGGCGCCCACAATCCAATCAAGCAAAATCTGCATGCCAAGTAGCACACCTGCCATTCTGAGCCCTGCGGTGTGTCCAAACAGCCGTTTATGACCACATATGGGGTATTGCCGTATTCGGGAGAAATTGCTTTATAAGTGTTGGGGTGCTTTTTTTCTTTATTCCTTGTGAAAATGAAAAAAAGTCAAAATTTTAGTGGAAAAAAATTTAGATTTTCAATTTCACGGCCTAATTCCAATAAATTCTGCAAATAAACCTGTGGGGTAAAAATGCTAACTGTACCCCTAGAAAAATTCCTTGCGGGGTGTAGCTTCCAAAATGGTGTAACATTTGGGGGTTTTCCCACTGTTTTGGCACCACAGGACCTCTTCAAACTGGACATGGTGCCTCAAATAAATTCTAAAAAAAAACAAGGAGGCCCCAAAACCCAGTAGGTGCTCTTTTGCTTCTGAGGCCTGTGTTTTAGTTCATTCGCCGACTAGGGCCACATGTGGGATATTTCTAAAAACTGCAGAATTTGGGGAATAAATATTGAGTTGTGTTCTCTGGTAAAACCTTCTGTGTTACAGAAGAAAATGTCCTAGAAATTAATTTTGGCAAAAAAAAAGAAATTTGAAAATTTCCCTTCTACATTGCTTTAATTCCTGTTTAACGCCTAAAGGGTTAAGAAACTTTCCGAATGCTGTTTTGAATACTTTGAGGGGTGTAGTTTTTAAAATGGGGTGATTTATGGGGACTTTCTAATATATAAGGCCCTCACAGCCCCTTCAGAACTGAACTGATCTCTTAAAAAATTGCCTTTTGAAATTTTCTTGAAAATCTAAGAAATTGCTGCTAAAGTTATAAGCCTTGTAACGTCCTAGAAAAATAAAAGGACTTTTAAAAAATTATGCCAACATAAAGTAGACATATGGTAAATGTTAACAAGTAAATATTTTGTGTTGTATTATTATCTGTCTTACAAGCAAATACATTTACATTTCGAAAAATGCTAATTTTTGCAAATTTTCTCCACATTTTGGTGTTTTTCACTAACATAAAGTACAATGTGTCACGAGAAAACAGTCTCAGAATCACCTGGATAGGTAAAAGCATTCCAAAGTTATTACCACATAAAGTGACACGTCAGATTTAAAAAAAATGGCTGTGTCCTTAAGGGCAAAACAGACTGTGTCCTTAAAGAGGCTCTGTCACCACATTATAAGTGCCCTATCTCCTACATAAGGAGACCGGCGCTATAATGTATGTGCAGTAGTACTTTTTATTTATTAAAACGATCTGTTTACACCACTTTAGTAGCGATTTTAGATTTGAGTTGCTTAATGCCCAAGTGGGCGTATTTTTACTTTAGACCAAGTGGGCGTTGTACAGAGGAGTGTATGACGCTGACCAATCAGCGTCATGCACTCCTCTCCATTCATTTACTCAGCGTATAGGGATCCTGCTAGATCCTTATGTGCTGTCTTATACTAACACATTAACGATACTGAAGTGTTTAGACAGTGAATAGACATTCCACGGGATGTCTATTCACAATCTCTGCACTTCGTTACTGTTTCTATGGTAGTTACAGCAGAGCAAAGCGCAATCTCGCTGTAACCTGTCTTGTGGGATTACGCTTTGCTCTGCTGTAACTACCACAGAAACCGTAACGAAGTGCAGAGATCATGAATAGACATCCCGTGGAATGTCTATTCACTGTCTAAACACTTCAGTATTGTTAATGTGTTAGTATAAGACAGCACATAGCGATCGAAAAGGATCCCTATGCGCTGCCTAAATGAATGGAGAGGAGTGCATGACGCTTATTGTCAGCGTCATACACTCCTATCTACAATGCCCACTTGGTCTAAATAAAAATATGCCCACTTGGGCATTAAGCAACTCATTAGCATAAATCTAAAATTGCTAATAAAGTGGTGAAAACAGATCGGTTTTTTAAATAAAAAGCACAGCTGTCAACTACATTACAGCGCCGATCTCCTTATGTAGGAGATAGGCCACTTATAATGTGACAGAGCCTCTTTAAGGGGTTAAAGCATACCTAACTTTTAATATATGTGTATGTATGTATGTATATATATATATATATATATATATATCTATAGCCCAAAGAAATAAATCTTGCAGCACTCCGATAAAATAGATGAAAAACTGTGTTTTTTTTATTCAAGCCAACATAGAAAAAGTGCGACGTTTCAGTCCAACATTAGGACTTTTTTCAAGCATGTGTGTATATATATATATATATATATATATATATATATATATATATATATAGAAGCTGCAGCAACATAGAGGACATTGTACAGCTATAATAATGAGCAGTGTAGCCAAGAGTTCAGCATCGGGGTGACAAATAACTTTTAACAGCAGCCTGTGTCTCTTCTCTCTCACTATGCTCCTGCTCCCCCTCCCTACTCTTTAGACTTCTTTGGGCAGCATGATATCTCTCTCTCCCTACTCCCTCCTTCTGCTCCCCCTCCCTCTTCAAAGACTTGTAGGGGCAGGCTATGAAAACACTGGAGTGGGCTTTTGCAGAAACATTTCCTCCAGTCTATATCCTCTGCTCTGTAACTAGGGACGGATTTTGGTTGACAACATGGGGTGGACCACAGATTATACGAATGGGAGACACCTAGTGGCAGTAACTTCACTCAGAATTTGCATGGATAAAACAACTAAATTTTAACAGTAACTAAATTACAAAGTTAATGTATATCAGGTATACTATTAGATTAGCATAAGTTGTTTGAAAAGTTAGTGTCCATTTAAAAGGTTATTAAATTCTGAACCGTTTTTCCATTATGCAGCCTACATGTATTCCAATACATAGCAGACCGTAGAATGCTGTTAACTGTGAAGTCCGTCAGTCGGTCTGTCTGACGGCTAGATCTCCAGTGGCTACTGTGATATCTTGAATGCTGATCTAAGCTGAATTATGATCATATCAAAGTTAATTTAGCCGATAGCTATCTAATGCGTATGGCCATCTTAAAGTGTAGATCGCGGTTAGAAAAAAAGGATTTGCGTTTTCTCCATAAACAGCGCCACCCTTGTCCGTGGTCTATTTGTACTCGTGTACTAAGTGTAAACTTAGACAAGGTGCATGCTGCATGATAAATTTGGCGCATTTAGTTAGACACTTTTCCTTAAACCACCTATTAGTTGGCTTGGTTTGCCAATTTTTGTGCCAAAATTTTGTGCAATTTTGGCGCATGGCGGCGCAACTTAAGCCCCTATCCATTTGACCATACTCCTTTCCCGCTAAACCACACGCCCTTGTTGAGCGAAGGACAAAAAGTGTCTAAAACAGTTAATAAATGTGGCACACAGATTGTACACCAGAATTCTAGCATTTTAAAAAGTTAATCTGCCACAAGAACTTCTGTCCCTAAACTATCAATCTACTACCTGTGACCGTGAAGAATACATATGAAAGAGAGGACAAACTATCTAATTGCCAACGGTGACCACCCTTTGCCTTTACAACAGCATCAATTCTTCTAGGTGCACTTGCACAGAGTTTTTGAAGGTACACGGCAGGGAGGTTGTTTCAAACATCTTGGAGAACTAACCACAGGTCTTCTGCGGATGTAGGCTTCCGCAAATCTTTCTGTCTCTTCATGTAATCCCAGAGTGACCCGATGATGTTGAGACCAGGGCTCTGTGGGGACCTTATCACTTTCAGGGCTCCTCGTTCTTCCTTACGCTGAAGATAGTTCTTAATGATATTAGTTGTATGTTTGGGGTCTTTGCCCTGCTGCAGAATAATTTTGGAGACAATCAGACGTCTCCCTGATTGTATTGCATGATGGATAAGTATCTGACTGTATTTCTCAGCATTGAGGACACCATTAATCCTAACCAAATCCCCAACTCTATTTCCTGAAATGCAGCCCCAAACTTGCAAGGCACCTTCACCATGCTTTAGTGTTGCCTGCAGACACTCATTACTGTACCGTTCTCCAGCCCTTCGGCAAACAAATTGCCTACTATTACAGCCAAATATTTAAAATTTTGACACATCAGTCCAGAGCACCTGCTGCCATTTTTCTGCACCCCAGTTACTATGGTTTTTTTGTACATAGTTGAGTCGCTTGGCCTTGTTTCCATGTTGAAGGTATGGCTTTTTGGCCGCCATTTTTCGATAAAGACCACTTCTGGCCAGACTTCTCTGAACAGTAGATACCTTGGTCCCACTGGTTTGAGCTAATGGCACAGCTCGACATCTTTCGATTTAGAAGGGATGTAAGCATGATGTATCTTTGATCTGCTGCACTAAGTTTTCTTGGCCGACCACTGCGTCTACGGGAGTTGCCCATTTCTTTGTGCTTCTTCAAAAGGGCTTGAACCGCACATCGTGAAACCCCAGTCTGCTTTGAAATCGTTGCCTGGTAGAATCTCTACTGTTGCAGTATAACTACCTTGTGTCTTGTTACTGTGCTCTGTCTTGCCATGGTAGACCTGTGACATGAAACTGTCTTCCAGAGCTTCTCCTTTGTACCAGAGTTTGGCTGTTCCTCACCCAGTTTTAAGAGTCCTACGCAGCTGCTTCTGTTACAGTTAATGACTGTGTTTCAACCTACGTATGAAAATGATGATCGAATTCACCTGTTTGGTATAAATGGTTAATCATATACCTGACTATAATCCTACAAAATCCATGACTTTGTACAAGTTTACCTAAAAGAATTTATGCTGTTTGAAGGCAAAGGGTGGTCACACCAAACATTGATTTGATTTAAATTTATTTTCTGTTAATCCACTTTTTATTTTGTTAATTGATAACAATAAACTAATTAACTTCTATTTTGGAAAGCATTGTTACTTTGGAGCATTTTTCTTCCTAAAACATTTGCACAGTACTGTATATACACACACAGGCTGTACAGGCAGCTATTCTCTATCTAGTTGAAGCTGCATTGTGGGAAAAGATAGAACTATTGAAAATAACTTATTTTTTGGGCTTTGTTTAAATACTACGTTCTACTGACTTTATAGTCATGTAGTGATTTAGATTAGCGTTAAAGGGATTTTTTTATGTATTTAAGTTTAGTTTTATTTGTAGAGAAGAAATGATGTGTTGTTTTTTTAAATCTTGTAGCTTTCTCTTTTTTTTAAAAGTTTCTTGGTGGTGGCCATATTGCCGGCTCACGCTTTCTCCAGCAGGGTGTGTGTGCTTTATGACAGCTCCAATGAAAGGGAATCAATCGACACAAATATGTCATTGACTAATACCGTCTTAAAGGGAAGGTGTCACCCCAAATTTTTTTTTTATAGGTTTTTGATTTTAGTATGTTATTAAAATAAATTTTATTTATTTGTGTTTTTGTGTTTTACTTTTTTCTTTTTTCTGACTTTTACTTCTCTATGGGGCTGCCATTTTTTTTTCATCTCTGTATGTGTCGATTAACGACACATACAGAGATGGAATACGGCACATACATCCCCATAGTGAATGCGAACGGGAGCCGTTCCATTCACTATAATGTACGCCGTCTGTGTGGGAACGGCGCATGCGCCGCTCCCACACAGTCCAAATGGAAGGTCTTCGGCAGTGCGACATCCGGCGCCATTTTCATGTGGACCGGAAGCCGCGGCCGGACAGTAAGATGACCACTTCCGGTCGCGGCTTCCGTCCATATGTTCCAAAGCAAGGACTAGGAGCGGAGGCAGGAGCGGCGGCAGGAGCAGGTAAGTCATGTTTGTGTATGTTCGTGTTAGAACCACTGTATCTAATCCTCCTACACTCGGCACACAGTGTAGGAGGTTTGAACATTCGACCCCCTCCTTTCTCCGGGCACTAGTCAGGATAAAGGAGGGGGCATTGTTTGAGCACACTAGAGCGAGTGTGTCTTCTCCAATTTTGCAGCATAAAGCAATGAGGTTGCTTTACCACATGCCAATGCTGCAATTTTGGGAATTGCTCTCTAGGGACCAGCACATGGAAATGTTATAAATTAGAATCTAATTTATAATATTTCCTGACTTGTGAAAAGATAAAAAAAAATTATAACAATGTGTAATCATTTTATATACTAACTGTTTAACTAAAAAACAAAAATAAATTCTAGCGACACATTACCTTTAAAGAGGCAATGTTACCACATTATAAGTGCCCTATCTCCTACATAAGGAGATGGGCGCTGTAATGTAGGTGACAGCAGTGCTTTTTATTTAGAAAAACAATATATTTTTACCACGTTATTAGCGATTTTAACTTTATGCTAATGAATTTCTTAATGCCCAACTGTGCGTGTTTTTACTTTAGACCAAGGTGGCGTTGTACAGAGGAGTGTATGACGCTGACCAATCAGCGTCATGCACTTCTCTCCATTCATTTAGTCAGCGCATAGTGACACTGCGTTATTCACTATGTGGTGTGTTATGCTGACACAACGTTACTGAAGTGTTTAGACAGTGAATAGACATTCCTTCCAGCCAGGACGGGATGTCTATTCACAATCCCGACACTTCGTTAACGTTTCTGTGGTATTTACAGCAGAGCAAAGCGTAATCTCCCTGTAACTTGTCATTTACAGCGTGATCTCGCGAGATTACGCTTGCTCTGCTGTAAGTGCCACAGAAACGTTAACGAAGTGTCGGGATTGTGAATAGACATCCCGTCCTGGCTGGAAGGAATGTCTATTCACGGTCTAAACACTTCAGTAACGTTAATGTGTCAGTATGTGTCAGTAATAGCGATACTGGTGTCGTTTTTTATTGATTTTGTTTGGGGTGTTCATCGTGCGGGAAAAATAACATTATAGTTTTATAGTTGGGGTCATTACGGACGCGGTGATACCAGATATGTGTACTTTTTTTTAACGTGTTCATTTTTTTCCTTTAATGAAAAACTTATAGGAGAAAAATGCAGTGTTTGTTTATATAACTTATAACTTTTATTTTTACACTTTTTTAAAACATTTTTATTACTTTTTTTAACTTTTTTTACTTGTCCCACCAGGGGACACTTAGACTTGCAGCTCTGATTGCTGCTGGAATACATTACACTACCTACGTAGTGTAATGCATTCCAACTGTCATTGTGACGTGACAGTCACACTGACAGGAAGCCTCGGAGGACCGGCCGGAGGCTGCTCCTCCGAGGCCTCCGTACATGGCAACCCGGAGGTCATTGTCTGACCTCCGATTGCCACGACAAGCATCGGTAGCCCCCACGATCACTTCGTGGGGGCTGCCGATGTGCTTCAAACCACTTAAATACGTCGACGGCAATCTGTCGCCGCATTTATGGGGTTAATTGCCGAAATCAGCGGCGATGGTCCGCTGACCGGCAAGGCTGGAGTGTGAGCTGTCGGGAACAGCTGACCTCCTGGTTCCCGGATACTGTCCATTAGGACAGTGTGCGCCGGGAACTACTCCGCAACTGTATGTCCTGATGTGGGAACTAACCCCTCTGCAGGACGTACTATTGCGGAGCAGGGCGGGAAGAGGTTAATAGTATTTAACCCCATCAGGTTTCCCACTGTCATAATGGACAACATTGGGTTAATGTGTGAGGTACATGATGGGGTTAATGACTATTAATGTGAGGCACATGGAGGTACTAACACATTAATAAATGAAAGAAACCAGTTTTATTTTATTTACAGTGTACATATAATAACTGACACTATAAATTTGTTGTGCAGGTTGTTACGGTCGTGACGCTACCAAATATGTGTATATTTTATGTATTCAGTCTTTTTTATTTTAATGTTTATTGTAAAAAAATGCATGCCCTAACAACAAGAAATATGGTCAGACAGCCCTGTGGTCCTTCAATGGATCCTGGGCTGTATGGCCATATATGGTATGTTCCTTGATCGCGTCACAGGGACCCCCTGTGATGCGATCCAAGGGGCACCCCCTTCTCATTTTCTCCTTGAATGCTGCAGTCAGCTTTGATCGCAGCATTCAAGCAAATAGCGCTGGAGATCAGAGGTTTCTCTGATACCTGCCGTTAGAGCGGGGCTATGGCTGTGTAATACAGCTGTTAGGAAACGTCCGTCCCTTTTAAGATTACCATGACTACTAGTCTAGCTTCTGGGCGGTTCTAATTTTAGTTGTTGAGCATATTCCACTTCTCTGTCTTTCTTCCTATCAGATTGAAGGGTGGAGTATTTAAATCTGGGTTGGTTCTGTTTTCTTTGCTTGTGTTTTTCTTTGTTTCCATGTGTTTGATCAAGCTACTGACTATATCCTGACTATTTGCACTTTTTGGAACTGGACCTCGGCTTGTTTCTGGATTACCCTTTGCTTACTGATTTGGATTTTCTGTTCCCGGCTGATTATGACCACCCTGGGAATTTCTCAACTGGTGATTCTATAACAGTCATTGACCCGCTCCTGACAACAAGTGCGTGTGCGCACACAAGCGGTCAGTTCTGCACTATTGAGCAGCGGCGATGCACTAATGAGAGGTGGTGCCGGCCCTGAAGACAGAGAACATGGGAGTGTTTTGCAGTGAACCCACCATGTTCTCTGTCTTCAGTGCCGGCGCTTGATAATGCAGCCTCGGCCGCATCACATCATGCTGACCGAGCGCGCACACTTGCTGTATTATGGCTGACCCGGTCTGACTAAATTCATGTGTTTCAATACTAAGCTCTGCGGCTGTACATCTTAGTATCGAAATACATGAAATAGCAGTATTGAACCGTTTGATGGTGCACGGCATCAAAATAGATATAAATCGATATTTCGATGCATCGTGCAACCCTAATTGTATATACTGAGTACACACGCCTAGGAGTAGAGTCTAGATTTTAATGAAAACTGGAGGTACACACCATGTTAAAGAAAGTTTGCCGGAATCTATGATCTGCAAACTACATTTTTTTAAGGGCTTATTCAGACAAACGTGTAATACGTCCGTGCAACGCGCGTGATTTTCACACGCCTCGCACGGACCTATGTTAGTCTATGGGGCTGTTCAGACTGTCAGTGATTTTCGTGCAGCGTGTGTCCGCTGTGTAAAACTCACGACATGTCCTATATTTGTGCGTTTTTCGTGCATCGCGCACCCATTGAAGTCAATGGGTGCATGAAAATCACGCGCACCACACGGAAGCATTTCCGTGTGACGCGCGTGATTCGCGCAACAGCAGTAAAAAGTATGAACGAAAACAGAAAAGCACCACGTGCTTTTTTGTTTACAAACATACAGAGTGTCATAATGATGGCGGCTGCACGAAAAGCACGCAGCCGCGCATCATATGGTGATGACACACGGAGCTGTTAAGTGCCTTTTGCGCGCGCAAAGCGCAGCAGTTTTTTCGCACGCAAAACGCACACGCTCGTGTGAATCCGACCTAAGGGAAAGAACAGCCACCTAGTAACAGCTGATGGGCACAGGCGACTAGCCACCTAAATGTCATCTGAAATTTTATTAAACACATTTCTAGGCATTCATTCACTGCTTCAGGTGAAGTCTTGATTGGGGAGGGGCTTACCCTCAGGTGAAGTGCTGCCCAGGAGGCCTTTACCTCAGAAATTTTTCTAAGGCGATGACTTAGGCTTCGTTCACATCTGCGTTGGAACTCCGTTCATGGGTTCCGTCTGAACTTTTTGTCAAGGGATCCCACGAACAGAATCCAAACTGAAACAAACGGAAACCATAGGTTTCCATTTGCATCACCATTGATTTCAATAATGATGGATCCAATGCAAATGGTTTTCGTTTGTCACCGTTGTTTAACGGTTCCGTCGTTTTGACGGAATGAATAGCGCAGTCGAGTACGGTATTGATTCCGTCAAAATAGTGACTAGCCTATTTTAGGCCCTAATGACCAAGCTATTTTTTTCGTTTTTCTATAGTTGCATTCACAGAGCTATAACTGTTTTACTTTTCCGTCGAGATAGCTGTACTTTTTAATGGAACCATTTTGGGGTACATATAATTTTTTGATTAACTTTTATTAACTTTTTATGGGGGAATAGAAAGAAACCCCTGAAATTCCACTATTGTTCTATGCGTTTTAAATTGACGACATTCACTGTGCGGCGTAAATAACACATTACCTTTATTCTATGGGCCGGCATATGTATAGGTTTTTTATGTTTTACGACTTTTGCACGATAAAAACACTTTTGAACTAAAATGATTTGTTTTTGCATCGTCGCTTTCCAAGAGGCGTAATTTTTTTATTTTTCCGTCAATGTAGTGACTTTTTGGGCTTTTTTTTTGCGGGACATCCTCTTGCACGTCCTAATAGGCATATGCCCAGGGCAGACCTGGAGGCTTTTATCAGGCCCCCGGCTGCCATGATGCCCCATTGGAGGCCCACGATTGCATTTGCGGGCTGCCGATGGGTGACAGAGGGAGCTCCCTCCCTCTGTACACAAGTTAAATGCTGCGGTCGATATTGACCACAGCATTTAATGGGTTTTAACGGCCGCAACCGAAGTAAACTTCAATCGCGGTTGTTGGAGCAGGAGTCCGGCTGTCATCAGACAGCCGAGCCCCGGCTCCAGCCTGCACGGGACACCCATGCAAGGCTTAGACTGGTCCGCCGTGAAAAGGCGACGGCCTAGCCTTAGGCCCCTTAGTGACTGCCGTGAAAAGGCGTATTGGTGGTCACTAAGGGGTTAAACAACGGTGACAACTCGAAACCATTTCCCCCTGAAAGTAATGGTGATGCAAACGGAAATTTATGGTTTTGTTATTTTTGTTGACCACCTCTTGCGTTTCCCAGATTTTAGCCTTTGTGGACCTCTCTGCCTTTTGTTGTGCCTGCAGTTACGAATAACATACAACCTCATGAACTTTCACCGGTTATACACTCATGACATAAGTGGATGCAATTCTAAGGCCGGATTCACACGAGCGTTTGCGTATTGCGCGCGCAAAAAAAGCTGCGTTTTCCGCGTGCGAAAGGTCCATAAAAACTCTGTGTGCAGGGGCGTAACTAGGAAAGACTGGGCCCCATAGCAAACTTTTGACTGGGGCCCCCCCTCTGCTGGGTATCACACAACCCCCCCCCTCTTGTAGATAGTGCCTCCCTATAGATTCCACCACACAGCGCCCCCCTATAGATAGCACCATACAGCCCCCTGTAGATAACACTATACAGACCCCCTCTTAAGATAACGCCATATAGCCCCCCCCCCAAAAAAAAATGGCCTATAGTTTGTCCTACAAAAGACATGCATCCCCTATCCACAGGATAGGGGATACATGTGTGATCGCTGGCAGCGATAAGGAGAACGGGGGACCGAAAGTCCCCCGAAGTTCTCCATGACTAACCTCGGACTTCCGGCGTCTGCGCAGTTCAATAAAAATGAAAGGAGCACTGGTCACGCATGCGCACAAGCGCGACCAGCGCTCCATTCATTTCTACGGAGCTGCCGACACAGACCCTGGAAGTCCGAGGTTTGTCATGGAGAACTTAGGGGGGACTTTCGGTCCCCCGTTCTCCTCATCGCTGGGCGTCCCAGCGATCCCACATGTATCCCCTATCCTGTGGATAGGGGATGTATGTCTTTTGTAGGAACAACCCCTTCAGTGGCGTCGCGCTGTAGCAGCCATAGCGGCTGCTAGCGGAGCCTGCGGCCATGGGAGGGGGCCGTGCCTGCGGGTGCCACGGGCCCCCTCATGCTGCAGGCCCCGTAGAAGTCGCTACGGCTGCTATAGTGGTAGTTACGCCACTGCGTATAGGTTTGTACGGCGTAAAACTACAGCTCCCAGCATGGCCGGAACAATGGTAAGGATATGCTGGGAGATGCGGTTTCACAAAAAAAAATCATACCACCATCATCTCGCTGCAGATCATACAGTGACTACATTACTGATTAGAGGCAGAATAAACATTTACATTAAGTGACTCACCGGTGACGTTTCAGATTCTAGTTCTTTTCTTCTCCCTCCGGTTCAGACATCTATGATGGATTTCTCCCGGCCATGACCCATTTCTGCAGTTTTCCGTTTAGATGTCTTCAGCTTCTCACTTTTAAAACATTTCTGCACCTATAAACAAAGTTAAAATTCTAAACACATCTAAATATAACTGTCACACACACACACACACACACACACACCGTGCCCCCTGTAGATAGTGACCTACATAGAAGCCGCTGTAGATAGTGCCCACATATGGACTCCAGAGCTGCAAGGCAATAGTGCTAACCACTGAGCCACCGTGCTGCCCTACATATAGCTTCCCCTATAGTTCGTGTTCCACCTTTAGCCCACCTCTGTAGATAGTGTCTCACATATAGCTCCCCCTGTATATAGTGTCCCACATATAGCCCACCCCTGTAGACTGTGCACTACATATAGCCACGCTGTTGCTAGTGCCCCACAGGTAACCCACCCCTGTATATAGTGTCCCACACATAGCCCACCCCTATAGAAAGTACCCTAAAAAATAGCTCCCCTATAGATAGTGCTCTACATATAGACCCCCCTGTATATAGTGGCCCACATATAGACCCCCCCTGTATATAGTGCCCCACATATAGACCCCCCCTGTATATAGTGGCCCACATATAAACCCCCCTGTATATATTGGCCCACATATAGAGCCCCCTGTATATAGTGGCCCACACCCCCACATATAGACCCCCCTGTATATAATGGCCCACATATAGAGCCCCCTGTATATAATGGCCCACATATAGAGCCCCCTGTATATAGTGGCCCACACCCCCACATATAGACCCCCTGTAGCTACTGCCCCACATATAGACCCCCTATATATAATAGCCCACATAAAGACGACCCCCACCCTGTAGATAGACCCCCCCATTATAGATAATGCCATTCACATTTTTATGAGGAAAAAAATAAATAAACTTGACATACTCACATGATCCCGTTCCCACGCTGTTCACTGGCGATGCAGACATGCTCTCTCCTGAGCATGTCTGCGGGAGCTGAACGAGCGTCCTCCAATGACGCTGATTGGCGGGGCAGAATGGCTTGCCCCGCCAATCAGCACCTTCCAAGCATGGAAGCGGCGCGATGATGTCATCGCGCCGCAAGCCAATCAGTGTCTTTGTAAGGCACTGGATGGTCAGGCACGGAACATGCCCGGCCATTCAGTGCTAATACATGTATTTGGCTGCCGCTAGCACTGGGGCCCACTCCGGTGCTAGCGACACCTACAGGCATGAGAGGGCCTGTGTAAGGCTCGGCGGCGCGGGCCCCACAGTAGCGGCGCTACCGCTGTAGCAGCCATAACGGCTGCTAGCGGCGCCACCGGGCATTTGGGTGGGCGTGTCGGCTGGCGGCACGGTCCCCCTCAAGCCCCGGGCCCCGTAGCAGCTGCTACTGCTGCTACCGCGGTAGTTACGCCACTGTCTGTGTGTCATCACCATATTATGCGTGGCTGCGTGATTTTCGCGCAGCCACCATCATTATGACACCATGTGCTTTTCTGTTTTCATTCATAGTTTTGACTATTGTATCGCGCATCACGCGCGGTACACGGAAGTGCTTCCATATACCGTGCGCGTTTTTCACACATCCATTGACTTCAATGGGTGCGTGATGCGCGAAAAACGGCCAAAGATAGGATATGTCGTGAGTTTTACGCAGCTGCCATACGCTGCGTGAAAATCACTGACAGTCTGAATGGCACCATAGACTAACATAGGTCGCGCGTAGCACAGATGTATTATACGTTCGTCTGAATAAGGCCTTAGAGTAATAGTCATAAAATAGTAATAGCCATTAAAGTGGGAGGGTGGGAGAGAAGATGTTGCCAGGTGTCTGTCCTTTCCCTAGAGAAAATGTAGTTTGCAGATCATAGATTCCTGCAAACTGTCTTTTGCTCTTTGGGAAGCAGACACCTAGCAACAGCTGATGGGTAGAAAAGCACCCATCTGGCATTAGTCTCATGAATTGGAGAGGATATATTCTGCAACACCATTACTGACTAATATGTGTTTATTGAGATACCTACACATTACACCTACAGCAGTGTTTGACTTCCCATTCTAAATCTATAGGTATTAATATGGGGTTGGTCCCCCCTTTACAGCTAAAATTGCTCCCCCTCTTCTTGGAAGGCTTTCTACAAGATTTTGGAGTATGTCTGCGGGAATCTTTACCCATTCATCCAGAATATCATTTGTGAGGTTGGACACTGATGTAGGACAAGTGGGCCTGGCTTGCTATCTTTGTTTTAGTTCATTTTAAAGGGTTAAGGTCCAGCCCTTTACTGTAACTAAGGGGTCTAGGCCAACCCCTGAACAACAACCCCATAGCATTCTCCCTCCTCGTACAAATTTTACAGTTGGCACAATGCAGTCAGACAGGTAGTGTTCAACTGGCATTTGCCAAACCAGACTTGTCCATCAGACTGCCAGATAGAGAAGCGTGATTTGTCACTCCACAGAACACGTTTCTACTGCTCCAGAGTCCAGTGGCGGCGTGCTTTATACCACTCTATCCAAAGCTTGGTATTGTGCTTGGTGATGTGCGGCTTGCATGCAAATGCTCGGCCATAGTGACCGATGCCACGAAGCTCCAGGCGCACAATTTTAGTTCTGATGTTAATGCCTAGAGAGGTTTGGAACTCCGCAGTTATTGAGTCAGCAGAGCGTTGGCGACTTTTATGCATTATGTGCCTTAGCAGTCGACAACCCCACTCTAACTTTACGCGGTCTGTCACTTTGTGGCTGAGTTGCTGTTGTTCCTAAATGCTTCTACTTTGCAATAATACCACTCAGTTCATCGTGGAATATCTAGGAGGGAAGAAATTTCATTAACTGGCTTTGAGGTATCCTATTACAAAAGCACGCTCAAATTCGGTGAGTTCTTTAAAACGATCCATTCTTTCATAAATGTTTGTAAAGGCAGACTGCTTAGCTAGGTGCTTGTGTTTTTACACCTACGGAAATGTGACTGGGTGAAACACCTGAATTAATTGATTAAGAGGTGTGTCCCAACACTTTTGTCCATATAGTGTATCATGAAACCTAGATCAGATAAGGTTTTTAGATCTGCATTTGACGATGAAATTAACACTTTCCGATTAAATGGGTTAGAATCACCCATGTATATAAACATAGTCTCTGATCAACACCTTCTGAGATGCAAGAAATGTGACAGTCACCCTCTTACTTTCAAAACAAAAAAAAGAATTACCCATAAAACCTAATACAAGTGGGTTATTACTCCCAACTTTTTTGAGAGATATTTTTAAGGAAAGTCGAGAAATTCTAAAACCCACATTTTGAGTTGGGTGCAGCATATAGTATTGAACTTCAGACTAAGCTTTAATGTACTGATTCACAAGCAAGTGTATAAGCAAATATATATATGTGTATATATATATATATATATATATATATATCTCTTTCAGGAAATCACTTTTTGTGGGGATACTCCCTTAGAAACGAACCCATTCTCTCTCCTCATTTATGATCCTGAGGGGTTCACTGCATGGCCCTTTCCAAGCAACTTGCGTGCTGCAGGGTCTCACCTTACAGATTGTTCACCTATATGAGTAGGATACAGGAATTAGGGTAAATTTATATAAGTAAACAAGTAAATATCTCTCCTGAGTAATGACCCCCACCATGCAGGTCATGATTTACCACAGAAGACTGGTCTGTGTAATCTGAAGACGCCAGTATACAACAGTAACAGCCATCCCAGGTTTATGACAGAGTTCCTATAGTTACAGTAATATATATATATATATATATATATATATATATATTAAAACTGAATATTGATTATGATAGAAAATATATTAACCAGAAGAGAAGTTCCTCAGTCATAGTTACACAGAATAAGCTCTTAGGAAATCTAAGACTGCTGTCTGACTAGAAATACAGATTTCAAGGGCTATTTCAAAATTGCTGACGAGAAATATGCAATCCTACTTACTCATTATTTGTAGTAATCTGGGAGAGATTTCTTGCAATTTTGTGGTAAAAATCCACAGAACTTGCTGCTCTGCATACCTGGAAACACATCTGTTTGTGAAGCCGGCTTAAAATATTCTGAGGTAAAGCCCTGCCTGGGCAGCATTTCACCTGAGGGGATTCAGGACTTAACCTGAACGCCAACATCCAGGACTTAACATGAAGAAGTGATTGCATGCACATTAATGCATTCAATCACCTTTCAAATGGCATTTAGGAGGCTAGTTGTCTGTACCCATTGAGTCTCCCTTGAGAAAATACAATATTCAGAATTCTGTGCGAAGAGTTTAATTTGGATAAAATGCTGTAATTCACCATTAATTTACCGACTGCATTAGAAAGTATGGTAACAGTTTTTATTTGCTTTCTCCAATTTGCTTATACCTGGGAGATAAAATTCTGTAGTGATTATGAGCCAAACACTGGTTTATTATAATAATTATCATATTGCTTGTTACAACTTTACTCCTGACCTACTATCCTAGTTAAGTCTTCTTTACCTGTGCTTTTGGTGCATAGAATATACACATTTTGGCACCGTAAAGTTTCTTGGGCTGGTGCTGTGTCTACTTCCTCATACCACACCCATATCAATTATTGTTACATGCCCAGTCTTCCCACCAAAATCCATCATCTCATGCAGGTTTTGTAGACTCACCGACACCCTTGCACTGTTTAATAACTCACCTGCTTTAACCATTCTATTACTCACTAATGAGTATTTTTATTTCTTAAGGCCCGTTTACTTAGAATGAATTTTTATTAAACACTGACCGTACACAAGAGATTTTGAATGGCCGCAAAGGCTGATTTAGACCATTTTCTGCTGTGTCAGCAACTTTTCGTGACACAAATGAGTGGGACAGATGCTACCCGAAAGACCAAAAACATTGTGCAGTAATTACCATTTATTATCTCATGCCAATATCGCTTTGGTTAAAAACTACCTATGTGTTGGAGCACAAAAGCAGACAGGCGCTACCGCAGAAGAGCATTTGCACAATCATGCTCCAAAATGTATCTATATCTAAGCCTTATTGCCATTTACAGTGGTGATAAAGCTGTCCGCAAGTTTTTTTTTTCCCTTTCCCCAAAAGCTAATAATTTAGTAGGATCTATGTTATGGCAGGAAGGAGGTGAAGGGAACAAGTGAGCCCTAATCTACCCACCGCCCTGTCCCTGCCTACTTGCAACGACCCGCCCTAGGCGACGGGGTACAACTTGGCGGCGGTCCCTACGCTGACTAAGTGCAAGGGGATACAAACAGGTAACAAGCAAGGGAAGGGGCAGTAGCCCACGGAACACCGTGAGGAAACGGAGTGGTGAACGAGCCAGTCAGGATCAGGATGTAATGAAGCATACAAACGTAGAGCACGGAGCAGGAAGCAAGCCGGGGGCAGAGCGACGCAGGATAAGCGGGAACTGAAGCAAGGCTGAAGCACGGCAGCAGTGGGACCAGGAAACCAAGAAGAATCACAAGCAATGAGGAAGAGAAAACGGCAGGTATAAATGGACAGGAGGCGAAGCTAACTCCGACTGACCAGGCCGCGATAGGCTCTCCCACTCCTGAGCCTGCCACCCTGATTGGTGGGAGCCGGTGTCAGTCTAAGAGGTCTGGCCTCAGGTGTCGATTGATTAATCCTGGGAGTATCCACAGACGTAGTGCCTGGCAGATCCTTTACAATCTAATCTGATGTTTGTGGGAGCTGGCAGAACCTCATCTCATGTGGGTCAAAATTTTTGTGGGTAACCATTAATTCTGGTCAGCTTAGGGTGTGTTCACACCTGGAAGATTTGTTTCAAAGATTTCTGTGAAAGGATATCAGTTCCAAATATTTAAGTTGAGCTGTTTCTGTAGCATGTGAATGGTTTTCTGCAAGCCCCATTCATATGAATGGGACTATCACAGAAATTTCTGCAAAAAAATATTTCACTCGTGAACATACCCTTAAAGTGTCTATCCAGTTATACTCTCCCCCCCAGAACTAACATTGGGCGTGGAGAGACGCTCCCACACGCTGGGTGTTACAGTTGCCATGGCAGCCATATGATGCTCGAAGAGTATTGTGCATGGGTCCAATTCTAATTTATTTGACCCGTGCATAATGCTCTTCTAGCAAAGTATAGTTGCCATGGCAACTGTACCCCCCCCCCAGTGTGCAGGAGTATAACAGTATAATTAAACTGCCACGTTAAGGGGACACTATTATCAGAAATGTACTTTTTTGTAGCATATTTAAATTTATTTTTAGTCGTTTTTTTTTAAATCTTCTCCGCTATTTTGTTATGACTATCCATATAAAAATGAACTATGCAACATTGCAGGAGCTTGACTCCAGACTGCCAAATATAACTATATTGTTTTGCATCTTGAAACTGAATATTTGCTATAATAATGTCATAAGCAAGATAGAGAATAAGGGTCCTCTTACACGGCCCGATGGCTGTGTAAATGAGCGCTCATCAACAAGACCGCTCGTTGATCGGCGCTCGTTTGCTCCTTTCTCAATGTATGTGGATGAGCGGTCATTACTATGATCACTTGTCCCCATACATTTCTATCATGTTGGCAGCACGTCTCCCTATTTACACAGGGAGATGTGCTTCTGACAACAATAATATTTTAGGCTGCATAAACAATACAATCAGCCGATGAACGAGCAGTTGCTTGTTCATCAGCTGATCGTTGCCATATTTAGACAGGGCAATTTTCAGGTATGAGTGTGTGCCCGATAATTGGCCCATGTAAAAGGGCCTTTAGTTGCACATAGACAGAACATGCTGAACAGGTTTACCTCAATGACACTTTGCAAAAACATTTTGATGACCCCCAGAAATGAAAGGAACAAATGAGTTTCACATGTAAATAAAGTAGCAAAGAATGCACAAGTATTCATCCATGAGGATCCCTATTCCCTACCCTTGTGCAGCGAGTAACTGGTCTGTACTCCGCAGACAGTTTCCTGCACGTTAATAGACATTCAGATTAAATATTTTCCCTGTATGAACAGCCTGATGATAAGCTGCATATTCCTAAAATGTTGCTGTGATCTCTGCAATACTCTTACTCTTATTTACACGACCGTAAAAACGCCCGTAATTATGGGCCGGAATTAATGGGCCCATAGACTTCTATTGGCCACGGGTACCTTCCCGTTTGCGTATGGGAAGGTGCCCGGGCCGTTGAAAAATGTAGAACATGTCCTATTTCAGGCCGGAATTACGGCACGGGCAGGCGCTCCCGTAAATATGGGTGGCTACGTGTGTGTACCCGTAATTAAGGGAGCGTTGCTAGGCAACGTCAGTGATTAAAATTTTTGAATAAAGAGAAGCAGAGAAAATGGCGTCTGAGCCATCATGTGACATCATTTCCAGCCCCCCTTTTTTTACGGCTATGTAAATATGGGTGGAATACGGATGAGAACGGACCCGTATTTACGGCCAGTATTTACAGGAGGAAAAAAATATGGTCGTGTGCATGGAGCCTTACCAATAAAATGCGTAATTTCCTCTAATACCGCCTTTTGGAGTGTTCTATTCATACAAGTCTTCTAAGTGTAACTGACGTACTTGGCAGTAAAGTAAGGGCCTGTTCACATCACCATTCATTTCCGTTCCGGGGTTCCGCCGGAGGTTTCCGTCAGGTGAACCCCGCAACGGAAAGTGAAAGCACAGCTTCCGTTTCAGTCACTATTGATCTCAATGGTGACGGAAACATCGCTAATGGTTTCCGTTCGTCACCATTCCGGCAGGTTTCCGGTTTTCCAACGGAATGAATAGCGTAGTCGACTCCGCTATTGATTCCGTCGTTAAAACGTAAACCTGCCGGAATGGTGACGAACGGAAACCATTAGCGATGTTTCCGTTACCATTGAGATCAATGGTGACTGAAACGGAAGCTGTGCTTTCACTTTCCGTTGCGGGGTTCACCCGACGGAAACCTCCGACGGAACCCCGGAACGGAAATGAACGGTGATGTGAACAGGCCCTTAAAAGACCTACAGCCACCATATCACCGTAAAACTGAATATTGTCGTCTCATTATCACTAGCAAGTGTAGGAATGACAGGTCTATTGTACAAAGAAAACCAAAAGAGCAGCTTACAACTACACTGGCATTAACAAATGTGAGTACTGAGTAGTAAGAAATAGTAAATGTATATCTAGCAATTCAGACTAACTATTTTTGAAATTCTAGGCACAATTTGGAAAAAAAATACAAAGAAAACACATTCTAGGGGTTAGTTTTAGGGACTCAGGAGTAGCGGTGGTTGTGACACAGGATTATTGTTAGTGATGTGAGATTTGTAAAATAAATAGTAACTTTGTTTTAGTTATTGTGATGTGGGAGTAATGGTAGTCATAATCTTGCAGTAGCAGTGATACAGGAGTAGTAGTATCACAGGAGGACCTGTGGTTTGAGCTAGGAAAGTGATGGGTAGAGAAGCAGCCAGTATTCAAGAAAGTTGATGGTGCTGCATACAATTATATTCATAGTTGCCAACACTCCCGAATTTGCAGGAACTGTCCCAAATTTACAGAGACTATCCCGGCAAATGACTGTCCTGGATATGTCATATTGTGCCATATTCAATTTTATCTGTGTCCTGAAGAATTGAATACTATTGCAAAGCAAGAGACTATCCACTTTCTGCTCTGCCAATAACTCCTACTGGAGCAAAATCCCCAGCCAGAGCGTTGCCGAAGATTCCGCTCATAGAGGGAGCCCCTGATGTCACAGTCCATATATGGACAGTGAAGTCAGGGGGTCCTCCTGGCACGGAATCCCCGGCCAGAGTTCTGCCGACGCTCTGGCTGCGGATTCCGCTCCTGATGGAGCTCCTGGCGTCACAATCCATTTATGGACAGTGACATCAGGGGCTCCCCCAGAAGTGGAATCCCGGGGCAGTGCTCAGACTGGGGATTCCACTCCTAGAGGGAGCACCAGTGGTGCTAACAGAATGGGGTGTGTGTGGCGCTATATAGAGGGGGCACTGTGGCACTATCTACAGAGGGCACTGTGGCACTATCTACAGAGGGCACTGTGGCATTATCTACAGAGGGCACTGTGGCATTATCTACAGAGGGCACTGTGGCATTATCTACAGAGGGCACTGTGGCACTATCTACAGAGGGCACTGTGGCACTATCTACAGAGGGCACTGTGGCACTATCTACAGAGGGCACTATCTACAGAGGGCACTATCTACAGAGGGCACTATCTACAGAGGGCACTATCTACAGAGGGCACTATCTACAGAGGGCACTGTGGCACTATCTACAGAGGGCACTGTGGCACTATCTACAGAGGGCACTGTGGCATTATCTACAGAGGGCACTGTGGCATTATCTACAGAGGGCACTGTGGCATTATCTACAGAGGGCACTGTGGCATTATCTACAGAGGGCACTGTGGCATTATCTACAGAGGGCACTGTGGCATTATCTACAGAGGGCACTGTGGCACTATCTACAGAGGGCACTGTGGCACTATCTACAGAGGGCACTGTGGCACTATCTACAGAGGGCACTGTGGCACTATCTACAGAGGGCACTATCTACAGAGGGCACTATCTACAGAGGGCACTATCTACAGAGGGCACTATCTACAGAGGGCACTGTGGCACTATCTACAGAGGGCACTGTGGCACTATCTACAGAGGGCACTGTGGCACTATCTACAGAGGGCACTGTGGCATTATCTACAGAGGGCACTGTGGCATTATCTACAGAGGGCACTGTGGCATTATCTACAGAGGGCACTGTGGCATTATCTACAGAGGGCACTGTGGCATTATCTACAGAGGGCACTGTGGCATTATCTACAGAGGGCACTCTGGCATTATCTACAGAGGGCACTCTGGCATTATCTACAGAGGGCACTCTGGCATTATCTACAGAGGGCACTGTAGTATGATCTACAGAGGGCTGTGCGGTTCTATCTACAGAGGGCTGTGTGGCACTCTCTACATGGGGGCAATGTGCCATTATCTACAGGATGCAGTGTGGCATCTACAAGAAGCAGTGTGTGGTACTATCTATTTTTGCGCTACCAGTAGTGGTCAGCACATATCGCGTAGCCCTAGTGATAAAGTGAAACATCACCCATCGCATAAGCTATGCTCCCATAAGACACACCCAATCAAGAAGCCACACGCTAAGTGTCCCTGGAAAAAAAAATCGAGTGGCACTCGGGACCATAATGACCAGTGCCAAGATATGAGTGGTTTGACTGTCAAATAGCCACTGATATATATGATTCTTCTGCTGAAAATTAGGTTGTCTGTGCAGTGGTTGGATGCTTACATAATGTAGCACATTGATGCTTCATTAGGCAGCCATTGATACATAGACACTGTATTGTTCCTGTCTATGTAATATGGGTCTCAAATGGAACCACATCTTCACAATAAATTTTTTTAATTACTACATTCATGGAGCATGAAGGGCTGATGGCAGGGAGAGAATAGTAACAGTGATGACGTCACCAGGTGACAAATTTCGCTGCTGTCTTCCAGGCACAGGGATACATAGAGACCTGGAACTATTGACAGAAAATCTGTTCAAAGCAAGATTAGTTATGGTAACTGTTTTTATCTTTTAAAAACATTCCTTGAAGGCGCCATATAGAAGACACACACTTTCTACCTGCATTGTCTGTATAAACAGGATGTGTGTGCTTTATGGCAGAACAATCAGTGAGAGTTAGGCTGGGTTCACACAAACTATTTACGGACGTAATTCGGGCGTTTTAGCCTCCGAAAATACGGCACCAAAGCGTCGGCAAACATCTGCCCATTCATTTGAATGGGCTTTACGATGTTCTGTGCTGACGGTCATTTTTTTTACGCACCGCTTTCAAAAGACGGCGCGTAAAAAATACGCCCGCGTCAAAGAAGTGCATGTCACTTCTTGAGACGTAGTTGGAGCCGTTTTCCATTGACACAATGGAAAAACAGCTCCAATTACGTCCGTAAAGGACGCAGCGAAAAACGCCTGCACATGCCATTACGTCTGAAATTCCGGAGCTGTTTTCTCCTGAAAACAGCTCCGTAATTTCAGCCGTATCGGACGCTGCCGCGTGAACATACCCTTAATGGTCAGAAAAGTGTTAGCCCTTATTCACACGACAGGGTTTCCCGGCCGGGTGACGGCCGTTCATAAAACGGCCGTCACTCGGCTGCTGTAGGAACAATAGACCCCTAATGGGGCTATTCACACGACCGATTTTTTGACGGCCCGGGAAACCTGGCCGTCAAAAAATGGGACATGTCCTATTTTCGGCCGTTTACCCGGCCGCCCGGCTCCCATAGAAGTCTATGGGGCCGGGTAATACACGGCCATCACCGGAATGTGTCCCGAGTGATGGCCATGTATTCCGTCGCTCGCTCCCTCCTCACAGCGCAGAGTGCATGTGAGGAGGAGAAGTTGATGCCATTCGGACGAATGGCTGTACGCTGTACACTGTGTGGCAGGGCTGGTGTGTACAGCAGGTGGAAGGGAGCGCTGCGCTGGCTCCCTTCCCCTGCTTGTTTTAAAAGCGCCCTGACCCAGCGACACTTTCCATGGCGCCGCAAGCAGCTGCTGCTGCTGCTGCTGCGGCTGCTGCTACTATTGTAGCGAAGCCACTATAGCAGAGCAGGGAGGTATCTACCTGCTCTGCTATGTGCTAGCCCAACTTTAGCTCCCTGAAGGAGCGGAATCCCCGTGTTTTCGGGGATTCCGCTCCTGGACAGAGCGCTTGATGTCTCTGTCCATATCTGGGCAGTGACATCAGGGGAAACTTCTGAAGTGGAATCCCCGAACACATGGGGATTCCCCTTCAGGAGTTGCCCCTGATGTCACTGTCCAGATATGCCCGGCCCGGAACGGATGCAAAACTAATGCAAACCGGCCGGGAAAAACTGCCGATTTTTATCGGGCGGGACCCTGTCGTGTGAATAAGGCATTAGGCGGGATTCACACGACAGGGTTTCCGGGCCGGGTGCCGGCCGTTCATAAATCGGCCGGCACCCGGCTGCATTAGGAATAATAGACCCCTAATGGGGCTATTCACACGACCGATTTTTTGACGGCCGGGAAAACCGGCCGTCAAAAAATAGGACATGCTCTATTTTCGGCCGGGTGCCTGGCCGCCCGGCTCCCATAGAGGTCTATGGGGCCGGGTAATACACGGCCATCACCAGAATGTGTCCCGAGTGATGGCCGGGTCTACCGTCGCTCGCGCACTCTCTCTCCTCCTCCTCACAGTGCAGAGTGCATGTGAGGAGGAGGAGGAGGGTCTTTTATTGCTCGCTGTAGGAGTCGGAATCCCCAATCCCCGGCCGGGGATTGGGGATTCCGCTACAGGAGAAGTGCGTGACTACACTGTCCATATATGGACACAGCGAAGTCACTCACTTCTGCAGCGGAATCCCTGACTCTATGGCCGGGGATGCCGCTACAGGAGAAGTGCGTGACTACACTGTCCATATATGGACACAGCGAAGTCACGCACTTCTGCAGCGGAATCCCCGACTCTATGGCCGGGGATGCCGCTACAGGAGAAGTGCGTGACTACACTGTCCATATATGGACACAGCAAAGTCACGCACTTCTGCAGCGGAATCCCCGACTCTATGGCCGGGGATGCCGCTACAAGAGAAGTGCGTGACTACACTGTCCATATATGGACACAGCGAAGTCACGCACTTCTGCAGCGGAATCCCCGACTCTATGGCCGGAGATTCCGCTACAGGAGAAGTGAGTGACTACACTGTCCATATATGGACACAGCGAAGTGACTCACTTCTGCAGCGAAATCCCCGACTCTATGGCCGGGGATTCCGCTACAGGAGAAGTGAGTGACTACACTGTCCATATATGGACACAGTGACGTCACTCACTTCTGAAGCGGAATTCCCGACCTGTGGCAGGGAATTCCTCTTCAGGAGAAGTCAGTGACTACACTGTCCATATATGGACAATGAAGTCAGTGATTTCTCCTGGAAGGGGGGGGGGATGGGTGCAACCTACAGGGGGCTGTGTGGCATCACGTACAGGGGACTTGGTGGCATCACCTACAGGGGGCTGGGTGGCATCACCTACAGGGGGCTGGGTGGCATCACCTACAGGGGGCTGGGTGGCATCACCTACAGGGGGCTGGGTGGCATCACCTACAGGGGGCAGGGTGGCTGGCATCGCCTACAGGGGGCTGGGTGGCATCGCCTACAGGGGGCAGGGTGGCATCCCCTACAGGGGGCAGGGTGGCATCGCCTACAGGTGGCTGTGTGGCATTGCCTACAGGTGGCTGTGTGGCATCGCCTACAGGTGGCTGTGTGGCATCGCCTACAGGGGGCTGTGTGGCATCGCCTACAGGGGGCTGTGTGGCATCGCCTACAGGGGGCTGTGTGGCATCGCCTACAGGGGGCTGGGTGGCATCACCTACAGGGGGCTGGGTGGCATCACCTACAGGGGACTGGGTGGCATCACCTACAGGGGACTGGGTGGCATCACCTACAGGGGACTGGGTGGCATCACCTACAGGGGACTGGGTGGCATCACCTACAGGGGGCTGGGTGGCATTACCTACAGGGGGCTGGGTGGCATTACCTACAGGGAGCTGGGTGGCATCGTCTACAGGGGGCAGGGTGGCATCACCTACAGGGGTCTGTGTGGCATCACCTACAGGGGTCTGTGTGGCATCACCTACAGTGGGCTGTGTGGCATCACCTACAGGGGGCTGTGTGGCATCACCTACAGGGGGCTGGGTGGCATTACCTACAGGGGGCTGTGTGGCATCACCAACAGGGGGCTGTGGCATTATCTACAAAGGGCTGTGTGTGGCAACAAATTTAAATGAAATTCATCCGATTTTAAAACTGACAGGGAAAAAAACGGATGCAAATCGGCCGGTAAAAACGGCAACTCGGCCCGGAACGGAATCGGAACGGATGCAAACCGGCCGGGAAAAATCGGCCAAAAACGGCCGATTTTCCCGGCCGACACTCGGACCCTGTCGTGTGAATGAGGCCTTAGTAGACTGATGCAGTCTTCAGGAAGAGAGAGCCCTTTCACTTAGAATTTAAGGAGTGCCAGGGGAGCTACATACAGATCCTTATCTGTTTGTATAGTTTTATTACACTGTGTTTTCTAAAGCCTCATTTAGACCAGCGTGATTCTCGTCCGTGTGCTGTGCGTTGAAACAACGCACTGCACACAGTCCCATTGATTTAAATGGGGCTATTCACACATGCGTGAGTTTTCACGCAGCAAGTGCCCGTTGCGTGAAACTCACTGTATGTCCTATATTGGTGCGTTTTCAGGCACCTAGCCGCTCATTGAAGTCAATGTATGCGTGAAAACCACATACGCCCGTCCGTGTGCTGTCCAATGTTCGTGTTAACGGCCCCATTGAAATGCATGAGTCCGAGTGACGGCCGTTGTTTTATAGGTAATGTGTCGCTAGAAATTTTTTTTAGTTTTTTTTTGTTAAACAGTTAGTGTATAAGTGATTAAACATTGTTCGCATTTTTTTAATTTTTTCACGAGTCAGGAAATATTATAAATTAGATTCTAATTTATAACATTTCCCAGTGCTGGTCACTAGATGGAGCAATTCCCAAAATTGCAGCATTGGCATGTGGTAAAGCAACCACATTGCTTTATGCTGCAAAATTTGAGAATACACACTCGCTCTAGTGAGCTCACAGAATCCCCCCTCCTTTATCCTGGCTAGTGCCAGGAGAAAGGAGGGGATTGAATGGTCAAACCTCCTACACTGTGTGTCGCCATTTTTTGAGCTAACACACAGTGTAGTAGGTTTACATACAGTAGTAATCACACACTAAAACACGTACATACACAGACCTAACTTACCTGCTCCTGCCGCCGCCGCTCCCTCCGGTCCGTCCACTCCGTCTGTTCCCTCCGCTCCAAGTGCACAAGTCCGGAAGCCGCGACCGGAAGTAGTAATCTTACTGTCCGGCCGCGGCTTCCGGTCCACAAGAAAATGGCGCCGGACGTCACTCGGCCGAAGACCTTCAATTTGGACTGTGTGGGAGCTCGTCCTTTAACAGCCGTCACACGGGGCTGATTCACGCTCGTGTGCTTGAGGCCTTAAGTGACAGATAACAATGCCATCTAATGATAATGAGATTACTCAGCTGACCTTGTCCTTGCCGATATAGAAAAGCTATAGATTGAGCTACAGGAAATGTAATCTATGATTACATAAAAATAAAAATGCACCAAAATTATTTAAAAAAATGTTCAGTATAAAAACCTGATTTAAATAATGTAATTTTGATAGTACATATTACATTGATATACATAGTGCAAAGAATATTACTGGGAGCTATTTTCAAGACAAGGGCCAAATTATATATATATATATATATATATATATATATTTATACAGTATATAAATATATATATATATAACGTGCAAAAAATAGCACTTTGCTATGGCAATGACCGGTCAGTTCAGGACTAACATTCTTTGGTGCCTTACTTTTCCTGCTTTACCATCTCTGTTCTGTAATGCTTCTTAACCTTATATTCTGCTGGGTCTACTCAAATACAAAGGAACATTTTATAAAACATTCTTCTGAGTTATAGTTCGTGGCATGTGTATGACAAAAAGTGGGTGCGATTCAAGGGAACAATATTTTAAGAGTATCTTTAACTATGATAGCAGCTCTTTTTGGTTATCTGTTTATAAATCAGATATTGCCATTCAGATTGTTAAGTCATTATTCTTTTTGGGTTATAACCATGTAAAGTTAGAAAAGAGAAGAAAAACATACGGAAATAATATACAATGTATGTGTGTGTGTATATATATATATATATATATCCAAGAAAAAGAGACTGGAAGCAGCACTCAGCAAAAAAATGTGAATTTATTCACCCAACACAGCAACGTTTCACTTCCTCCATGGAAGCATTTTCAAGCAATAAATGAAAACCACACATTGACATATATAGACAGAGCCGCAGCCCAATTAACAGGTGTAATGAATCGTAGTAGTTATACAATGTATCAAAAAATACGATATATTATAAAAGTGTAGCAAAAAGTATAGTGCGGAAACATATGAGTCAATCACTGACATTTAGATGTAGATAATCACAACTGTATTAAGTGACATGTATGTGCATATAATAGTGAAAACATATTAATCACAGATTAATCAACAATCACAGTATGATACACAGAAGCTGGCACTCACCAATCTAGGTAAACAAGGACCATCTGTCCACGAGAAGTCAGTGAAAAAAGAAAAAAGAAAAAGAATTTCGGCGCCATAATCGCCATATTGCGCATGCCCCAACTCACACCGTCTATTGGCTGCTGCCAACACGTGCAAAACAAAGCACTATGACCCTGTACATCGCAGTCTGATTACAACATCATAGAGGGGCCGCAGTCCCGCGCAGGCGCAATGCGATAAAACGCTTTAGCCACGCCATAGTGAAAACTGGAAAACTTGCCAGTAATGCGATACCATTCTCGGGATGTATGCGCAGCAATGGCTGAAAAAGAACCCTGCACGGAAAGATATATATCACATCAGTATTCACAAAATATGTGGTAAGAATGTAGGTAGATAAAGATAGTAAATAACATCACAATGAAGTTTTATTAAAACCCAAAAGACAAGGTATCCCCCAAATGAATCAATCAAGGGAATACCGTCATATGAAGAATCTCGACATGCAAATATGTCAGATCCTCATCCCGGATACATTTTAGGTTACTTCGTGTTTCAAGTTATGAGAAAAAAAGAGCTTATTCCCCTATCAACTACCCCCCTATTAATTCTGGTACACAATATATATCATCCGTGCAGGTCAGCGCTGTAGCATCTTCTACACAGTAGAGACCTTTCTTGAAACTCTTGAACATTCTCGTAGGCAGAATAAAGTACAAAACATATAAAAGTAGCCTTCCTAATACCAGTTGGTAAGTGTCCTTCAGTGTTAATCTCAACATCTCAAAGTCTTCAATCTACAAGACAAAAGAGAATCAAATTAGTAAACACATTAAAATCAATTTATAATATAATTACTCCTATTCCATACATCAAAAATATAACATTTTTCAGAGTAACAACTAAATAATGAATGGTACCATCAGGCAAGAGAACCCCAGGGTCCACAAAGGTACATCAAACAAATGCCCTAAAAAGAGAAGGACAGACATCCAAAAGTTTAACCACATCCAAAAGTTCTAACTGTACACATACAATCAGCGTTTGAATACATTCAAAGGATAATCCATGTTAAGACCATTGGGATGAAGGGAGTTAAGTTTATGAATCCATTGAACCTCCCGTTGTTTGAGGACCAGTTCCCTATTGCCCCCACGTTTAAGGGGGGGAACCCTATCAATAATACAGAATCTAAGCTGTTGCACGCTATGTCCCAACTCTACGAAGTGTCTAGGTACAGGAAGTTCAACTTTCTTCGTCCGAATGCTAGATTTATGGTTATTCAGTCGCAACCTGCATTCAGTTGTAGTTTCACCCACATAAATCAGATTACACGGGCATTGTAAAATGTAAATGACAAAATCACTTCGACATGTGTAATGTGAAGTGATTCTGTACGCTCTACCAGTGGTGGGATGTATGAAAGAACTACCCTTTAACATGATAGCGCAACTGTCACACGACAGACAAGGGAAACACCCATGGCGTGTCACATCATGTAGTCCACCTCTAGCCCGACTGTTAACTGCACAGACATCTGTCTTCACAAGTTTATCCCTCAAGTTCCGAGGTCTTCTATATGAGAAGAGGGGGGGTGACTGAAATTCTACCACTCCATCATAGTAATTGGACAAAATCCTCCAATGTCTCCTAATGATGCCTGCAACATTAGAACTATAGATACTGAATGTAGAGGTCATAGGGAATCTGACAGCAGTCTGTCGATCCCTCCTACTATCCTGTCTCAATTGGATCCTATCAGTTTGTTGTACTCTCTGGATATGTTTTTTTAAAAGTCTATCCGGGTAACCTCTGTCCAGAAATTTACCCACCATCATGTCCAGTTTGTGGTCCAGGCATGTAGGGTCATCAACTATCCGTTTAACCCTCAATAGTTGGCTATATGGTAGAGACCTGATCATCCCCCTCGGGTGGTGACTGTTAAAACTCAATAGGTTATTACAATCTGTTTCCTTGACATACAGATCCGTCATAAGTTTGGAGTCCTGAATATAAACCCTAGTGTCTAAAAATTGGATACTAGTGTCAGACATTACCATGGTAAATTTAATATCAGAATCAATATCATTAAGATATTCAAAAAACCCATTGAGACCAAGCAGGTCACCCGTCCAAATAAGGAAGACGTCATCTATGTAACGCCACCACCCAAGTACCGAGGTAAAGTGGTGGGATACATAGATCGACGTCTCCTCTAGGTC
This sequence comes from Rhinoderma darwinii, assembly GCF_050947455.1. Taxonomy (NCBI): domain Eukaryota; kingdom Metazoa; phylum Chordata; class Amphibia; order Anura; family Rhinodermatidae; genus Rhinoderma; species Rhinoderma darwinii. The sequence goes on along the minus strand of NC_134690.1, from coordinate 231,951,272 downwards.
AGCCATCACAATGTTGGCGTACGTAGGGGCCACATTTGACCCCATAGCCGTACCACGGAGTTGCATAAAAAACTCGTTGTTGAAGAGAAAATAGTTACAGGTTAGAACTATATCAAGGAGACCCATCAGGAATTCCCTGCATTCACCGGAGAACTCAGTGTTTCTCAGTGCTTTGTCCACACTGTTCATACCCCTCACATGAGTGATAGAGGTGTATAAACTAGTCACATCAAATGAGACCAACCGGGCCCCATTAGGAACATTGATGTCACTGATTTTATTCAGGAAGTCCGACGTGTCCCTAATGTAAGATCTAGCAGACACGGCGAACTTCCTCAAAATCTTGTCAAGAAAGACTGCAAGAGGGCAGAGCAACGAATCCCTGCCCGAAACAATGGGTCTCCCAGGGGGATTAGTAATACTCTTGTGTATTTTAGGTAGACAGTATAGTATGGGTGTTATTGGATAAAGTGGTGTTAAATAAGTATACAGATCTCTGTCAATCATATCATTAGCAAAAGCATTGTCAACCAGTACTCTAATACGTTTCTGAATGTCCCTCACAGGGTCAATCGAGATTCTCCTATAGACCTCTATATCATTGAGTTGTCTATAGACTTCATTTAGGTACAGGGTTCGGTCCATAATGACAACCGCACCCCCTTTATCCGCGGGTTTAATAATGAGGTCATCATTACGGACCAATTTATCCAAAGCTACTTTCTCTTTAATGGACAAATTGTGTCGGGTATGCATAGATATACCAGAGCAACATTCCTGTTTAAATTCTGAAACATCTTTAAGCACTGATGCAATAAACGTTTCAACCACCTGCAAACATGCAGGGGGCTGGAAGTTGCTCCTATTGGACAAACCCCAATGTTTGAGGCATAGTTCTATATCTGGCCCTGGATTACTATTCATCACCGGAATAGGCTGTTGGAAAAACCAAGTCTTCATCCTGACTGACCTGAAAAAATTATTCAGGTCAATATCAAGTTGCAGCCAATCCATGTTTTGAATAGGGCAGAACGATAACCCCTTATGCAAAACCGACAATTCATCAACAGATAAAGTATAATCAGAAACATTTACCACTAATTGGTGGTCACAGGAGACCTCTTTTTCACTTGTGCCGTCGATCTTAGCTGTTTGATATTCTTGCTTCTTACATCCCCGCCTGTATTTTCTGCCACCTCTCCTTGTACAAGCTGACTTTGCTCTGGTACGCTGGTTGCTTCCCCTAAAAAATCAACCGTAGGGGAGTCCCTATTTCTTTGAAATCTTCCTTTTGTATCCTTCCAAATGGGCCTCTTCTGTTGTATTGGTTGTTCCTTCTTCCAGTTGTAGATCTTGCCTGAAGCATAGTCGTCTCTGTCACGAAACCACTTATGTCGTTTTATCTCCTCCTGTTCACGTTGAAACTTTAGTAGAATACCCTGGAATTTCTCCTGATACCCAGAAAGTTCATCACCTTCCATGACCGTCCGTAATTTTTCCTCTAATTCAGCCTTCTTGAATCCACACTTCTCAATCTCCTTCTGAAGAAATTCAATGTTGAGTAGAATTACATCCAAGGCATATTTGTTGGATAAGCCCTCCAGGCTCATGCAGAAATCCACGTTATTTGGGAACAGGTTGGGCTTCAAATGAGATCTTAATCCACGTGGGATGATTTGGTGCCTGTAGTATTCGCCCAAAATAGACAGATGTAGCCGCAGGTTAATATATCTCCTTGACTCAAATTCAAAGCATCGTTTGATGTCAACCTTTGCTGGAATCCCCAGGAAGGTCCCATCTCCCAATGAACCATTCAAAATCCTGTTCACATCCTCTGTGGTGTAGGAAAAAAGGTTGGGTGAAGTATTCAGAGCCCCAGTCGGCTCCATGTTGTAGTATACACGTGCTAAAGCCTCCTCGTCACACAATATATAGAAGATCCAAACATAGGAGCAGCACTGTGTCAATAGCCAGAAACGGTTGGTGCTAGCTTCAAAATATCAAGGAGTGACGAGCTCCTCATGCATATATCCAAGAAAAAGAGACTGGAAGCAGCACTCAGCAAAAAAATGTGAATTTATTCACCCAACACAGCAACGTTTCACTTCCTCCATGGAAGCATTTTCAAGCAATAAATGAAAACCACACATTGACATATATAGACAGAGCCGCAGCCCAATTAACAGGTGTAATGAATCGTAGTAGTTATACAATGTATCAAAAAATACGATATATTATAAAAGTGTAGCAAAAAGTATAGTGCAGAAACATATGAGTCAATCACTGACATTTAGATGTAGATAATCACAACTGTATTAAGTGACATGTATGTGCATATAATAGTGAAAACATATTAATCACAGATTAATCAACAATCACAGTATGATACACAGAAGCTGGCACTCACCAATCTAGGTAAACAAGGACCATCTGTCCACGAGAAGTCAGTGAAAAAAGAAAAAAGAAAAAGAATTTCGGCGCCATAATCGCCATATTGCGCATGCCCCAACTCACACCGTCTATTGGCTGCTGCCAACACGTGCAAAACAAAGCACTATGACCCTGTACATCGCAGTCTGATTACAACATCATAGAGGGGCCGCAGTCCCGCGCAGGCGCAATGCGATAAAACGCTTTAGCCACGCCATAGTGAAAACTGGAAAACTTGCCAGTAATGCGATACCATTCTCGGGATGTATGCGCAGCAATGGCTGAAAAAGAACCCTGCACGGAAAGATATATATCACATCAGTATTCACAAAATATGTGGTAAGAATGTAGGTAGATAAAGATAGTAAATAACATCACAATGAAGTTTTATTAAAACCCAAAAGACAAGGTATCCCCCAAATGAATCAATCAAGGGAATACCGTCATATGAAGAATCTCGACATGCAAATATGTCAGATCCTCATCCCGGATACATTTTAGGTTACTTCGTGTTTCAAGTTATGAGAAAAAAAGAGCTTATTCCCCTATCAACTACCCCCCTATTAATTCTGGTACACAATATATATCATCCGTGCAGGTCAGCGCTGTAGCATCTTCTACACAGTAGAGACCTTTCTTGAAACTCTTGAACATTCTCGTAGGCAGAATAAAGTACAAAACATATAAAAGTAGCCTTCCTAATACCAGTTGGTAAGTGTCCTTCAGTGTTAATCTCAACATCTCAAAGTCTTCAATCTACAAGACAAAAGAGAATCAAATTAGTAAACACATTAAAATCAATTTATAATATAATTACTCCTATTCCATACATCAAAAATATAACATTTTTCAGAGTAACAACTAAATAATGAATGGTACCATCAGGCAAGAGAACCCCAGGGTCCACAAAGGTACATCAAACAAATGCCCTAAAAAGAGAAGGACAGACATCCAAAAGTTTAACCACATCCAAAAGTTCTAACTGTACACATACAATCAGCGTTTGAATACATTCAAAGGATAATCCATGTTAAGACCATTGGGATGAAGGGAGTTAAGTTTATGAATCCATTGAACCTCCCGTTGTTTGAGGACCTGTTCCCTATTGCCCCCACGTTTAAGGGGGGGAACCCTATCAATAATACAGAATCTAAGCTGTGCAGTTAACAGTCGGGCTAGAGGTGGACTACATGATGTGACACGCCATGGGTGTTTCCCTTGTCTGTCGTGTGACAGTTGCGCTATCATGTTAAAGGGTAGTTCTTTCATACATCCCACCACTGGTAGAGCGTACAGAATCACTTCACATTACACATGTCGAAGTGATTTTGTCATTTACATTTTACAATGCCCGTGTAATCTGATTTATGTGGGTGAAACTACAACTGAATGCAGGTTGCGACTGAATAACCATAAATCTAGCATTCGGACGAAGAAAGTTGAACTTCCTGTACCTAGACACTTCGTAGAGTTGGGACATAGCGTGCAACAGCTTAGATTCTGTATTATTGATAGGGTTCCCCCCCTTAAACGTGGGGGCAATAGGGAACTGGTCCTCAAACAACGGGAGGTTCAATGGATTCATAAACTTAACTCCCTTCATCCCAATGGTCTTAACATGGATTATCCTTTGAATGTATTCAAACGCTGATTGTATGTGTACAGTTAGAACTTTTGGATGTGGTTAAACTTTTGGATGTCTGTCCTTCTCTTTTTAGGGCATTTGTTTGATGTACCTTTGTGGACCCTGGGGTTCTCTTGCCTGATGGTACCATTCATTATTTAGTTGTTACTCTGAAAAATGTTATATTTTTGATGTATGGAATAGGAGTAATTATATTATAAATTGATTTTAATGTGTTTACTAATTTGATTCTCTTTTGTCTTGTAGATTGAAGACTTTGAGATGTTGAGATTAACACTGAAGGACACTTACCAACTGGTATTAGGAAGGCTACTTTTATATGTTTTGTACTTTATTCTGCCTACGAGAATGTTCAAGAGTTTCAAGAAAGGTCTCTACTGTGTAGAAGATGCTACAGCGCTGACCTGCACGGATGATATATATTGTGTACCAGAATTAATAGGGGGGTAGTTGATAGGGGAATAAGCTCTTTTTTTCTCATAACTTGAAACACGAAGTAACCTAAAATGTATCCGGGATGAGGATCTGACATATTTGCATGTCGAGATTCTTCATATGACGGTATTCCCTTGATTGATTCATTTGGGGGATACCTTGTCTTTTGGGTTTTAATAAAACTTCATTGTGATGTTATTTACTATCTTTATCTACCTACATTCTTACCACATATTTTGTGAATACTGATGTGATATATATCTTTCCGTGCAGGGTTCTTTTTCAGCCATTGCTGCGCATACATCCCGAGAATGGTATCGCATTACTGGCAAGTTTTCCAGTTTTCACTATGGCGTGGCTAAAGCGTTTTATCGCATTGCGCCTGCGCGGGACTGCGGCCCCTCTATGATGTTGTAATCAGACTGCGATGTACAGGGTCATAGTGCTTTGTTTTGCACGTGTTGGCAGCAGCCAATAGACGGTGTGAGTTGGGGCATGCGCAATATGGCGATTATGGCGCCGAAATTCTTTTTCTTTTTTCTTTTTTCACTGACTTCTCGTGGACAGATGGTCCTTGTTTACCTAGATTGGTGAGTGCCAGCTTCTGTGTATCATACTGTGATTGTTGATTAATCTGTGATTAATATGTTTTCACTATTATATGCACATACATGTCACTTAATACAGTTGTGATTATCTACATCTAAATGTCAGTGATTGACTCATATGTTTCTGCACTATACTTTTTGCTACACTTTTATAATATATCGTATTTTTTGATACATTGTATAACTACTACGATTCATTACACCTGTTAATTGGGCTGCGGCTCTGTCTATATATGTCAATGTGTGGTTTTCATTTATTGCTTGAAAATGCTTCCATGGAGGAAGTGAAACGTTGCTGTGTTGGGTGAATAAATTCACATTTTTTTGCTGAGTGCTGCTTCCAGTCTCTTTTTCTTGGATATATGCATGAGGAGCTCGTCACTCCTTGATATTTTGAAGCTAGCACCAACCGTTTCTGGCTATTGACACAGTGCTGCTCCTATGTTTGGATCTTCTATATATATATATATATATATATATATATATATATATATATATATATATATATATATATATATATATATATATATATATATATATATATATAGCAGACAAAAAATGGCGACAGCACCCTGCAACACTAATGCCACCTAAACCACTAAATATAAATAAATATGCACTAAAGCTAAATCTACTTACAAATAGGGAGGTTCTTAGTGCACATTTTGATCAAAAAGTGTTAGCCCACCTGCCACGACAAGGCGACCTCTGTAAGGTTGGAACCTACGCTGCACATACACCCAGAACTGGGACTAAGCCTACATATATACCTGGGGATGGTAGGATCCAGCATTGAACTGATTAAAATCACCCAGGGCAGAATGGGAGGAGTGCAAGAACAACAAGTGGAGGCAGTCACTAACCCCACATATATGGATCCCATAAACACAACAAAAAGTTGAACAGCACATTCCAACTAAATGATACAAAATGTATGCAGGTGCAAGAACACCTGTGACTGCAGAAATACAGCAGACAAAAAATGGCGACAGCACCCTGCAACACTAATGCCACCTAAACCACTAAATATAAATAAATATGCACTAAAGCTAAATCTACTTACAAATAGGGAGGTTCTTAGTGCACATTTTGATCAAAAAGTGTTAGCCCACCTGCCACGACAAGGCGACCTCTGTAAGGTGGGAACCTACGCTGCACATACACCCAGAACTGGGACTAAGCCTATATATACTTAACGCTGCAGACATTTTTCGTTTTTTCACTTTTGTTGTTTCCTCCCCTCCTTCCAAATTATTTTTCCTCCCCGCCTCATTTTTCGGTGGACATAGCCATCTGAGAGCTTGTTTTTGGTGGGGCCAGTGTAGTCTTTAACCCCTTCCCTCTTTGGCCACTTTTGACCTTCCTGACAGAGCCTAATTTTTCAAATCGGACATGTTTCACTTTATGTGGTAATAACTCCGGAATGCTTTTACCTATCCAAGCGATTCTGAGATTGTTTTCTCGTGACACATTGGACTTTATGTTACTGGCAAAATTTGCCCGATACATTCAGTATTTAATTGTGAAAAACACCAAAATTTAGCGAAAAATTGCAAAAATTAGCATTTTTCTCAATTTAAATGTATCTGCTTGTAAGACAGGCAGTTATACCACACAAAAATGTTGCTAACTAACATCCCCCATATGTCTACTTTATATTGGCATCGTATTTTTATCATCATTTTATTTTTCTAGGACGTTACAAGGCTTAGAACTTTAGCAGCAATTTCTCACATTTTCAAGAAAATTTCAAAATGCTATTTTTACAGGGGCCAGTTCAGTTGTGAAGTGGCTTTGAGGTCCTTAGATATTAGAAACCCCCAATAAGTCACCCCATTTTAAAAACTGCACCCATCAAAGTATTCAAAACAGCATTTAGAAAGTTTCTTAACCCTTTAGACATTGCGCAGGAATTAAGGCAAAGTAGAGGTGAAATTTACAAAGTTCATTATTTTTTTCCAGAAATTCATTTTGAATCCATTTTTTTTGTACCACAGAATGTTTTACCCAAGAAATGCAACTCAATATTTATTGCCCAGGTTCTGCAGTTTTAGGAAATATCCCACATATGGCCCTAGTGCGCTACTGGACTGAAACACCGGCCTCAGAAGCAAAGGAGCACCTGGTGGATTTTGGGCCTCCTTTTTATTAGAATATATTTTAGGCACCATATCCGCTTTGAACAGGTCTAGTGGAACTAAAACAGTGGAAACCCCCCAAAAGTGACCCCATTTTGGAAACTACACCCCTCGAGGAATTTATCTAGGGGTATAGTTAGCATTTTGACCGGCCAGTTTTTTTGCAAAAATTTTTGGAACTAGGCCATGAAAATGAAAATCTACATTTTTTCAAATAAAATGTAGGTTTAGCTAATTTTTTTTCATTTCCAAAAGAACTAAAGTAGAAAAAGCACCACAACATTTGTAGAACAATTTCTCCCGAGTAAAACAATACCCCATATGTGGTAATAAACGGTTGTTTGGACACACGGCAGGGCTTAGAATGGAAAGTGTGCCATTTGGCTCTTGGAGCTCAAATTTAGCAGGAATGGTTTGCGGAGGCCATGTCGCATTTGCAAAGCCCCTGAGGTGACAAAACAGTGGAAACCCCCAACAAGTGACCCCATTTTGGAAACTATATCCCTCGAAGAAATTATCTAGGGGTGTAGCAAGCATTTTGACCAGCCAGTTTTTTTACAGAACTTATTGTAAGTAGGCCGTAAAAATGAAAATCTACATTTTTTCAAAGAAAATGTAGGTTTAGGTATTTTTTTTCATTTCCACAAGGACTGAAGGAGAAAAAGCACCGCAACATTTGTAAAGCAACTTCTACCGAGTAAAACAATGTGGTCACAAACATCTGTTTGGACACACGGTAGGGCTCAGAATTGAAGGAGCACCATTTGGATTTTGGAATGGTTTCTGGCTGTCATGTCATATTTGCTGAGCCCCTGTAGTACTAGTACAGTGGAAACACCCCAAAAGTGACTCCATTTGGGAAACTGCACCCCCTGAGGAATCATCTAGGGGTATAGTGAAAATTTTGATCCCAAAGGTTTTTTGCTGAATTAATTAGAATTAAGCCATGAAAATGAAAAATAATTTTTTTTTCCAACAAGATGTCGTTTTAGATACACATTTTTCATTTTTGCAAGGAATAGAGAAGAAAAAGCACCCCAACATTTGTAAAGTAATTTCTCCCGAGTACAGTAACGCCCCATATGTGGTTATAATCGGCTGTTTACGTATATGGGAGCATTCAGAAGAAAAGGAGCGGTATTTATCTTTTGGAGCGTAGATTTTGCTGGAATGGTTTGCGGACGCCATGTTGCATTTGCGAAACCCCTGATGTACCAAACAAAAGTGACCCCGTTTTAGAAACTACACCCCTAAAGGCATTTATCAAGGGGTGTAGTGAGAATTTAGACTCCACAGGTGTTTTTCAGAAATTAATACGCAGTGGATTGTGCAAAGTGAAAATTGCAATTTCTCCACTGATCTGCCCATTCACCGCACAAGATGTTGTGCCCCTAGAGAATCTTACCCCATAAATTGTTAAGCGGGTTCTCCCGGGTATGGTAATGCCTTACTTGTGGACATAAATTGCTGTTTGGGCACACTGTAGGGCTAAGAAGGGAAAGACCGCCATTTTGAGCATGGATTTTGCTTGGTAATAGTTCTGTTTGGGGTTTTGCTGGTATTTCAGTTTATAATGTGGTGGCATATGTAATCTGTGCAGAGTACATCAGGGTATATGTAATCTGTGCGGAGTACATCAGGGGTATATGTAATCTGTGCGGAGTACATCAGGGTATATGTAAGCTGTGCGGAGTACATCATAATAAGAGGGTATAATAATGGGGTAAATAATACAAGTATCCATAGATGTGTGTTACGATGTGAAGCAATCTGTTATGCGCAGGCCGGTGTCACACTGATAAACAGTTTTCTTTCTTATCCCCCTTCTGTAACGCTCTGCACCTTTTGGGGACTTTTTCTCCTTCGTAGTTTGGGAAATATTACTGGGAAAGTTTTGCGCTGGTATAATACGGGCGCCCTCGCTTCCAGCGGATGTGCGATGTCCCTTCCCTTTCCTAGTTCCTAAATACTAGGGCCCTGAAACTGAAGGAATGTTCCCCTCCGGCCTGCACATTGAGATGTTTCATCACCGCATTACTAGTGCCGTAACTTTTTTGTTTTTCAGTTGATTGAGTGGTGTGTGGGCTTGTTTTTTGCGAGACGGGCTGTAGATTTTATTGGTACCATTTTGGAACACATACGACTTTTTGATCACTTTTTATTTAAATTTTTGGTAAAGGAAATTACGAAAAACAAGCAATTCTGGAATAGTTTTTTATTGTTTTTTTTATCGGCATCCACAGTGCGCCCTAACTTACATGTTAGCTTTATTCTGCGGGTCGATACGATTACGTCGATACCAAATTTATATAGTTTTTTTTATGTATTGCAGCTTTTGCACAATAAAATCACTTTTTTTATAAAATCATTTGTTTTCTGTTTCGACATATTCTAAGACCCATAACTTTATTATTTTTGCGTGCACAAAGCGGTGTCAGGGATTATTTTTTGCGGGACGGATTGCCGTTTTTATTAGTACTATTTTGGAGTAAATGTGACTTTTTGATCACTTTTTATAGCATTTTTTGGAAGGAGATGTGACCTAAAAACAAAGATTCTGGCGTTGTTTTTCATGTTTTTTTTTTTACGGCGTTCACCGTGCGGGATAAATTACATAATTGTTTTGTAGTTTGGGTCGTTACGTACGCAGCGATACCAATTATGTATAGTTTTTTTTATGTATTGCGGCTTTTGCACAATAAAATCACTTTTTTTATAAAATCATTTGTTTTCTGTGTCGCCATATTCTAAGACCCATAACTTTTTTATTTTTGCGTGCACGAAACGGTGTCAAGGTTTATTTTTTGCGGGACGGATTGTCGTTTTTACCGCGTTCACCGTGCGGGATAAATTACATAATAGTTTTGTAGTTTGGGTCGTTACGGACGCGGCGATACCAATTATGTATAGTTTTTTTTATTTTTACGGTTTTTCCCATAATAAAAGACTTACTATGGGAAAAAAGTCAGTTTAGCTTTATTTTTATTTGAAATGTGTGTGTTTTTATTGTTTTACCACATTTTTATTTACTTTTTTTAACTTTTTTTACTTGTCCCACTAGGGGACATGAGGGCCTGATGCCCCGATCGCTACTCTAATACACTGCACTACATACCTAGTGCAGTGTATTAGCGCTGTCAGTTATTCACTGACAGCAAGCCTATGAGGACACGCCGCACAAGGCAGACTCGGACGCCATTTTCTGGCGTCCGATTGCCACAGCAACCCAGCGATTGCGATCTATTGAGCGCAGCATCTGAGGGGTTAATCTGCCGGATCGGAGAATAGCTCCAGTCCTGGCAGTTACAGGAGGGTGCCAGCTGTATAATACAGCTGTCACCCCGCGGTGATGGTGCCGACTCTGCTTCTGAGCCCGCACCATCGCTGCGCCGTATATATACGGCGCTTTGCGGGAAGCATCTCCCCACAGCGCCGTATATATACGGCGGATGTCGGGAAGGGGTTAATGTCATAAATAGATGATTTCTTCCTCATCTGGACCGGGTCAATGGTTGGGTTACAGGAGTTTTATACTTTTTAGAATAATGTATGTTCAGGGATAAAATTTACCATGTCACATTCTGAATCCTCTATAGAGTTTCTGTATATAGAAAAATTTATCGCAGTAGGTGGAACCAGCACTCGTCTGCTAAAAACTCCTTTTTATTAGTAACAAAGTAAAAACATCAATACTAAAAACAAAGAGCAGCCACAAAGAATTAATCCAATTGACGCATTCTGACTCCAACAAGTCCTTAGTCATAACACACAAGGATGTGAAAGCATGCGCATTTAAATATCCTCCCAAAATACACACACAAAAAAATGAGGGGGGTCTCTCGTGAGTAAGATAGCAATTATAGACAAATATATATCTGTCATGCCCATGGCCGCGGGCCGTCAGGCTCACTCACCTCCTGACACCCGCAGCCATGGTTCTGCGAGCACTGGCCCCAGTCTCCTCAGGAGACGCCAGCGCTCACCTCAGCTGGGTCCCATAGGGGCAGCGCGCACACCGGACTTTTATGCGTAATTAGCCCATAGCACCCTGGACTAGAAGTAGAGACCAGCCCCTTCCTTCCACGCCTGAGCGTTGTTGTCGTATCCTAAGTTTTTCTTGCATATGGTCCCCTAGTGTTTCCTTCTCCCAGTGTTCCCTGTTCCTGCATCCTGTATCCCCTGCTATCCTGTTCTGGTGCCGTGCTGTATCTATGCCTGTCCTGCTGCTCCGCGCCTGACGTCTACCCGCTGCCTAGTCCCAGCCGAGCCTGCCTTGCTACTGTCAGAGCTGCCACAGGTACCTTATACGAACTGTGAACTGTGACCTGCACCCTGTTGGCCAGCTGCCATACCGCCAAGGCGGTACGGCCCAGTGGGTCCACGAACCCAACGTGACAATATCTTGTGGGATATTCAGTTACCAACTATATTATCTCGTACACAATATTTATACAAAAAACAATCAATAAAATGATACAATTACAAAAATATGGTAATCATTTTAAACTACTGATTGTTAAGTCACTTCTGAAATTTAGGCCCATAGGAAAATTAGTCTTCATCATAAGTGTCCAAAACCCTTTACGGTTTAGAAGAGATCCTCCGGTCTCCGCCCCTCGCAGGTAAAATAACCCCTTCAATGCCAGAGAAGCGAAAACCGGAGAGATCTCCCCCGTAAACACTAGAAAAATGTTTGGCCACATTTGATGGATTTTTAACGTGAGGATTTACAGAACCATTAATATGTTCCCTAATTCTGGCTTTTAGTTGGCGGCTAGTGCATCCGATATAGCTAACGTTACAGATTGTGCAGTCTATCTGATAAATTACATTATGTGTGCTGCAATTAATAAACCCTTTTATTTTATGGACGATTCCATCAACTTTACTAGTAATTTCTGTTATTTTGGTGGGCATATTTTGCAGCATAAACCTCTACCGCCACATTTATTAAAGCCTTGCGTATTGAGCCAGGTACTGTTTCGTTTTTTAGTTTGTAAAAAACTTGAAGATAGGTGGGAACCTAAGGTGGGTGCTTTTCTTGTGGAAAATCTATACCCTTTATGCAGGATGTATTGTAGACTGTCATCCTGCATAAGCATGGGAACATATTTATCCACAATATTTTTTATATTTTTTTATTTAGTTGGACTCTACACTATATGTGGTTACCAGGGTGGGGAAATAATTATTAGTTTTAGTTCTGTACCTATTTCTATTTTTATTTTTAAGGAGATCTGTTCTATTCTTTTTATCAGCTATAGTAATGGCCCGATTCAAAATCCAATTCTGATACCCCCTTGAACGCAATCTTTGTTTTCTATTATGTTCCTTTCTTTTATATTGTTCTATTGTAGAACAATTGCATCTTGCTCGAACTAGCTCCCCTAGTGGAATACCTTTAATTCTATGAGCCGCATGACATGAACCTGCATTCCTTGCAGTATTTTTTCTATAAGTGCCTGTGTGAACAGAGCCCTGTTCAATATGAGCTACAATATTTAAATCCAAAAAACAAACCTTCAATTTATCCCAAGTGTAGGTGAAAAATAAACCACAGGGATTGTTAATGTAATGGACAAAGTCTGGTCTGGCCGCCACATTACACTATCAAACACAAATGGATATGCAAATTCAGCTATCTGGCTGTAATTTAATTACAGATTTGTTTTCTAAAAGGACTGATAGAAATAGTTTAGTACACTATAAGGGCTTTTTACACTGGCCAATTATTGGGCAAACGAGCATTCATAGAACGCTCATTCCCGATGATTGCCCTGTGTAAACAGGGCAACAATCAGCCGATGACCGAGTAAACGCTCGTTCATCGGCTGATTATATCGTTTTAAATGCCGAAAATATTATTGTTGTTAGCAGCACATCTCCCTGTGTAAACAGGGAGATGTTCTGCTGACATGATAGAGATGCATGGGAAAGAGCGATTGGAGTAACGAGCGCTCATCTCCATACTAGTCTCGTTGATGGTGCTCGTTTACACGGCACAAATGTCGGGCCGTGTAAGAGCACCTTAAGAGTGGATACCCCAGGGCAATCATTAAATCATTGCCATTTAGCCAACTCCTTAGCGTTAGGAGGGTAGTCCGCAAAGATGAAAAATTATCCCGATGACTGGAACAGATGTGTAAAAGATTCATAGGAGAAGAAATAGGGGAGGAAACCTCCAGCTCACCAGTTATATGCGTCTCCTGACTCTCTGCTCGGATTCCCGCTACGGCTGGCGGTATGTAATAGAAAAAACAAGGGAAGTAATCCAGCGCTGAGTCCAGTTGTGGGTTAAAAAGGAAGCGTTGTTCCCATCTTTATTGAAGTAATATTATAAAAATCGTAGGGAGACGCAGTCCCAGAAAAATTGTGAGTAGGCAGTATGCCCCAGCCTACGCGTTTCGAGCAGCTCCTGTGCTCTTAATCATGGCAAAGAAGTATGAGGACAACCATCGTCCTGTCTGCTTAAAAAGCGTAACTAATTAGTACGCAAGAAAAACAGGTGAATGGTTAACCCTGACTGCTAATTAAATTCTCAGGTGAGATCCTCCTGTATATGGATGAGATACGGGAAGTATATATTAAACATAGAGAGGAAAACTCTTTCTATGATCCCTTAGAGTTAACACATCAAATGGTAAAAGAATATAAAAATTACAACTGTATTAAGACCAATTCAGGGATGCTCAAAGCTGCAGCTTATAATATACCGGGTTAGATAGTAAATATAGCAGTCAGGACGACTTAGTCCCCACAGTTCTCACAACGTATATCACAGATGTTATCAATTCAATATACGAAATTTAAAAACAACAACACATATTCAAGGTTTGGCTCAGTCAGAAGTATAACATTCTCCAACAAATACATATATAAGATATTAAAATATGTAATGTAAGCATCCAAAAACATATCGAAAATACAATTAAAAAGAAAAAGTGGGAATGTAACTCCCATCGAAATAAAATGTAAATCGATTTACACAAATATGATCTAAACAAAGGTATGTAAACTATATAATAATAATAATTACATGTTGTAAATATGATTACATCGCTCTCATAATCCCAAAACATTATAATTATTTCCATGATGTTTTATATTGAAATTAAACAGAAAAAACAACCAGGTCTGAATAGGTGTATAGAATATTACTGCGTTTTTTTCCCCAAAAATATATGCAAAAATCATTCTCAATGTTTCATATATTGGTTTATTTCAAAAAAGAAAGGGACATGTTATCTGAGTCCACGTTGAAAAAGAATGTTCCCAAAATTATTCCTGAAAAATCTGTATGGCATCAAACAGTGTCCGAGAACCCTTATTGTATACTATATCTATTTGGCATTGCGTACTCATATATAATGTACTTTATCCCTAGGTATGTGACAACGTTCGCAACAGGACATTGTTGGAGATGTAAACCGATTATCGCAAAGAGGAAAAGGCACAGTGCCTATAATTTATCTATAAGGAAGATAGAATGCAACCTGAAAACTACATATCCAGAATATCAATGCATGAAGACCTGTTTATGTGCATTAAATTCTACAATATATAAAATAAATAAATAAATATATAAAACATATATGTATGATAGCTACCTCTGATGAAATGTAACTGTAGATGTAAATATCAAAGAATAATAAACAGAATTCATTCTACACTGGATCTAATATTCAATAATTATAGATTGTATCTCACGGGAAAAATACTCCACATGGGGAATGTATCCCGGACATCTAGATGTAAAAGTTGTCCTTGTGCGACTATATGAAACTGACATTAATATATTCTATCAAGAATTAGATAAATGACCCATATAACTAATGGTACTATTCAAAAATATGTAGTCCTTAATATATTTCAAGTACATTATTCCATATAGAAGGGACCTCCTAACAGATGTTAATAGTGAGGAATATTAAATATAAATTGCGTAGTCACCCCCTGTGTTATATCAAATGATTTATATTCTGGAACATAATATTATCTGTGAGTGTATAGAATATTAATATACGATCCCCAAGAGCAATAAGATTATAATAAATTCCAATGGTTCAAATATTATCACTCAATATCAGGTCAATAACTCGGATTGCAACTGTCCCTGTCCATACTAAATGGTGCTGAAAATTCTCTGACCTATTACGATAGAGCATTATGTAAGGAAAATACCTGAAGAGATCCAAACCTTTGATTGGATCCCCGTGAAGGGAATATTTAACTGTCACAATATTATACCCATTCATCTCAACACGAGTATCAGAAAGACACTCAGAGAGAGAGGGTTCCGTGACTGATGTCGCTGTCCTCAATATATGGTGCTGAAAGGAGTATTTAGCTATCATGGTAGTGTATCCATTCATCTCAACGCGAGTATCTGAAGGATACCCAGAAAGAGAGGGTTCCGTGACTGATGTCGTTGTCCTCAATATATGGTGCTGAGAGTGATGGTAAGTTACAATCAATCGGGCATATCTCCTAATATTTAATCCAATAATATATACTACCAATCTCTTACCCTATACCAAATGGTACTAGATGTATATAGAACTATCACCAAAGAAAGGGGGGTATGTGGTGAATATCTGTAAGATCAAGATCCCTAAAAAGAATCCCCTTGATTGGAGTGGGTAGATAAAAGAATGAAATGCCCGCTTATCTCAACGAAAATACCACAGGGATATTGAAGGGAAGAAACAACCCATTACATAATAAATGTTATATTCACGATTGATGGTACTGAAAATATTAATGAGCCACGATGTAATTCCATAATAAATAATCTTCCCATGGGGAAGTACATGAGGATTGTTAAGCTCACAAAGACTTGTGCAGATATTGTATGTAACTTATGATTTTAATAATGAAACATGAGTTCCTTCTTAACATTCAAACCCTGTGGGAATCGTGTTTCCAAATTGTAAATCCAGAAGGCTTCCCTCGTTAACAGGCGTTGTCTAATATTCCCCCCTCTTATATTACCTCTAACTTTTTCCACTGCATAGCAGCAAAATGAGTTGACACAACGGTTGTGTTGTGAAATGAAGTGTCTGGAGATATTTGAGATATTCAAAAAATTGGGGTTCCTGATATAACTTAGATGTTCTAAAACCCGGAGTTTGAATTTCCTAATGGTACACCCCACGTACTTAAGCTTGCAAATGGTACATTCTATAACATAGACGACATTATTGCTATTACAGTTGATGTACGATTTTATTGGAAAATTGATGCTACCTGAGGAATTTGAAAAATCCTTGGTGATCTTGGAAAAGTTACAGACCTTACATGGATGTGTCCCACATTTAAAGTATCCTTTATGGGTTAACCACGTGGGTTTAGGAAGACTAGTAGTCAATAAAGACGGGGCCAGCATATTGCCAAGGGTTGGAGGTCTCCGCGATACCACCCGACACCCGCTTCTCAATACCTCTTCTAATTTAGTATCTTCATACAACAAAGGAATGTACCTAAGTACCATGTTTTTAATAAGATTGAATTGATTGCTGTATTGAAGTACCAAAGTAGGTATATCAGTGTCTACTGTACCAGAGCTTGTAGTGTCTGATTTGCGTTCGATGGATAGGAGACCATCCCTATCTTTATCTTTAACAATGGTTTTGGCCCTTTCCAATGTCCAATTCCTATATCCACGGGCTGTAAGTCTGCGACATATTCTAGATTCCTCCTTAATGTATCCCAACTGTGTGCTACAATTCCTCTTGGCCCTTGTCAACTCACCCACGGGTATTGCCAAGATAGTGTGCTTAGGATGACAACTGGTGGCATGTAGTATCGTATTCCCCGATATGGGTTTATGATAAATCTCTGTGCACACCTTTGAACCATTTTTGGAAACAAATTTGATATCCAAAAAATTAATGGTTGTGTCATTGATAACATGTGTAAACCTTAGGTTGAGATCATTATCATTCATGAAGGTCATGAACTCCTGTATGGCAGACACATCGCCCTCCCAAATAAATAGGAGGTCGTCGATGTATCTGCCATACCAGTGGACATGGCCCACATATGGGTTAGACAAGGAAAAAAGAGTGGACTCCTCCCACCAGGACATGACCAGATTGGCCAAGGACGGAGAGAACTTTGCCCCCATAGAAACTCCCCTCCTCTGAAGATAGAAGGTGCCCGCAAAATTGAAATAATTGTGAGACATCAAAAAAATGGTCACCTTGACTATAAAATTTTGCAAAATCGGGTCATATCCACTGTACTTGTGTAAATGGTGGGTGAGGGCCTCAATAGCAACGTGATGTGGAATACTTGTATAGAGAGAGACCACATCACAACTCAACCAAGTATGGTCTGGGTTCCAGATTTTGTTCTGAAAGATAGAAAGAACATCTTTCGTATCTCTCAAATGACCTGGCGCCCTTGAGACCAATGGTTGAAGGTGGCAATCCAGCCACTCTGAAATTCTCTCTGTTAAGGACCCTATACCGGATACTATAGGCCGCATCGGGGGCGGAACAATGCCCTTGTGTGTTTTGGGCAATGCGTGCATTATAGGTATTACCGGGAATTCCACATATAGATAGTCATATTCTTTTTTGCTCAATAGTCCCTCATCCAACCCTTCATCAAGTACACTTCTCAATGCACAGGAGAAGTCATTAGTGGGATTTTCACACACTTTTAACATAAGTATTGGCGTCATCCAACAACAGGAAAATTTGGTCCATATACATAGCCCTATCCATAATGGCAATGGACCCTCCCTTATCCGCCATCCGAACCACAATGTCCACATTTTCTTTCAAAGATTTAATTGCTTGTTTCTCCGCAATGGATAAATTATGAGAGGTTTTGTCACATCCAGTTAGATTCTTGATTTTATGTAGCTCTCTCTCTATAATTGATTGAAAAGTGTCCATAGCTTCGGTGCGGGACTGAGTTGGATAGAACCTAGGATTTTTAGTAATAAATTTAGGAGTTTGGCTGGTGTTCAAATTCTGTGTTTGTTCGCCCGCCAGATCTTCCAAGCATAGTAATGCCAACTGTTCTTGAAACATGAGCGTCCTATAGTTGTTGATATTAACCGTAGAGTTTGTTATATGGTCATCTGTGGTCGCCTCTGAAGTGAGGAAGTGCCTTTTCACCGTGAGATTACGGACAAACTTATTAATGTCAAGAAGAGTGGAAAAGACATCAAAATTTTGATTAGGCACGAAATTGAGTCCCCTTGATAGGACCTTGAGTTGGATCGGGGAGAGAGGTACAGATGATAGATTAATCACATCTAGGTTCCCCTGTGATTCCTCAATCGTCTGGGTTGAGTAAAGTCCGTTCGATCTATGCTTCCTGCCCCCCCTCTTCCCCCGTTTTTTGAAGATCCCCGTTTATTGCCGTATTGAGACTTGAATGTACGTGCTCCTTGCATCAATTCGGGATCCGAATCCCCCTCTGCTCCCCATGTGGAGTATTTTTCCCGTGAGATACAATCTATAATTATTGAATATTAGATCCAGTGTAGAATGAATTCTGTTTATTATTCTTTGATATTTACATCTACAGTTACATTTCATCAGAGGTAGCTATCATACATATATGTTTTATATATTTATTTATTTATTTTATATATTGTAGAATTTAATGCACATAAACAGGTCTTCATGCATTGATATTCTGGATATGTAGTTTTCAGGTTGCATTCTATCTTCCTTATAGATAAATTATAGGCACTGTGCCTTTTCCTCTTTGCGATAATCGGTTTACATCTCCAACAATGTCCTGTTGCGAACGTTGTCACATACCTAGGGATAAAGTACATTATATATGAGTACGCAATGCCAAATAGATATAGTATACAATAAGGGTTCTCGGACACTGTTTGATGCCATACAGATTTTTCAGGAATAATTTTGGGAACATTCTTTTTCAACGTGGACTCAGATAACATGTCCCTTTCTTTTTTGAAATAAACCAATATATGAAACATTGAGAATGATTTTTGCATATATTTTTGGGGAAAAAAACGCAGTAATATTCTATACACCTATTCAGACCTGGTTGTTTTTTCTGTTTAATTTCAATATAAAACATCATGGAAATAATTATAATGTTTTGGGATTATGAGAGCGATGTAATCATATTTACAACATGTAATTATTATTATTATATAGTTTACATACCTTTGTTTAGATCATATTTGTGTAAATCGATTTACATTTTATTTCGATGGGAGTTACATTCCCACTTTTTCTTTTTAATTGTATTTTCGATATGTTTTTGGATGCTTACATTACATATTTTAATATCTTATATATGTATTTGTTGGAGAATGTTATACTTCTGACTGAGCCAAACCTTGAATATGTGTTGTTGTTTTTAAATTTCGTATATTGAATTGATAACATCTGTGATATACGTTGTGAGAACTGTGGGGACTAAGTCGTCCTGACTGCTATATTTACTATCTAACCCGGTATATTATAAGCTGCAGCTTTGAGCATCCCTGAATTGGTCTTAATACAGTTGTAATTTTTATATTCTTTTACCATTTGATGTGTTAACACTAAGGGATCATAGAAAGAGTTTTCCTCTCTATGTTTAATATATACTTCCCGTATCTCATCCATATACAGGAGGATCTCACCTGAGAATTTAATTAGCAGTCAGGGTTAACCATTCACCTGTTTTTCTTGCGTACTAATTAGTTACGCTTTTTAAGCAGACAGGACGATGGTTGTCCTCATACTTCTTTGCCATGATTAAGAGCACAGGAGCTGCTCGAAACGCGTAGGCTGGGGCATACTGCCTACTCACAATTTTTCTGGGACTGCGTCTCCCTACGATTTTTATAATATTACTTCAATAAAGATGGGAACAACGCTTCCTTTTTAACCCACAACTGGACTCAGCGCTGGATTACTTCCCTTGTTTTTTCTAAAAGATTCATAGACAGAGGATACCCTAAAAATGTTTTAGATCATCATAAAATAAAAATACAAAAATTAAACAGATGTGAGTTACTCAATGGATATAAAATGGTTAAAAAATGCGTGCATATACCCTTTTTCCCTACTTTCCCTACCTCCAGCTCAGAGATTAGTAATATCATAAGGAGGGATTGGAGTTTGCTTACTAAAGCTTTTCCGACAATATGTGAATTTCAAGGGTATCCTATGATGGCGTATAGAAGGGGCCAAACAATTAAAAAGCGCTTAGTTAAGGCTGACATTGGATCTAAATATAGTAAGGCCCAGACTTTTTTAGCCCCCCAAATCAGGGATTTTATCCCTGCCTGGGTTGCAGTATTTGTTCCTTCATAATGAACCTTTATTATGAAGGAACAGAGGCCGTAATGGAATTATGCATCTTTATGTTTCTTAACCCTTTCAGGACCGAGCTCATTTTGGCCTTCAGGACCAGACCCATTTTTTCAAATCTGACATATTTCACTTTATGTGGTAATAACTCCGGAATGCTTTTACCTATCAAAGCGATTCTGAGATTGTTTTCTCGTGAGACATTGGACTTTATGATAGTGGAAAAATGTGATCAATATTTATCAGTGAAAAACACCAAAATTTTGTGAAAAATTGCAAAAATTAGCATTTTTCTAAATGTAAATGTATCTGCTTGTAAGACAGGCAGTTATGCCACACAAAATTGTTGCTAATTAACATCCCCCACATGTCTACTTTAGATTGGCATAGTTTTTTGAGCGTCATTTTATTTTTCTATGACGTCACAAGGCTTAGAACTTTAGCAGCAATTTCTCACATTTTCAAGAAAATTTCAAAAGGCTATTTTTACAGGGGCCAGTTCAGTTGTGAAGCGGCTTTTAGGGCCTTATATATTAGAAACCGACAAAAAGTCACCCCATTTAAAAATCTTCACCCCTCAAAGTATTCAAAACAGCATTTAGAAAGTTTCTTAACCCTTTAGACGTTTCACAGGAATTAAATCAACGTAGAGGTGAAATGTTCAAATTTCTTTTTTTTTGTTGCAGAAATTCATTTTTAATCTATTTTTTCTGTAACACAGAAGTTTTTACCAGAGAAATGCAACTCAATATTTATTGCCCAGATTTTGCAGTTTTTAGAAATATCCCACATTTGGCCCTAGTGTGGTAATGGACTGAAGCACTGGCCTCCGAAGCAAAGGAGCACCTAGTGGATTTTGAGCCTCCTTTTTATTAGAAAATATTTTAGGCTCCATGTCAGGTTTGCAGGGCTCTTTCGGTGCCAAAACAGTGGAAACCCCCCAAAAGTGACCCCATTTGGGAAACTACACCCCTTGAGGAAATTATCTAGGGGTATAGTGAGCATTTTGACCCCGCAGATTTTTTGCAGAAATTATTGGAAGTAGGCTGTGAAAATTAAAATCTACATTCTTTCAAAGAAAATGTAGGTTTAGCTAATTTTTTCTAATTTCCACAAGGACTAAAGGAGAAAAAGCACCGCAAAATTTGTAAAGCAATTTCTCCCGAGTAAAACAATACCCCACATGTGGTAATAAATGGCTGTTTGGACATACGGCAGGGCTTAAAAGGAAAAGAGCGCCATTTGGCTTTTGGAGCTCAAATTTAGCAGGAATGGTTTGCAGAGGCCATGTCGCATTTACAAAGCCCCTGAGGGGACAAAACAGTGAAAACACCAAAAAAGTGACTCCATTGAGAAAACTACACCCCTTGAGGAATTAATCTAGGGGTGTAGTGAGCATTTTGACCCCACAGGTGTTTCATAGATTTTATTAGAATTGGGCAGTGAAAATAAAAAAAAATCCTTTTTCTTCAATAAGACGTAGCTTTAGCTACAAATTTTTAATTTTCTCAACAAATAAAGGAAAAAAAGAACCCCGACATTTGTAAAACAACTTCTCTGGAGTACGGCAATACCCCACACGTGGTCATAAACTGCTGTTTGGGCACACGGCAGGGCTCAGAAGGGAAGGAGCGCCATTTGCTTTTGGTGTACAGATTTTGCTGCATTTGGTTTCTGGTCGCTATGTCGCATTTGCAAAGTCCCTGTGGAACCAAAACAGTGGATCCCCCCCAGAAGTGACCCCATTTTGGAAACAACACCCTCAAGATATTCACCTAGGGGTGTAGTGAGCATGTTAACCCCACAGGTGTTTTGCAGAAATTCGTGTGCACACGATGTGGGAAAGTGAAAATGGGATTTTTTCCATAGATATGCCAATATGTGGTGCCCGGCTTGTGCCACCATAACAAGACAGCTCTCAATTATTATGCGGTGTTTCCTGGTTTTAGAAACACCCTACGTGTGGCCCTAATCTTTTGCCTGGACATTCGACAGGGTTCAGGAGTGAAAGAGTACCATGTAAAATTGAGGCCTAATTTGGCGACATATAAAGTATTGGTTCACAATTGCAGAGGCTTTGATGTGAAATAAAAGAAACCCCTGAGAAGTGACCCCATTTTGGAAACTGCACCCCTCAAGGCATTTATTAAGGGGTGTAGTGAGCATTTTCACCCCACGTGTCTTTTCCATAAATGATTGCGCTGCGGAAGGTACAAATGAAAAATTTTCCTTAGATATGCCAATTCATTGTCAAATATGTCGTGCCCAGCTTATGCCTCTGGGGACACACACCTCAAAAATTGTTAAAAGGGTTCTCCCGGGTATGGGGATGCCATATATGTGGACGTAAACAGCTGTTTGGGCATGCTGTAGGGCTCAGATGGGTGGGAGCGCCATTTGGCTTTTGGAGCGTGGAATTTGCTTGGTAATAGTTTTGTTTGGAGTATCACTGTTGTTTCCGTTTATAATGTGGGGCATATGTGAGCTCGGCAGAGTACATCAGGGGCATAGTTAGGTGGTATAATAATAAGCTAAAAAAAATAATAAAATAATCCATAGATGTGTATTACGCTGTGATCGATCCTTTCTGCATAGGCCGGTGTCGCACTGATAAATGTCCTTACTTATCCCCCTTTTGGTCCACACTCCGCACCTTTGCAGTTTGGGGAACTTTGCTGGGAAAGTGTTGTCCTGGTATAATACGGGCGCCCTCCCCTTCCTGGTTCCCTAATTTTAGTGCCTTGATACATCGCCTTTTGAAACAGAAGAAATGTTCCCCTCGGGCTGGCACAACTGGATATTTTTCTTTCCTGACTTATTGGAGCCTTAACTTATTTTATTTTTTCATAGACTTAGTGGTATGAGGGCTCTTTTTTTACGGGACGAGCTGTAGCTTTTATTGGTATCATATTGGGGTACATGCAACTTTTTGATCACTTGTTATCCTTTTTTGGGAGGCAAGGTGACAAAAAAACAGCAATTCTGCCATAGTTTTTTAGTTTTTAATATACAGCGTTCACCACGCGTTATAAACTACATGTTACCTTTATTCTGCAGGTCAGTACGATTCCGGCGATACCTAATTTATAGAATTTTTTTATAACTTTTTGCACAATAAAATTACTTTTGGAAAGAGAATGTATTTTTTCTGTCGCCATGTTGTGAGAGCCATAACTTTAATTGTTTCGTCGATGGAGCGGTGTGAGAGTTTGTTTTTTGCGAGATGAGGTATGGATTTTATAGGTACCATTTTTGGATACATGCGACTTTTTGATCACTTTTTATTAAAATTTATGGAAGACAGTGCCCAAGTAATTATGGCAGGTTTTTTTACGGCGTTCACTGCGCTGGATAAATAACATAATATTTTTATAGTTTAGGTCGTTACGGTCACAGCGATACCAAGTATGGTTTTATTATTTTTTTCAATAATAAATGACTTGATAAGGGAAAAAGGGCGATTGTGTTTTATTTTATTACTTTAAACTTTTATTGTATGTTTTACAACTTTTATTTTTACTTTTTTTACACTTTTCTTTAGTCCCACTAGGGGACTTGAAGGTCCAACTGTTTGTTTGATCTAATACATTGCACTACCTATGTAGTGCAATGTATTGGAACTGACAGCAAGCCGATCAGGCTCCGCCTCTGGGCGGGGCCTAATCAGCTTACGTAATGGCAGACAGGAGTCCATTGTTAGGGCTCCTGTTGCCATGGTAGCAGTCGCCAGCCTTGCCATCGCATGGCAGGCTGCCGATTTCCTACAAACCTCTAGGATGCAGCGATCACAATGGATCGCTGCATCGAAGGGGTTAATGCCAGGAATCGGAGCTAGCTCCGGATCCTGGCGATAGATCGGGGTGTCTGCTGTAACATACAGCGGACACCCACTGCTGATGACGCCGGCTCAGCTTCTGAGCCGGAAGCTGAGCCGGCGCCATCTTGCCGATGGTACCGGAAGCCTCCTGGGCCCCGTCGACTACGGGGCATAGGAGGATTCCGTTACTGGCGGACCGGGAAGTAAGTATTAGCCCTCCGATCGCCTTTGCAGCCACCGGCAACCCAGCGATCATGTTGCTGGGGTGCCGGTGGCTATAAACTCCTCACATGCTGCGATCTCTATTGAACGCAGCATGTGAGGGGTTAATCGGCCGGATCGGATGCTAGCTCCGGTCCTGGCCGATACCTCAGGGTGACAGCTGTAACATACAGCTGTCACCCGGCGGTGATGTCACTGGCTCAGCTCCTGAGCCAGCTTCATCTCCATCACATACAGTTACGTGAAAAGGCGGTAAGACACCAGTTTTAATCACGTAACTGTACGTGATTGGGCGGGAAGGGGTTAATGTATTAAAAAAAACCTTCGTTGCTCTTATTATGGCCACCTTCTCCCATCGCTTTTGTAGAAGGCAACTTGGTCCATACTATGGACATTTAGGTAATTTTGTTTTTTTTGGAAACACACAGACTATGAAATCTTACTGTTAATTTAGATCTGTATGTAGACATTGTCTGATATTTGACCCTACATATTATATCTAAAGTGCAATCGCTATATGTGACCTTTTGAGAGGTTTATATGCTATTTTAGCATTGCCCACTGTGTGATTACCCCCGTGGTCTGTGGAGTTTTGGGTTCCACTGAAATTTCCAGGGACAATGTGGAACCCAGCGGTCATTTCCATCCAGTTCTTATATAGTCCAGGGTGGGGTGTACTGTAGGCATCCGACGGGGGGACGGGACGGGACATACCTCATTTCTGGTTCACAAGGGGCATAAGAGCACATATATAACTCTTTGAATTATTTTTCTGTTGTAAGTATACAGCAAGGTTCATGTTTGGCATTTACGCCTTACAGGTGTACTATTTGCAGATCTTTATATTATCTAGATTAATCAATTAATGATCTTGACCGCTAGGCAGATTTATACATGGAGCGGTCAGCTCCAAGTTTAGTGCATGCGCAATAGAGACTATAGGCAGTAGTCATTTGCCCTGCGCTGTAGTTGAAACGCATTCTTTGAGTTGGGCACATGCGCAGTTATGTTTAACACAGTCTGTGCGTTTCACTGCTGTATTTCCGGTCACTGCTCCATCTTTGACATGTGCAGTAGATGTGCTAAGACGCTGATGCGAGCATGCCTTTCTACACAGTGATGTAAGTCTTTTACTGTATTAATCATATATTTGGCCTCTGAACCTTCCTAATTAGTCCAATTATTGTATTAAGCACCCTGATTATCTGTATTTGTTTACACATATGGATTGTGTTTTTGATGTTACATGTTGAATTCATATTTAAACACATATTAGATGTGTGTATAATTATATATACACATAGTTGAAACGATGTATACGTTATGAAATGTGAGTCAATTATTTATTCATTCATCACTGTATGTACTTCCTATTTAAACTCGTTTTATTGAAAAACTTACAATACAAATGTCTTTGGTAAAGAACAGCAATGAAATACATTTAGGCAATAGTACATTACATGAACATAGTAACAGGTCATGACATAGTAGGTCACATAGTAATCTTCAATAATGACATCCCAACGGGCTCCGTACGATTTAGGTCAAATTCCAAATTATTCCAAACAAGATATAGACGGCCTGCAAATGACAACATATATTCCAGCAGCTCTCGTCAAGGTTGCAACAAATGGTCCCTCAGATCCGCGAATCTGTGCGGAGTATACAGAGTGCATGGTGAATCGCACCAACTCTGCCATATTTTATAGAATTTACTAACACACCCTCTTTTCTTGTATAGAACTCGCTCGTATGGGATGATGGAGTTGATCAGCGATTTCCATTTCGTCACCCTAGGTGGTCGCTGGTCCATCCACCTGAGTGCAATGGTTTTCCTTGCCATAAACAATACCTCTTGCAGAAGTATTCGCAGGTGGTATGGCCACTGATCATCAGGTAACATCCCAAATAGACAAACCTTAGGCGAAAGAGGGACTGGCTGCCTCACCACTTCTTCAACCACTTTTATCACTTCCCCCCAAAAGGAGGCCACCATTGGACAGTCCCAAATCTTATGCCAGAAATCAGATCTGGGAAAACAGCATCTATGGCATTCAGTGCTAGGGTATCTGCCAATTCTATACAGTCTCACCAGAATGAGATAGCTCTGATGAACTATGGATAGTTGAATCAGTTTATTGTTTGCCGCCGGGGAGACCAAGAGAGGGGATGAGAGTATGTCCTCCCATTCCTCCCCCGTCAGCTCCGGTAACGAGCACTCCCACTTATCCTTCACCGGTAACGAAACACTGGCCAATTTAGCTTGTATAAGAGCAGTGTAAATAGCAGAGATCAACCCGCGTGGGCCTTGTGACCTAAAAACTCCAATCAGAGGGAATTGTGAGAATTCGTGATCTAACCTGGGGTATTGACTCGCTAGAGCATGTTGTAGCTGCAAATATCTATAGAAACTCTCTCTGGGAAGTTGAAAGTCCTCTTGCATTTGTGTAAAGGACTTAAAGGCATTATCAACATAACAACCCCAATAATGTGCACTGCAAATCCGCTCCAGAAAAGAGGGGATTGTCCTTCCAATAGATGAGGAAGAAGGGGATTATCCCACAGCGGCATGTCCACCTGTATATCCGCATATGCGTAAATTTTTTTTGCAGCCACCCAGGCCTGCACTGCCATCCTATGTACGGGAAGCATTGCCTTGTAGGTTCCCGGAGAACTTTCCATTACTGGCCATAGGTGTGTGAGCTGTAAATATGTAGCAAGGTGTTGTTCCCGTGTTGGTAACGGGTCTGGCCCGGTCCATAGCTGTAAGTATCGCAGCTGCCCCGCTAAATAGTACATGTACAGGTCCGGTAGTGCCACCCCTCCCATATGCTTAGGTCTCTGCAGGGTAGACAAACTAAGTTTGGATCTATTGGATCCACAAATGAAGGCTGGGAATAAGGCATGAAGGGATTTAAAAACGGCTTTATATACTGGTGTGGCGGCGTGCTCCAGGACATACAAACATTTTGGAAGAATAACCATTTTAATTAAATTTACTCAGCCCGTCACTGCCAACGGAAGGGTACCCCATACTCTAAATTTAAGTCTAATGTATTCCAATAGAGGGAGTATATTAGTGGCTTGGTCTTGCCTATGGTCTCTGTTTATAATAATTCCTAGATATTTGAATGACGACACCACCTGCAATCCATAATCAGCATCCGACCAGCCCACCCCCTTTAAAGGCATGAAAAAAGATTTGTTCCAGTTAACATGTAGACCAGAAAACCTTCCAAACTGGTTCAGGACTTCGATAGCTAGCCCCAGAGTATCCTTCGGGTATGACATGTACAATATCACATCATCCGCGTACAAGCTGATCCTCTCCTCCCTACCCCCCAACGCTATACCCTGATATTCTGGGTGCGTTCTGATGCGAATCGCCAAAGGTTCGATGGCTACAGCAAACAATAGCGGGGCGAGAGGGCACCCCTGCCTGGTACCTCTACGTAGATGAAAATAATGGAAAACACTAGGAACAGAAGGAGTCATGCACTATTGTAATAAAGCTTGCCAATGGCATAGAAAAATAATTTTTATTGGACAATACAAAATACATAGAGTTAAAAAAGACTACAAATCTGAAGACTGTACACCTCCCAAGTGGTGAGGATGAACCTAAAGGAACCACTCCTTATATTGGCAGTTGCAGGAAGAAAAAGCTTATCTGACAGATAGTAAAATACTAACTAAGACTAGGGCAGAAAATACAATAAAGTAGTACTAGGCATAGGAGTCAGGGTATGTAAATTTAAGTAAGTAACATCATACATACAGCCAGAGTCACAAAGCTAACGAAGGTAAACATTGTGAGTGGATTCCAATCAGAGCAAAAAGTGCTCACAGAGAATCCCCACAAAGCAGACAAGTCTTCCCAGAGTATTATCGCCACAAGAAAGGAGCAAGTAAAATATGTAAAGCACAGCATAAAGTGTTACTAACCCATGTGGTTCCTGCAGTTCAGTATCTTCCCGAGTACGGAGAGACCCCGACGCGCGTTTCGCGTGGATGGCTTTTTCAAAAGAAGTATACCCCTTTTGAAAAAGCCATCCACGCAAAACGCGCGTCGGGGTCTCTCCGTACTCGGGAAGATACTGAACTGCAGGAACCACATGGGTTAGTAACACTTTATGCTGTGCTTTACATATTTTACTTGCTCCTTTCTTGTGGCGATAATACTCTGGGAAGACTTGTCTGCTTTGTGGGGATTCTCTGTGAGCACTTTTTGCTCTGATTGGAATCCACTCACAATGTTTACCTTCGTTAGCTTTGTGACTCTGGCTGTATGTATGATGTTACTTACTTAAATTTACATACCCTGACTCCTATGCCTAGTACTACTTTATTGTATTTTCTGCCCTAGGCCTAGTTAGTATTTTACTATCTGTCAGATAAGCTTTTTCTTCCTGCAACTGCCAATATAAGGAGTGGTTCCTTTAGGTTCATCCTCACCACTTGGGAGGTGTACAGTCTTCAGATTTGTAGTCTTTTTTAACTCTATGTATTTTGTATTGTCCAATAAAAATTATTTTTCTATGCCATTGGCAAACTTTATTACAATAGTGCATGACTCCTTCTGTTCCTAGTGTTTTCCATAATTATTTTGGAGTTTCTATTCTGACAAAGGGAGGTTTAAATCCGCACATGCTGGTGACCTAGCCCTTATAACCATTTTCCTGTTGAGACATATGTTTATAAGTAGATGAAAATAAGGGGACATTATTCCATTAATCAAAATTTGCGCCCTCGGATCTTTGTACAGAATTGTTATCCATTTAATGAAAGCCGGGCCAAAACCAAACCTCCGTAGCGTTTCAAACAAATATGCCCACTCAACAGAATCGAAGGCCTTGGCCGCATCAAGGGATGCCATAGCCCAGTCCTCCTTTAGTGCCTCACCAATTTGAGCTAAAATTTGAACCTTGCGTATATTATCAGAAGTGGACCTCCCGGGCATAAAGCCCGCCTGGTCAGGATGGATGATTTGTAATATTACTTTATTCAATCTAATTGCCAGTACCTTCGCGAGTAGCTTTTAATCAAGATTCAGTAGTGAGATAGGACGGTAGGAACTACACTCACTAGGGTCTTTGTCAGGTTTTAGCAAAACTACAATCGTGGCGTCATAGAAACTGTCCGGCAGTTTACCCTCTCTCAGAGCGTGAGAATACATGGAGCATAGCGGGGGAATGAGCTGGTCAGAATAACGAAGGTACACCTCCAGTGGAACCCTGTCCGGGCCAGAAGCCTTACCCTTAGACATATCCTTCAAAGCCTGTATAACCTTGTCTCCCGTAATATCTAGTTCCAGCGTGTCCCTTCCTGCCTCATCAAGCTGTGGAAAGCTTAGGTCATTCATATATGTCATACACTCGGACCATTCATATGTAGACTGGGAGGAGTAGAAGTCCCGGTAGAATTGAGTGAAACGGGCAGCTATTCTGGGAGTATCAGTCAAGTCACGTTCCTGATCATCCTTAATCTTTAGTATAGCTGAACTTTGAGAGTTGTGGTGAATTGAATGAGCTAACAATTTGCTAGATTGGTTACCCAACTCAAAGTATATTTGCCTCGCAAAAAATAGTTTCCTATCGGCTTTTTCTTGTAACAGTAATAAATATCTGCGGCCCACCGTTAACCATGAATTCTTATTTGCATCAGAGGGGTTCGCTATGTACCCGTCCTCCAGTGCTTTACATTGCTGTGCCAACTGACCCTCTTCCCTCGCCGCTTCACGTTTTCTATAAGATATTGTAGACCGCAAGCACCCTCTCAGATAGGCCTTTAGGGTATCTCACAGAATATTTAAATTCTCACACGAGCCGTTAGTGTCCTGAAATACCTCCAATTAATCCGGTATGCGATCTTGCGGCCCTATCAGGGTAAGCCAAAATGGGTGAATTTTCCAGTTGCCAGGTCTCACGGGCCCTGGAAGATTGAAACGTAATACCACCGGGGAATGGTCCGATACCCCTCTAGTCTCATAAGATATACCCGTTACCATAGGGACCATTATGGCATTCCCGAAGATATAATCTATACGGGACAGAGAGTTTCTGCCAAGAGAGTGACATGAGTATACTTTTGCATTTGGATGCCTACACCTGAATATATCCATCCATCCCATTTCCTGAAACAGCAGGCTCAACGACGACGGGGCCACTAGTGCAGAACCAGAGTCTGCATCCCCCCTAAATCTATCACGACTGGGATCTAAAACCATATTGAGGTCCCCCATGCCTAATACCGTAGCCTGCGGATATGCAGCAGAAAATGCAGCCGCCGCATGTAAAATCTGTACATTCGCCGGGGGTGGAACATATAATCCCAGTAATACAAATGGTATAGTTTCAATGTATGCATGGATAAACACATATCTGCCCTCTTTATCCACAGTAAGTTTGACCACTTCCCACCGTAGAGATTTGTGAACCAGTACAGAGACCCCCCGGGAATATGAGGTATGAAAGGAGTGGCAGGACCATTGGATCCATGGCCTGTGCAATAACCTTACTTTATCTGGGACTAAGTGCGTCTCTTGCAGACATATAATTGAAGGATTCAATTTACGGACACATGCAAAGATGGCCGCCCTTTTCCGCGGAGTGCCCAACACCTGTACGTTCCAGGACATAATCGGTATAGACGTCATTATCGGTACCGGAAATTAAATCTACATCGGAGAGAGGCTGTCTCCCGACTCCCGGATAGGCCAAATATATGGTCTCTAGTGACCTTTATCACACATCGTTGTACTATGCAATCCCCTAGACATTTGCATTCATAAATGAGTATAATTCCTCCTACATACGGCATTGAAAACAAGTACGACAGAACTAACACGTAAACAGTGAACTGCATCGGCAATGCAAGATGACACATAGGCCATTGCCGAAACATGCCCTTCTTGTGGCACTAAAGAGTAACGGGGAAGACCCCGTGCTATTAGGTAGTATTAGAGTATCCTTCCCTATCTGCGGCCCTACATAACACATTACATCAGGAACCCCTTCCAAAACTTGCAGAGAATAGCTGTAAATCAAACATCCGTATAAGGCTGGGTTCACACGAGCATATTAATGTCCGTAATGGACGGACGTATTTTGGCCGGAAGTCCCGGACCGAACTCAGTGCAGGGAGCCGGGCTCCTAGCATCGTAGTTATGTATGACGCTAGGAGTCCCTGCCTCTCCGTGGAACTACTGTCCCATACTGAAAACATGATTACAGTACGGGACAGTTGTCCTGCAGAGAGGCAGGGACTCCTAGCATCATATATAACTATGATGCTAGGAGCCCGGCTCCCTGCACTGAGTTCGGTCCGGGACTTCCGGCCGAAATACGTCCGTCCATTACGGACGTTAATGTGTTCGTGTGAACCCAGCCTAAACCATAAATCAGCAGTAATCAACCACAAAATGCGTATCAAGCAGGTACCAGGAACAGTCCCGAGTTCCCTCAACTGAGGCCCATTCTTCACACTAGCCGTCTCACTCTTTCCCGATACAGGATAATTTCCACCAGCAAGGTGAGACCGGATTGGCGCTCTCCTCTCCCCGAAAGGCAGTTCCTAGCAGTCCATCCAATATAGATGAAAGGGATGAGAATAACCCTTTCCAGGCCTCTGATACGATCAAACTGCAGGATATATCCTCCAACCTGAATGCACCATAACAGTGGCAGCCTTCCCTAGGCGCAATAAAACAAACCAGGTGCATCGGCATACATCTGGTACAATACAGGAGATAATCCAACTGCAACTTTAACCTCTTCACGCGCTGCTCCGCAATAGTACGTCCTGCAGAGGGGTTAGTTCCCGCATCCAGACGTACTATTGCAGAGTAGTTCCCGGCGCACACTGTCCTAACGGACAGTGTCCTGGAACCGGGAGGTCAGCTGTCTCCGACAGCTGACACTCCAACCTTGCCGGTCAGCGGATCATCGCCGCTGATTTTGGCAATTAACCCCATAAATGCGGCAACGGATTGCCGTCGCCGCATTTAAGTGGTTTGAAGCACATTGGCAGCCCCCACGAAGTGATCGTGGGGGCTACCGATGCTTGTCACGGCAATCGGAGGCCAGACAATGACCTCCGGGTTGCCATGTACGGAAGCCTCGGAGGAGCAGCCTCCGGCCGTGTCCTCCGAGGCTTCCTGTCAGTGTGACTGTCACGTCACAATGACAGTTAGAGTACATTACACTACGTGTGTAGTGTAATGTGTTCCAGCAGTGATCAGAGCTGCAAGTCTAAGTGTCCCCTAGTGGGACAAGTGAAAAAAGTTAAAAAAAAGATAATAAAAATGTTTTAAAAAAAGTGTAAAAATAAAAGTTATATAAACAAACACTGCATTTTTTTCCTATAATAATTCTTTCATTATAGGAAAAAAATGAACACGTTAAAAAAAGTACACATATCTGGTATCACCGCGTTCGTGACGACCCCAACTATAAAACTATAGTGTTATTTTTCCCGCACGATGAACACCCCAAAAAAAATCAATAAAAAACTACACCAGAATCGCTTTTTTTCGGTCACCACCCCTCCCAAAATAGGGAATAAAAAGTGATCAAAAAGTCGCATGTACCCAAAAATAATACCGATAAAAACTACAACCCGTTCCACAAAAAACAAGCTCTTACTAAGCTTTTTTGACTGAAAAATAAAAAAGTTACGGCTCTCAGAATATGGTGACATTATTTTATAAAAAAGTGATTTTGTTGCGCAAACGCTGCAAAACATAAAAAAACCTATATACATATGGTATCGCCGTAATCGTACCGACCCGCAGAATAAAATATAATGGTCATTTATAGTGCACGGTGAACGCCGCAAAAAATAAACTAAAAAACAGTCAGAATTGCTTGTTTTTGGTCACCCGGCTTGCAAAAAAATTTAATAAAAAGTGATCAAAAAAATCGCATGTATCCCAAAATGGTACCAATGAAAAGTACAGATTGTCTCGCAACAAATAAGCCCTCACGCAGCTCCGGTGGTGAAAAAATAAAGACGTTCTTGCTCCCAGGAATATGGCGATGCAAAATCTGCAGGGTGTTCCAAAATCGGATAAGATCAGGCGGCAGTTATCAGTGCGACACCGGCCCCATATCTATGAATTATTATTTATTTACCGCATTTTAATACCCTCTTATTATGCCCTGATGTTCTCCGCACAGATTAACAATGCCCCCACATTATAAACTGAAATACCAGCAAAACCCCAAACAGAAAAACTACCAAGCAAATTCTTTGCTCCAAAAGCAAAATGGCGTCCCTCCCTTCTGAGCCCACAGCAGTTTGTGCCCACATATATGGCATCTCCATACCCGGGAGAACCCGCTTAACGCTTTATGAGGTATTTGTCTTCAGGGGCACAAACTGGGCACGACATATTATGCACTAAAATGGCATATCAGTGGAAAATTCCAATATTCACACCATCCGCTGTGCATTAACCCCTTTGCGCACTATGACTTAATAGCATGTCATGGTGCGGGGGTGATGTATGGAGCGGGCTCACGTGCTGAGCCCGCTCCATACGCTGCGGGTGTCAGCTGTGTATTACAGCTGACACCCGGGACTAACGGACAGGAACAGCGATCGCGCTGTTACAGGAGTCTGTAAAAATAACAATACACTGCAATACATTAGTATTGCAGCATATTGTACCCGCGGATCCAATGATCGCTGGTTCAAGTCCCCTAAGGGGATTAATAAAATGTGTAGAAGAATTAAAGTTATTAGTAGTGAGAAAGAAAAAAGTTTACAGTTAAAAAAAAAACCTTTTCCCATTTTTCTTCAAGAGGAATGTAAAAAAATAAACAGAATTGATATCGCTACGTCCGTAAAAGGCCGAACTATTACAATATACCATTATTTAACTCGCACAGTGAACACCGTAAAAAACGTAAATAATTGAAACCGCCAAAATCGCTGTCGTTTTTGTTTTTACCGCACGGCGAAAGCTGTAAAAACGAAAACCCTAAAAAATGGAATCAGATTTTTTTCCTATATTCCTATATTTTCCTATTTTTTTTCAGTTTCCCAGTACTTTTTATGGCACTTTAAATGGTATCAATAGAAACTACAATTCCTCCCGCAAGAAATAAGCTCTCACATCACTCTACTGACGGAAAAAGAAAAAAGTTATGGCTCTTGGAAGGCGGGTAGTGAAAAATGAAAATAAGAAAGCAAAAAATGGATCAGTCCTGAAAGGGTTAATTAATTTCTAATGAAATAAATGTATGACCACATGTGGGGTATTTCCGTACCCGGGAGAAATTGCTTTACAAAAATTGGTTGTTTATTTCTCCTTTATCCCTTGTGAAAATGAGAAAATTCAACATTTTAGTGGAAAAAAATTGTGATATTAATTTTCTCCGCCTAATTCTAATAAATTCTGCAAAAGACCCGTGGAGTCTAAATGCTCACTTTACCCCTAGAAAAATTCCTTGAGGGGTGTTTCCAAAATGGGGTGACTTGGGGGGCTTCCACTGTTTTGGTCCCTCCAGGGCGTTGCAAAGGCGGCATGGCACCGAAAAACAATCCAGCAAAATCCGTGCTCCAAAATCCAAATGGCGCTACTTCCCTTCTGAGCGCTGCCATGGGTCCAATCAGCAGTTTATTACCACATATGGGGTATTGCCGTAATCAGGAGAAAATGCTTTACAAATGTTGTGGTTCTTTTTTCCTTTATTCCTTGTAAAAAATTTAAATTTCTATGCTTTTTCAGAAAAAAAGTTGATTTTCATTTTCACTGCCTAATTCCACTAAATTCTGCAAAAAACCTGTGTGGTCAAAATGCTAACTATACCCCTAGATCAATTCCTTGAGAGGTGTAGTTTCCAAAATGGGGTCACTTTTGGGGGGTTTCCCCTGTTTTGGTCTCTCCAGGGCGTTGCAAAAGCGACATGGCACCGAAAACCAATCCAGCAAAATCCGTGCTCCAAAATCCAAATGGCACTCTTTCATTTCTAAGCCCTGCTGTGGGTCCAATCAGCAGTTTATTACCACATATGGGTTATTGCTGTAATCAGGAGACATTGCTTTACAAATGTTGGGGTAATTTTCTTCATTATTCCTCGTAAATATTACAAATTTCTATGTTTTTTCAGAAAAAAAGTAGATTTTCATTTTTACAGACTAAGGGTGGATTCACACGAAC
Organism: Rhinoderma darwinii; assembly: GCF_050947455.1. NCBI lineage: Eukaryota > Metazoa > Chordata > Amphibia > Anura > Rhinodermatidae > Rhinoderma > Rhinoderma darwinii. Next base: position 231,915,515 of record NC_134690.1, on the reverse strand, counting down.
GTGTATTGGGTCCGTGCGGGCCGCGTGGTTTTCACGCGCCACGCACAGACCAATACAAGTCTATGGGGCAGTACAGACAGTCCGTGCTTTTTGCGCAGCGTTTGTCCGCTGCGCAAAAAGCGCGACATGGTCAATATCTCCGCGTATTTCGCTCATCACGCACCCATTGAAGTCAATGGGTGCGTGAAAACCACGCAGGTCGCACGGAAGCACTTCCGTGCGAACTGCCTGTTTCGCGCACCAGCTGTCAAAAGGATGAATGTAAACAGAAAAGCACCACGTGCTTTTCTGTTTATAAACATCCAAACGGAGTGTCTTTGAGATGAGCGAACCCGGACAACCGAACCGAACTTCACCGGGTTCGGCCGAACTCGTTTTGGCCGAACCCGGCAAAAAAATTTCCGATACGCGACGTCAGGAGATAGTCACTGTCCAGGGTGCTGAAAGAGTTAAACTGTTTCAGCACCCTGGACAGTGACTTCCGATCCCAATATACATGAACGTGTAAAAAAAAAAGAAGTTCTGACTTACCGATAACTCCCGGCTTCTTCCTCCAGTCTGACCTCCCGGGATGACAATTCAGTCCAAGTGACAGCTCCAGCCAATCACAGGCCAAGCACAGGCTGCAGCGGTCACATGGACTGCGGCGTCATCCAGGGAGGTGGGGCCAGATGTCAAGAGAGGCGCGTCACCAAGGACGCGTCACCAAGGCAACGGCCGGGAGGGAAGTTCTCGGTAAGTACAAACTTTTTCTTTTTTTTAACAGGTTTCTCGATATTGTGATCGGCATTCACTGTCGAAGGTGCTGAAAGAATTAACTGCTGATCAGTTAACTCTTTCAGCACCCTGGACAGTGACTGACGTCGACTAGACTCATCTCTATGATGGCGGCTGTGTGAAAATCACGCAGCCGCGCATCATACACAGATGACACACGGAGCTGTCAAGTGGTTTTTGCGCGCGCAAAACGCCGCGTTTTTGCGTCCGCAAAAACACCACATTCGTGTGAATCCAGCCTAATTCCAATATATTTTGCGAAAAACCTGTGTGGTCAAAATGCTAACTATACCCCTAGATAAATTCCTTGATAGGTATAGTTTCCAAAATGGGGTCACTTTTGGAGAGTTTCCCGTGTTTTGGTCCCTCCAGGGTGTTTCAAACGCGACATGGAACCGAAAACCAATCCAGCAAAAACCGTGCTCCAAAATCCAAATGGTTCTCCTTCCCTTCTGAGCCTTGCTGTGGGTCCAATCAGCAGTTTATTACCACATATGGGATATTGCCGTAATCGGGAGACATTGCTTTACATATGCTGAGGTGCATTTTCTTTATTATCTCTTGTAAATATTAAAAGTAGATTTTCATTTTTACAGACTAATTCTGATAAATTTAGCGAAAAACCCGTGCTGTCAAAATGCTAAATAAATTCCTTGAGGGGTGTCATTTCCAAAATGGGGTAACTTTTGGGGTGTTTCCACTGTTTTGGCACTACAAGACCTTTTCAAACCTGACAAGGTGCCTAAAATATATTCTAAAAAAAAGGAGGCCCAAAATCCACTGGGTGCTCCATTGCTTCTGAGGCCAGTGCTTCAGTCCATTATCACATTAGGGCCACATGTGGGATATTTCTAAAAACATCAGAATCTGGGCAATAACTATTGAGTGCATTTCTCTGGTAAAACCTTCTGTGTTACAAAAAAAAATATGTATTAGAAATGATTTTCGGCAAAAAAAATAAAAAATTGTACATTTCACCTCTACATTGCTTTAATTCCTGTGAAACGCCTAAAGGGTTAAAACACTTTGTGAATGCTGATTCGAATACCTTGGGGTGACTTCTGGGGATTTTCTAATATATAAGGCCCTCAAAGCCACCTCAGAACTGAACTGGTTCCTGAAAAAATAGCCTTTTGAAATTTTCTTTAAAATATGAGAAATTGCTGCTAAAGTTCTAAGCCTTGTAACGTCCTAGAAAAATAAAAGGACGTTCAAAAAACGATGCAAACATAAAGTAAACATATGGGAAATGTTAACTAGTAACTATTTTGTGTGGTATTACTATCTGTTTTACAAGCAGATACGTTTAAATTTAGAAAAATGCTAATTTTTGCCAATTTTTTCTAAATTGTGTTGTTTTTCAGAAATAAATACCAAAATTATCGACAACATTTTTTCACTAACATAAAGCACAACATGTCACGAGAAAACAATCTCAGAATCGCTTGGATAGGTAAAAGCATTCCAACGTTATTACCACATAAAGTAACACATGTCAGATTTGAAAAAATTGGCTGGGTCCTGAATGCCAAAACAGGCTGAGTCCTGAAGGGGTTAAATTCCGGTATGCTCCATTCTTGTCGGCCAAAGCACTCACACGCGGCGGGGCGATCTCTTTCCTCTCACCCAGTCGTCTGCCTCCATCGGTGAATTTAAAAGGATAGAGCGGTCGTTATCCACCACCCGCAGCCTTGCAGGATACGCCATGGAGTATGGTATATTAAGATCTCGTAGCCGCCTTTTCACAGCCATAAACCTAGCTCTACGTTTCTGTACATCAGCAGAAAAATCTGGAAATATGGAGATAGCAACGCCATTGTATGTAATCCCTTGTAGTCGGCGGGCTTGACGCAGGATCATATCCCTGTCATTACAATTAAGCAGACGGGCCAGCATCGGCCTCGGAGGGGCCCCAGGCGGGGGCGGTCTTTTTAGACTTCTCAGGCATTCCAATTATCCAAATATTATTTCGGCGCAACCTATTTTCCAGGTCGTCATTTTTCTGTTTTAAAAGCTCAGTCATGGATTCCAGGTCAGAAATAGCGCGTGGCATGGCCGCCGTCCTGTCTTCCACCCCCGACACTCTCTTTTCCACATGCGTGACACGTTCTCTCAAGGCCTGCATATCCTGCCTGATAAGGTCAATATCAATTTTCACCTCCTCCATCTTACCGGTCAGTGAGGTGTACTTCCTATTTATACTTGGCACTTTGTATTTGCTTAAGAAAGGTTCAGGTGTGAACCGAAACATTGCTCACTTAGTGGTGATTAAACCAACTTTTTTCATCAATTCTGAAGTCCTGGTGCTGTTACTGGTGGTTTACATAGTTACATAGATTGAAAAAAGACACAGGTCCATCAGGTTCAACCTTTCTCAATAAATTACCCGTCATTCATTGCTTGATTAACTGTAACCCTCAATGCCATTCGTAAATATATAAGCATCTAGCCTTTTTTTAAAAGCTGACATAGTATCTGCCATCACTACCTCTTGGGGAAGGGCATTCCATAGCTTGACCACTCTAACAGTAAAGAACGCTTTTCTATATTGATGTCTGAAACGTCTTTCTTCCACACGCAATGGGTGACCCCTGGTCCTTTGTAGAGACCTTGGAAGGAACAGATCATGTGCTTGTTCTCTGTATTGACCACACGTATACATATTAATAAGATCCCCTCTAAGACGTCTTTTTTCCAAGCTGAACAAGCCCAATTTTTCTAGCCTTTAATTGTAAGCGACACCTCCCACCCCATTTAATAATCTTGTTGCCCGCCTTTGAACCCTCTCCAGTTCTCCTATGTCCTTTTTACAATGTGGAGATCAAAACTGAATTCCATATTCTAGATGTGGCCTTACAAGGGAATTATAGAGTGGTAATATTACATTTGCTTCCTGGGTTTTTATCTCTCTTTTTATACACCCAAAATCCTATTTGCTTTTGCAGCTGCTGTCTGACATTGAGTGCTGCTACTTAGCTTATTTGTTACCAGAATACCCAGGTCCTCCTCCTGTTCTGTTATCCCCAGTTTTATTCCATTTAAAGTATATGAATTAATACTTTTATTGCATCCTAAGTGCATTACTTTACATTTATCAGCATTAAATTTCATCTGCCCATGCTGCCAACTTATCTAGGTCTTTCTGTAATATTTCAAAGTCAAGCTAAGTTTTAAGTATCCTTTGTATCACCAGCAAAAACTGACACCTTGTTATCAATCCCATCCACAAGGTCATTAATAAAGAGATTAAAAAGAATTGGGCCTAACACCGATCTTTGTGGTACCCTGCTGCTGACTTTAACCCATTTTGAGTAAGTTCCATTTATAATGGCTCTTTGTTTTATGTCCCTTAACCAATTCTTTACCCACTTGCATACACGTTCTCCCAGTCCCTGTGTCTGTTTCTTCAGAACAAGACTGTTGTGTGGAACAGTATCAAATGCTTATGCAAAATCCAAATAAATCACATCAGCCATATGACCAACATCCAGATTTGCGCTTTCCTCCTCATAGAAAACGAGCATGTTGTTTAGACACGACCTGTTTTTCATGAATCCATGATGGTTATCAATAAAAATACTTTTCTCTGCTATATACTTTTGTAATTCATTAGAATACCCTCAAATACTTTACATACCATAGATGTCAAACTTACTGGACGGTAGTTACTCGGTTCGATCTTTTTACCATTCTTAAATATTGGTACAACATCAGCCGTCCTCCAGTCCTGTGGCACTGATCCTGTTACAAGGGAGTCTAAGAAGATTTTTGCCATTAATATATTTATATAATTTTTTGGATTTATTTTAATGTCGTTAGCGATTTTGTTTTTCTGTAGATAACTTTGCTAACTTGTTTTCATTTTTGCATTTTCTATTGAGATCTTTGTAAGTCTGGAATGCTTTTGCTGAGCTCTCAGCCTTCAATGTTTTGAATGCTTTTTGTTTTTGTCTTATATGCAGTAATTCCCTATTCATCCTTATTGGTCTCCTTTTATTCCTAGACATTTTGTTACCAGTGGGAATAAACTTACTACACGATTAATGTAATAGATCTTAAAACGCTCCCCATTTAGCTTCAGTAGCCTTATTTACCATTACATGATCCCAGTCAACAAGACTAAGGGTATGTTCACACGGCAGCGTCCATAACGGCCGAAATTACGGGGCTGTTTCCAGGAGAAAACAGCCCCGTCATTTCAGCCGTAACGGCATGTGCAGGCGCTTGAACGCCGCGTCCTTTACGGACGTAACTGGAGCTGGTTTTCCATGGAGTCCATGGAAAACGGCTCCATTTACGTCTGAAGAAGTGACATGACACTTCTTTGGCGCGGGCGTCTATTTACGCGCCGTCTTTTTACAGCGGCGCGTAAATATACGCCTCGTGTGAACAGACAAAGGTCAGCCCATTGCTTTCAATGGGCAGATGTTTGTCAACGCTTTCAAGCCGTAATTTCGGACGTAATTCGGGGGTTAAAAAGCTCGAATTACGTCCGTAAATAGGCCGTGTGAACATACCCTAAGTGTTTGCCTCAGTCGATTGAATTTTACTAAAATTCCAGGTTCTTGTTACTATATTGTGGTCACTATTGCCCAAGTGCTCTCGGACCTCCACATCTGATATTGTGTCTGGTCTATTCGGTAAGACCAGATCCATCACATTATCACCTCTGGTTGGTTTATTAACCAACTGAGTGAAATACTTGTCTTGAATTGTGTATACAAATTTCCAGCTTTTAGCACATCCAGCATTAGCACATTCTGCATGTCCCAATTTAATGTCAGGATAGTTAAAATCCCCATAATAAGGACCCCATTATTATGTGCTGCTTTTTCTATTTGTTGCAGCATTTCATCCTCAGCCTGCTCCTCTATGTTCGGTGGCTTATAACAAACGCCAATTAGTAGTTTACCGTTATTAACTGTTCCATGAATATTTACCCATAAAGACTCCACACTGTCATAGTCTCCCCCAATGTCTTCATTCAGGACTGGTCTTAGGCTGGATTTTACAAACAGACAAACCTCTCCACCTTTTTTATCTTTTCTATCCCATCTGAATACAGTGTAGCCCCCCCCCCCCCCCACACACACATTTGTTACCCAGTCATGGCTCTCATCCAGCCATGTTTCTGTCATGCCCACTACATCATAATCTGTGTCATTCATTAGAATCTCCAACTCGTCCATTTTACTTGCAAGACTTCTTGCATTCGCCAGCATACATATAATCTTACCGACACCTTTAATATACTTAGGTTCGTATTTATTCCTAGCCACCTCCCTACTCGGCTTGCTAACCCCAGCCCCCACTAAATCCCCATTATCCCCTTCTGTATCCCACTCTCTTTGTACTCTATCTAACCCCGCTTGTGTATCCTCACCCTCCATCCCCCCAGATCCTAGTTTAAAAGCTCCTCCAGCCGTCTAACCATTCTTTCCCCCAGCACAGCTGCACCCTCTCCATTTAGATGAAGCTCGTCCCTACCAGGGAGCCTTTAGCCAACAGAGAAGTCAGCCCAGTTCTCCATGAACCCAAACCCTTCTTTCCTGCACCAATTTCTAAGCCACTTATTTAACTCCCTAATCTCCCGCTGTCTTCCTAGTGACGCTCGTGGCACTGGTAGTATTTCTGAAAACACTACCTTGGAGGTCCTGGACTTTAGCTTCTCTCTTAGTTCCCTAAAATCATTTTTAAGGACCTTCCATGTCCCACTGACTTTGTCATTGCTACCGATGTGTACCATGACCGCCGGGTCTTCCCCAGCTCCACCCAGCAATCTGTTTATTTGATCCGCAATATGCCGAACCTAAGTACCCGGCAGACAACACACTGTTCGGAATTCATGGTCGCGGCGACAGATGACCCTATCTGTCCCCTTGTTTAACTATGCACTTATCTGCAAACTCGCACTTGGATGTATGCTCGCTTCACTCAGGAAACCTTGCTTGTAGTCACTCACCTTATAGCTCAGGCCTCACCTTATAGCTCACCTTTATTCATTTAAGTCAAGGAGGGGATCCATCCTTTTTGGTAACGTGCACATGGCTTGATTTACAGTGTTTTATGAAGTGCCGTGTTCGTCTTTTTGTGGACTGTAGAATATATATACATTAGTTCGCAGCCATTTTTAGTTTTTTTTCATTTTTGTTTCCTCCCCGCCTTCCAAATTATCTTTCCACCCAGTCTCATTTTTCCGTTGACATAGCCGTTTGGCGGGACGAGTGTAGTTTTTAATGTCACCATTTAAAGTACCATATAATGTACTGGGAAACTGAAAAAATCTTCACCGTGCCTTTAAAAACGACATGTTAACTCTATTCTGTGGGTCAATTTGATTATGGCGCTGCCAAATTTATATAGTTTTTTTTAAATGAAGTAATACTTTTACAAAGAAAAAACTATTTATAAAAAAAACGTAATCGGCCAATTTTAAGATTAACTTCTCCAAGTCTGAGGCGTTGAATGTATCCCTTCCATCCTCGACACTATCACTCCTCAAAAATAATTTCCCCTTCTCCTGGCCTGCTAGGGGTATAAAATATTTGGGTGCACGTATAAGCTCTGATCTCTCCCAACTGTTCACCAATAACTTTGTCCCTTTACTAGCCAAATTTCGCACAGACCTCGCCTCTTGGAATAAAAATGAATTCTCCTGGTTTGGCCGTATTAATATTATTAAAGAGGCTCTGTCACCACATTATAAGTGCCCTATCTCCTACATAAGAAGATGGGCGCTATAATGTAGGTGACAGTAATACTTTTTATTTAAAAAAACGATCTATTTTTACCACTTTATTAGAGATTTTAGATTTATGCTAATGAGTTGCTTAATGCCCAAGTGGGCGTTGTACTGGGGAGTGTATGATGCTGACCAATCGCGTAATCTCGCGAGATCTCGCTGTAAATGACAGGTTACAACGAGATCACGCTTCCTCTGCTGTAACTACCACAGACAGAGTAACGAAGTGCAGAGATTGTGAATAGACATTCCGTGGAATGTCTATTCACTGTCTAAACACTTCAGTATTGTTAATGTGTAAGTATAAGACAGCACATAAGGATCTAGCAGGATCCCTATGCGCTGAGTAAATGAATGGAGAGGAGTGCAGGACGCTGATTGGTCAGCGTCATACACTCCCCTGTACAACGCCCACTTGGTCTAAAGTAAAAATACGCCCACTTGGGCATTAAGCAACTCATTAGCATAAATCTAAAATTGCTAATAAAGTGGTAAAAATACATCGTTTTTTTTAAAATAAAAAGCATTACTGTCACCTACATTATAGCGCCCATCTCCTTATGTAGGAGATAGGGCACTTATAATGTGGTGACAGAGCATCCCTTCTCCCCAGACTTCTATCTCCTGCAGACTATCCCTATCTCCATCCCATCCTCTTATTGGCTACATATCCAACAATGTTTTGGTTCCTTCCAGGGGCGTAGCTAAAGGCTCATGGGCCCCGATGCAAAAGTTCTAATTGGGCCCCCCCCCCCCGCAAACTTCTCATGGTCGACGTTCCGCAGCTTCCAGCTGCATCTCTGGGTCTCCTAAGTGACCCAACAATGCGCACTAGCAGCCGGGGGCGTCACTAAGGGCTTAAAATGTCAGGGGAAATAGCCCCAATACATATGTGTCCGCCCCCAAAAAAATGTGTGTATAGGAGACAGCATAGCATATCTATAGCCCTACGACCCTATAAACTATGGATAGGATTAGATATATTGGCTCAGCAGACAGTATCACACATGATAGGATTAGATGCAGTGGCTCAGAAGGCAGTATCACACATGATTGGATTAGATATAGGGCCCAGCAGACAGTATCACACATCATAGGATTAGATACAGTGGCTCAGAAGGCAGTATCACACATGATAGGATTATATGCAGTGGCTCAGAAGGCAGTATCACACATGATTGCATTAGATATAGGGCCCAGCAGATAGTATCACACATGATCGGATTAGATACAGGACTCAGCTCGCTGACATTGCGGCTCCAGCGCTGGATCCAGGAAAGGTAAGAATAATAATTTTGCTTCTTTATGTGTTACTGATTATTTTTGTGTGTTTGTGTTTTTTTACAGGTTGTTGGACTTCAGATACAAGGACTTCAATGATGGCGTTTTTTTATTCTCAATAATATTATTAATGAGGGTTGTGTTTTTTTATTTCAATAAAATATTTTTTCTATGTGCTTGTATCTTTTTAAACTTTATTATCACCGCCTTAGTAATGGCCGCTGGCTGATTGACAACCTCCATTACTAAGGCGGGGCTTAATGTTAGCCGGTGCAAAGGCCAACACTAACCCACATTATTACCCCGGTACCCACCGCCACCAGGGGTACTGGGAAGAGCCGGGTACGAACCAGTACCCGACCATCTGCAGTGATGGGCAGGCATCGGGGCGGCCGCAGGCTGGTAGTATTAGGCTGGGGAAGGCCAAAAACAGTGGCCCTTCCCACCCTGGTAATGCTACCTGCTGCTGCTGTGTTGTATCTGGCTGGTTATGAAAATTGGGGGGGGACCGACATCATTCTTTCCAATTATTTTTTATTTTATTTAAATGACGTGGGGTCCCCCCCATTTTTCATAACCAGCTAGATACAATAAAGCAGCAGCAGGCAGCATTACCAGGATGGGAAGGGCCACGGTTTTTGGCCTTTCCCCTCCTGATAATACCATCCTGCGGTCACCCCAGTGGCTGACCATCACTACAGATGGTCAAGTACTGGATGGTACCCGGCTCTTCCCAGCACCCCTGGTGGCGGTGGGTACCGGGGGAATAAAGGGGGTTAGTGTTAGCCTCTGCACCGGCTAACACTAAGCCCCGCCTTAGTAATGGATGCTGTCAAAAAGCCGGCGGCCATTACTAATGCGGTAGTAATATAGTTTAAAAAAAAACACAGACATAGAAAAAATATTTTATTGAAATAAAAAAAAAAACACACACAACCCTCATTAACCATTTTATTGATAATAAAAAAAAGCCGTCATCGAAGTAGTCCTGGAATCCGACGTAGTCCAATGGCAGAACCTGTAAGAAAACACACAAAAAATTATTAGTAACACGTGTTAGTTAGGCTTAGATACAGGGCCCATGTGTGATACGGTCTGTGGGATCCTGTATCTAAGCCTACCACAAGGTAGGCTTAGATACAGAGTCCAGCAGATAGTAATCTTATACAGTATAAGATTACTGTGTGCTGGGGCCCTGTATCTAAACCTACAGTGTGGTAGACTTATATACAGGGCCCATCAGACAGGATCACACATGGGCCATGTATCTAAGCCTACCATGTGATTGGCTTAGATACAGGGCCCAGCAGACAAGATCACACAATCTGTGATCCTGTCTCATGGGCCCTCTAAGCCTGCCACATCGTAGGCTTAAAGGGGTTGTGCAGTCCCTAAACATTGATGGCCTATCCTCAGGATAGGCCATCAATAGCTGATGGCTTGGGGTCCGTCTCCCGGGACCCGCCAATCAGCTGTTTTGAAGGGGCCACAGTGCTCGTGCGAGAGCTGTTTCCCCTTCATTTCACTACTCGCTCACACTGTGAATTGCCGACACGGATTCACAGAGTGACCGGAATGAAGGGGAAGCAGCTCTCGTACGAGTGCTGCGGCCCCTTCAAAACAGCTGATTGGCGGGTCCCGGGAGTCGGACCCCGCCAGTCAGCTTTAGCAATCAGGGCTACTAATCTTACCTTCCTCTTCAGCCGCGGCGGGGTTCCTGTCCTCCCGATGTTGTGCGCGGCGCATAGCGCTGTGACGTCATGCGCTGCGCACAGAGCTTGACGTCAGGACCTCCGCTGCGATCCGGAACCAGGAAGGTAAGTACAGTCTGTTACTATAGTAACAGGGGCACGCGGCCCGAGTTACTATAGTAACTTTTTATTGATGTGGTGCGGGGGGGCTGTGGGCCCCCCTGGCTTCGGGGCCCGGTCGTAATTGCAACCGCTGCGACCCCTATAGCTACGCCAGTGGTTCCTTCATATGGCCAGCGGGTCGTCCCCGTTTGTGTAGGGCGATTCTAATTCGTTCCAGGGGTGCAGGTGGGGTTGGTCTGCCGGACTGTCGCTTTTACCATTTGGCGTCAGCTCATGCTCGTGTCCTAGACTTTTTTCACAATCATGATTCTGAACTCTGGGTCCGTATAGCCCAACAGCTTTGTACTCGTACCCTTTCTACTCTGCCTTGGACCCTGCCTGGGAAGAGACCGACTTCCGCCTCCTTTGTCGTTTTCCATATCCTCTTGGCTCTGCGGTCCTCTGGGATGATGGGCTCACTCGTTGACCCATTGGGTTCTTTGACCCCGTCACTGACAACCCTGCCTTTCCGAAGGGGGAGGCGCGTCTCTCCTTCCTGGGTAGGTCTTCCACCAACCCCATGTATTTCACTCAGGTTCTCTCTGATGTATTTTTGCTCCCACTGGCCACGATCTGCCCAGCTGATACACCTTCGCCACGTAACATGTTTGCATACACCCAGTTACATTTTTTTATAGTTTCACTAATTGTCGGGCTCCTCTTCACCGGCCGCTCACTGACTTCAAGTGGTTATGTCTTTCCACCCGGTCCCCTGCACACGCCATCTCTACACTCTATAAACTACTATCCCAGCGATCCCCTCATCTCCCATCCTTCTGTAGGGCCTGGGAGACAAAATTGGGCGCAACATTCTGACGCACAATGGAGACGGTGTTTCTACCTTTCCTAGAAGGCCTCAATAGCCATCCGAGCTCAGTAAACTAGCTACAAAATTATTTCTAGGTGGTATCGAGTTCCCGCTGCCTTGCACAAATGGTACCCGTCTGTACCTGACGCATGTTGGCGGTGTGGGGCGTCGGTGGTGTCCATGTCTCACATTTGGTGGAGTTGCCCCAATCTGCAGAGTTTTTGGGAGGCGGTTCTTAAAATTATATTGGAAGTTACTGGGGTCTCGGTCCCTAATTCTCCTGAGTGGTCCTTTTATTCATATTCCCTATGCCGCTGCCTATTTACAAATATTCCCTAATTAGACATCTCCTCCGAGCCGCCAAATCGGTTATCCCTCGTAGGTGGAAAACGGCAGTACCTCCACTGTTGGATGAGTGGTTTCAGGAGGTCGCTTTGATACAGCGAATGGAGCACCTTCTGGCTCATTCCCCGGCCGCTTTTATACGGTACAAGGACACTTGGTCTCACTGGCTTACGTTTCTCTCTTCCACCTATCGCACTGCAGTGACCTGAGATATTCATCCTTTCCCATGAGACTTCATCAACATAGGGACTACAGGCCGGTGTATTAGGATTTGTTTGCTCCAACCACATCTCTGACAGGCGCATGGCTGTTTCTTTTCATTTTATCTATGATGTTCCGGAGCTAGAGTCCAGGTTCGCCACGACCTCCCTTTCTTTTTCCTCTGCCTTCTTTGTTTCCCATTCTATCTTTTCCTTCCCTTATTGTGTCTATTGCGAGTGGTCATTAATTCCTGTGCTTGCGCTTACATGCTATTGCCATTGCATTTTAGGATGTCTGGGTGGCAGGATTGGTGTATTTTCTTTTCTTTGTGTTACAATGCTCACTTCCTTTAAGCTTCCTCAGACTGCTGTGGTTGTATTTTGCGCTTGTTATGGCTTGTGATGTTCACTCTTCTGTTTGGGCTGTGCCCTTATTGTCATGTTTTTATTATGGGTACACATTTTTACCGATTGTGTGTGTACTTGTTTGTATTATATTCAATAAAAACTTTTTTTGTCGCCCATAACTTTTCACTTTTTCCCCGTTGATTTAGCGATGTGAGGGCTTGTTTTTTGTGCGACAAATGTGTCGTTTTTATTGGTATTATTTTAGGGTGCATCCAAATCTTTGATTACTTTTATTCCGTTTATTTTGGAAATCGAGGTGACGAAAAAAAGCAACAATTCTGGCATCGTAAAAAAAATAATTCTATAGCATTCATCTGGTTGGTAAAATAATATTTGAACCCCTTAAAGGACCAGTGTCACGAAGAAAAAAAAAAAATGTATATCAATTTGCTTTTAGTGTTTTATTAAAAATGTTTTTATTTATTTGTGTGTTTGTGTTTTACTTTTTTTAATTTTTTAACTTTTTCTTGTCTATGGGGGCTGCCATTTTTTTTTCCATCTCTGTATGTGTCGATTAACGACACATACAGACATGGAATACGGCACATACAGCCCCATAGTGAATAGTGAATGCGAACGGGGCCCGTTCCATCCACTATGCTGTACGCCGTCTGTGTGGGAACGGCGCATGCGCCGCTCCCACACAGTCCAAATTGAAGGTCTTCGGCCGAGCGACGTCCGGCGCCGTTTTCTTGCGGACCGGAAGCCGCGGCCGGACAGTAAGATTACTACTTCCGGGGCGCGGCTTCCGGACTTGTGCACTTGGAGCGGAGGGAGTGGACGGACCGGAGGGAGCGGTGGCGGCAGGAGCAGGTAAGTTAGGTCTGTGTATGTACGTGTTTTACTGTGTGTTTACTACTGTATGTAAACCTACTACACTGTGTGTTAGCTCAAAAAATGGCGACACACAGTGTAGGAGGTTTGACCGTTCAATCCCCTCCTTTCTCCTGGCACTAGCCAGGATAAAGGAGGGGGGATTCTGTGAGCTCACTAGAGCGAGTGAGTTTTCTCAAATTTTGCAGCATAAAGCAATGTGGTTGCTTTACCACATGCCAATGCTGCAATTTTGGGAATTGCTCCATCTAGTGACCAGCACTGGGAAATGTTATAAATTAGAATCTAATTTATAATATTTCCTGACTCGTGAAAAAATAAAAAAAATTAGAACAATGTTTAATCACTTATACACTAACTGTTTAACTAAAAAAAAATAAAAAAAATTTCTAGCGACACATTCTCTTTAATGACCGGGCCTGAAAAGACCTTAATGACCAGCTAAATTTTTCTGTTTTTGCCTCTCAGCCTTTCAAAAGCCATAACTTTTTTATTTTTTCATTGACGTTGCTGTATGAGGCCTTGTTATTTAATGCGAGAGAAACAGTATTTTTTTCCCCACAGTTTGAGGGGTAAAAATTTTTTTTTACGTCGTGAATATAGGAAAAAGCGATTCTCTGTATTGTTTCTTTTTTATCCCGTTCACGTTTCACGCTAAATAACCCATTTGATTAATTCTTCAGGTTATTACAGTCGTGTAGATACCTAATATGTGTAGATTTTTTGTTTTTATTTAGTGTAGGGGCAATAAAATATATTTTATGCAAAATAATGACTTTTTCTGGGACTTTTTTTATTTATTTATTTTGTTACTTTTTTTTTTAATCCTATTAAGGGATAACTTTTATTTCTATTTTTTTTTTTTACTTTTAATGTATTAGCATACTCCTGTATGCTAATACATTACACTGTGTCGCTATGACACAGGCTGCTGATTGGGCAGCACATAGTGTGACCGAACAGCAGGCAAACGGAACAGACAGCCCTGGGGTCCTTTCTAGGTACCTAGGGTTGACTGCAGAGGGATTCCCCAGTGTTTGATCGCATCCCCGGAATCCCAGTGATGCAATCAAAGAGGAGAATTCCCTTTGATCATGCTGCTGCCACGGACCACGGCAATCAATGGGTTAAACAGCTGGGGTCTGAATGTTTTCCGACCCCAGCTGTATTCAGGAGGCTTCTCTAGGATCAGGAGCTGTTACAGCTCCTGCTTAGAGGATGAGCGCTCACACGAGCGCTCATCAGCCTGATCTACAGCGACGCCAAAAGACGACGTTGTAGGCTGGGGACCTGCACCGCCTGCCGTCAAAAGACGGTGGGCTGTCGGGAAGGAGTTAATAGTTTGGACTTTTACAGACGATATAAAAAACATATTTTTTTTTTTTTTACATACGTTTTTTTTAAGCTTTTAATATTTTTTTTGTACATTATTAAAAATGTTTAACAGTTTTCTTCTCCTTTATTTTTAGTCCCCCTAGGGGACTTAAACAAGCTATCATTTGATCTCTGGTGCAATACACTGCAACACCTATGTATTACAGTGTATTGTGCCATTCAGGATCTCCTATTAAGCCCTTCTTTAGGCCCCCAGGCTTAAATGACAGCCATTGTCATCCCCCGACTGTGTCGCTGGAGGGCCAATGGCTAACAGAGGTACTGTCCCCCTCTTTCTAACAGCTTATATGTCGCGATCTCTATTAACCGTGGCATCTAAGTGGTTAAACTGCCGTGATCGACGGTATTGGTTTTCACGGCTGTTGTAGTGAGGTGTCAGTTGCAACATACGGCTGTAATTTTGATTTCGTTTTTTTCCATAAAACAACGTATTAGAGGATTTTAGACTACTTTTGAATTGTTTATTTGGATACATAGAAGCTGTATCTTGCGCTCCAACCCGAATTCATCAGGTCAGAGGGACTGAGGGCTTCGGTGACAGAGGGTCCTGTCCTTGGCATCCGTCCAGTCCAGACAAGTCTATTGATACATTCATGCACCAGTTCTTATCCGCAGGTTTACCCCATTTTCTCACATATAGGCTTTTGAGTAATAGAAGTGAAGCGCAACAGTAGATTTAAAGAGGCTCTGTCACCACATTATAAGTGGCCTATATTGTACATGATGTGATCGGCGCTGTAATGTAGATGACAGCAGTGTTTTTTATTTAGAAAAACGATCATTTTTGACTGAGCTACGACCTATATTAGCTTTATGCTAATGAGTTTCTCAATGGACAACTGGGCGTGTTTTACTATATGACCAAGTGGGCGTTGTGCAGAGGAGTGCATGACGCTGACCAATCAGTGACCAATCAGCGTCATACACTTCTCTCCATTCATTTACACTGCAGATAGCGATATAGTTATATCGCTATTTGCAGTCACATAAACACACTATAACGCTACTCATGTGTCATGACAATACAGTAGCTCCATAGGTAAGTTTATAAAGTACAAATTTACAGAATTTAGTAAATCTTTCCCATTTGATGAATTACTTGAGAGAGTGTGATTGCTTGTGAGGCACGAATGTCTTAGTGGGTGTTTTTTTATGGAAAAGTCGAATTCTTTTGTATTAAAAAATCTTAGTTATTCTATATTGAGAGAAATCTATCAAATATCTGGCTAAGTGTCTACTTTGTGATTGAATTAAACAGTTTTTTTTAAAATATATTGTGGGTGGTGCTTTTGCTTCCCAATGCCCTGCTATTAGTGTTTCTGTTTCATTAAAAGGTAGAAGTTTTTTTTTTAAGGTTTTGTGAGGTGTCAAGGTTCAGCAGTACCATTTTGGGACTGAGGGTGATGTTTTCTCCAGAAAATATATTTATTATAGTCTGTACGCTGTGCCAAAATGGTTGTACATCTGGGCAAGAATACTGTGTGAAGAAATATTACTCCCCAAAATGCCCTCCTTCTGGTGCCCACCACATGTACAAATGAGATTCAAGATAAGTGGGAAAGCCAAGGGTGCCCTGAACATTTGACTATATGGGGCCCTGATATTATAGGTGGTGGCCATGTCTGATAGACTGCCTCTTTTATCACTCCTAATGTTCCCTCTTCAATGAGGCCACTGTTGTTTTCAGAGTATTAGGCTATGTTCACACTGGGTATTTTGCAGGAGGAATATCTGCCTCAAAATTCAGTTTCGAAGTTTGAGGAGATATTCCTCTCCCTGCACGCCTATTTTCGCGGAGTTTTTCGCGCCGTTTTTCGCCCGCGGCCATTGAGCGCCACGGGCATAAAACAGCGCGAAATACGCTTTCTCTGACTCCCATTGAAGTCAATGGGAGGTCAGAGGCGGAAGCGCCCGAAGATAGGGCATGTCGCTTCTTTTTCCCGCAAGGTAGTTTTACTGCTCGCGAGAAAAAGACGCCGACGCCTCCCATTGAAATCAATGGGCGGCATTTTCGGGCCGTTTTTGCCGAGTTTTGCGACGCGGTTTCCGCGTCAAAAAACTCGGCAAAATACCCCGTGTGAACATAGCCTTACTGGTTTGTGCTGTGATGTCTGTGAGTTTAGTTCCATTACATGTTATTGTAAAGTCTGTAAAATAAACAAATGCTTGTATGTACTGTGCTGTATATATATTTTTTTAATTGTTAAGCGTAGTTTGTCAAATGACATGAATGTTAGTATCAGTTAGACGAAACATAGAAGTCACTTGAGAGGTTACTTGAAGAGAGTGCAGTTTATGCCCATGGCAATCCTTCTGCCCTAGTATAAAAAACAACTTTAGGGAACAGTGGTGTATGTACATTTTGAATCAGATTGTATTAGCATAACATCCTTTAAAATCACTAAAACTGTATAATTTGAGACAAGTTCATTTTTAAACTGTATATAAATGGTATAACGTAAAGGGTAACTAAATGTTAAAAAAAACTTCTGATGTGATAGTGACATGTCAGAAGTTTTGATCGGTGGGGGTCTGAGCACTAAGAACCCCACCAATTGCTAAAACGAAACGGCAGAAGCACTCGTGTTAGCAGGGCCGCCATCAGGGGGGTATTAGGGGTACTACTGTAGGGGGCCCGGCCAAAATTAATTGAAAGGGGGGCCCGGCAACTGTTGCGACTTGCCTTTGGTAGAAAAAAACAGGCCCCTGCAATGGGGACTGTTCTTTTCACCAAAACAATGTCGTGAGCTGCGGGCCCCCCTCTCGTGAAACACCGCCGTGAGCTGCGGGCCCCCCTCTCATCACCGCCGCGAAACACCGCCCGCTTGCACGCGTACGAGCAAGCGCGCGAACGACCGCAAGCGCGCACCCGCGCGCGCGCATGACCGCAAGCGCGCCGCCGAGAGGGAGGCGGTGCGCCCGCAACACAAGATCTAGGGGGAAGGACAGCCACACAGGGACAGCGGCGCACAGTCTACTTACCTGCTGGCCCGCCTCCGACTCGTCCTCCTCGTCTGACTCCGCCTCCTCATCCGACTCCGCCTCCTCCTCCTTCTCCAGAGCGTAGCTGCGTAAGGAGAGGGGGAGGAGTCTAGTTGTTGCGCGGCGGCAGGAGTTCTACGATCCCCGCCATTTTCTGGAGCCTGGAGGTGAAGGACTGGACGTCTGGACCGAAGACATCGCCTGAAGAGGACTGGAGTGGGAGCAGCTCTTCTGACACGGTGAGTAAAGTGTCTCAAAGTGCTGATTATGTATGGCCCTGTTCACACAGACTATTTTGCAGGCCGAAAAAATCTGACTCAAAATTCCTTAAAGAATTTTGAGGCAGATTTTGACCTGCCCACACTATCTTGCCGCGTTTTTTGCTGCGATTTTTGCCCGCTGCGATTGAGGACAGCAGACAAAAAATGCAGCGAAAAATGCATTTTCTGCCTACCATTGATTTAGATGGGAGGTCAGAGGCGGAACCGCGGCAAGAAAGGACGTGCTGCTTTTTCTTTTTTCCGCGACTTACTCCCATTGATTTCAGATTAAATCAATGGGAGGCGGTTTTGGAAGTTCTTTGGTGCTGATTCTGACGCAGTGTCCGAGTCAATATCAAGGCCCAAAAACTCTGTGAACTGGGTCTTATTGTTAGGGCTTAATCAGACGAACGTGTAATACATCCGTGCAACGCGTGTGATTTTCACGCGCCTCGCACGGACCTATGTTACTCTTTGGGGCCGTTCAGACTGTCAGTGATTTTCACGCAGCATAAGTCCGCTGCGTAAAACTCACGACATGTCCGATATTTGTGCATTGTTCGCGCATCACGCACCCATTGAAGTCAATGGGTGCGTGAAAATCACGCCCAGCACTTCCGCAGCAGTATAAACTATGAATGAAAACAGAAAAGCACCACGTGCTACAAACAGAGTGTCATAATGATGGCGGCTGCGCGAAACTCACGCAGCCACGCATCATACGCTGCTGACACACAGAGCTGTTATGGACCTTTTGCATGCGCAAAACGCCACGTTTTTGCGCGCGCAAAAAGCACACGCTCGTGTAAATCCGGCCTTAGGGTAGGAACACACTAGGCATGAACGCTGCAGATTTTATGCAACACATTTTATTGTGGAAAATCCGCAGCGTATCACAGTCGCAGCCGAGTGGATGAGATTTGAACAAATCTCATCCGCACGCTGCAAAAAAAATGGACTTGCAGTGTGGCTTTTTAGTCCGCAGTATGTCGCTGCTCCTCTGTTGCGGAAATGCTGCGGTTCTGCCGCAAAAATCACACATGAGAAAAAAAAAGGTACTTTTTTACATTTATAAAAAAGTTTATACTTACCCCGGCCGTAGTCCTGGTGACGCGATCCTCTATTCTTAGCGCAGCCCGGCCTCCTGTCATGACGTTTCATCCCATGTGACTGCTGCAGCGGTCACATGGTCTACAGCGTCATCCCAGGAGGCGGGGCTACGTTCAGAAGAGAAAGATGCATTTTTTTCTACCAAAGGCAAGTTGCGGCAGTTTGCCGGGCCCCCCTTTCAATTAGGTTTGGCCGGGCCTCTCACATCAGTACCCCTAATACCCCCCTGATGGCGGCCCTGGGTA